>NC_050466.1:116326334-116686334 GCF_903995425.1 Onychomys torridus
ACCGCCTCTGGCCCTTACACTCTTTCTACCCCTCTTCTTCAGTGATCCCTAAGCCTTGGGAAGACGGGTTGTATACAGATATCCTACTCTGTAGTCTCTTATCCTTTGCATATTGACTAGTTGTCAATCTCTCTATTAATCACTGCCATCTACTGCAAAAAGGAGCTTCTTTGATGAAGCTTGAGAGATGCACTTATCAATGGGTATAGTGATAAACCATTAGGAATCAGTTTAATACTGTGTCCACTTACCATAATAATAGTGGTAAGTTCTCTCCTAGGGCATATGGCCTCTCTAGCTCTTATGGGTCTGGGATCACTTAGAGATTCTCCATGACCATGAATAAATTTTAATAAGAAAAGGCATTATTAAATACTGGCGTTGGATACTTATGACACCAGGACAGCAACAGAGAGCACTCTCAAGATGCAGCTCCTAGCCATATTAGCCCAGGTCTTATAAAGGCAAAAATCACATGTATTCTGTCTATGTGTAGGCAGGGTCTTATTTTAACATTTGTCTTGCAGTTGACCTAGTCATCTTTTTGAGCAGAGTAATCAAGTTTGATTATACAAGCAGAAATAGCAGGTAGTCTGATGACCTGTCTTGTAAGAACAGCTAATTTTACAAGCCCAGTAATTTTGAACTTGTTATGCCATGTTCAGTTGATGTCTCTGGGAGGCCTGCTCTTTTCTGAAGGGAAACGGAGGAGGAGTGGATCTGGGGGAGAGGGGAAGTGTTGGGGAGGACTGGGAAGAGGGAGGAAAGGGAAACTGCAGTTTAGACGTAATGTATGAGAGAAGAATAAAAGAAGGACCCCCCCCAACCCAGCCAACCAGCCCCCCCTACACACACACACACACAAAATCCTTCAGCATCTGGGAATAAAGGGAAGTGGGCTGACAGGATTTAGCCTGTACAAGCCAGGGGCCACTTGGTAGAGGCACTTTTGCTTTTTGATCTCTTAAGCATAGTAAGTAAAACACCCATACACATAAAATAAAATAAAAATGACCCCAAATAAAATACAATTGAGCCAGGCATGGTGGCACATACCTTTAATCCCATTACTGAGAAGGTAGAGACAAGGGGATCTCTCTAGCCTAGTCTACATAGTGAATTCCAGGACAGCGAGAGCTAAACAGTGAGTCTTTGTCTAAAAGTTAATTAACTAATTAAATGACCTGCAAAGTTCACCTCAAAAGAACTAAGTTTACTTGGAACAGTGTGAGAATGTTAAGCATTATGGTATTCTGCAAAATAGAAGTTTCTCTTAGCTAAGAGCAAGAAAGAAACCACAGGTCAGCTAGTTCCTATAGGGCAATAGACAATTAAGAGCCCTCCTGGGCAAGAACAACTCTCAAAGACTGGCCTAAAAAACCATCTAGCCTGGGAGCTACAATGATGACCAGCCTGCCAACTGGTACAACAGTGCACAAGTGTTATAGGAGCAGTCAACTCTTTTTTGCTTAGATTAAGACATGCTCCATAAGACAGAACCCATGCCTATACCATTAACTGGGTTAAGAACTAGTGACTATGTGATGCCTACCATCCCATTTGAAGTTTAGGGTTTTCCTTGAATATCCCGGTGTAGTCTCAAACTCTTAATCCTCCTACATCAGTCTCCTGAGTTCTGGAATTAAGGATGAGTATTGCCATACCCAGATCCTCTTACCTGTTAAATAGGAATGATAATATCTACCTATTTATGTTGTAAACAGTACATTTCATGATGTATGTGAATCTCAGTATGTTTGGCATATAGTAATTGCTCATATAGTAGTGATTATTATTGTGTATTAATTAATTTGCATCATAATTCAGGGATGTTTTGAGAACATTTCATTGGTAGTTATTGCTTCTCAGTACTTGAAAGCAATAGTTCAGGGCCAAAGACCATCCTCAACTGGGTTTATAGAGTCTGGGGAGCAATTTTGGTTTCCACCAACTGGAGAGTAGGCATACTGACATCTAGTGGCTGGGACCAGAGATGCAGTTAAACATATTGGTGCATAGGATATTCCCTAAAGACAATTTTTTGGTCCCTAATAGTCTATTTTAAAGTGTTTTGATATTCTGTCTATCTCCAACATAGCTTTTTTGGTTTTTCAAGACAGGGTTTCTCTGTGTAGCTTTGTGCCTTTCCTGGATCTCACTCTGTAGCCCAGGCTGGCCTCGAACTCACAGAGATCCCCCTGGCTCTGCCTCCCAAGTGCTGGGGTTAAAGGCGTGCATCACCACCGCCTGGCCCAACTTGACTTTTGTTCCACATTAGTACATAAAAGTCTGTTTTATTCTTTTTGGTGTTCACCATTGTATAAATCATTGGTATGATTTAATTCTAAAATTTTATTTTATCGATATATTCAGTTGTAAGAGCCTTAAATCAATGAGATTCTCAGGGTTAAATGTCTTAGCCCTTGTAAATATTTTTATTAAGTTTTACATTTATTTATGTGTGTGTGGGAGTTCACATATGCCATGGCATTCATGTGGAGGTCAGAGGACAAATTGTAGCAGTCAATTCTCTCCTGTCATTCTGTGGGTTCCAGGAAATGAACTGAAGTCATCAGGCTTAGTAGGAAGCACTTTTACCCATTAAGCCATTATGCTCGACTGTCTTGGATATATTTTGAATGTGTATAGAAAATAAAGATTCTATTTTCATTGTTGTTGTTGAGACAGGGCCTTAAAAAGTATGGAAAAACACAGGTGACATTTGTCCTCCAAGTCTGCTCAAGAGTGCAGTAGGAGTGGGAAGATTTTCTAGTGTGGTTGTACTACAGTCTGAGTCAGTGTTGAACGGTGATGCCTGGTTTCTCGTGGAGGATTGTTTAGAAGAGGATTGCTCTTCTATTTCTGTATACCTTTCTTTACTTCTTACTCCATGGCTTGCTGTGTAGCTGGCCCATGATGTCCTCCTCTCCTTCTTTTCTCATTCCTTTATCTCCTCTTCCCAGATTTCTCCTCTTATTTATTCTTTCTATCTGCCAGCCCCACCTATCCTTTATCCTGCCTTGCTATTGGCTGTTCAGCTCTTTATTAGACCAATCAGGTGTTTTAGACAAAGTAACACAGCTTCACAGAGTTAAACAAATGCAACATAAAAGAATGCAACTCATCTTTGCATCATTAAACAAGTGTTCCACAGCATAAACTGATGTAACACATCTTCAACTAGTATTCCATAACAGGCAGGCTACCATCACACTTGATGATCACAGTAGCTTAACAAAAATTTTCTGGAGACACTGTTTTAATCCTCAAAAACAAAATGGAAAATCTGGGTGGTGGTGGTGCACACCAGTAGTCCCAGCACTCAGGAGGCAGAGGCAGGAGGATCTCTGAGTTCGAGGCCAGCCTGGGCTACAGAGCTAGTCCAGGACAGGCTCCAAAGCTACAGAGAAACCCTGTCTCGAAAAACCAAAACCAAAACCAACCAAACAAACAAAAAACAAAATGGAGATGAGAAACAGCAAAACATACACATTCTGAACTTGCCTGAAGCAGGAGCCAAAAATCTGTTTGACCCTTGATATTGTCAGGGGAATGGCTCTAGGAAACCCTTTCAGGCGACAAGATCCACAGATGCTGAAGTCTCATCAAGAGATGGAATATTTGCATATAACTTACGCACCTCCTCTTCTGTACAGATGCTCCTTGACTTAGGGTGAGATTTTGTCCCATTGGGTTTATGATAAAGTTGAAATACCGTAAGTTGAACCATCATTAAGTTAGAAACTGTCTGTAGTTTGTCATCTCTAAATTGCTTATGTAGTAGAATATACTTATGTTATACTTTTATTGTAATTACTTAACTAACTGTTCCTTAATTATTTATTAAATATCCAGTAGAGAGTAAATTCTGTGTAAAGAGTTGTTGCACTAGATGGTTTAGGGGAAATGATAAGAAAAACAGTCTGTGTTTAGAACACACAGTGCCATTGTGCTTTTTAACAGTACACAAATGCTAGATGAACAACACTAAACCGTGCTGTGGGGAGCTACAGCAGGGCATACCAGCATGTCATTCAATTCCGACGGACTCAGCAGACTGCTCAACACACAGCACATTCAGGTTGTGACTTTTGAAATTTTCCGTGTTTTCCCCAAATAGTTTGGATTCTAGGTTGATTAAAAATAGGTGTAGAATATGTAGCTATGACAGGTCAGTAACCATTACCTTTATATAATTGGGATGCTGGCATCAATAGCTTTTAGATCTTTTAAATGCTTTGTTACACACACACACACACACACACACACACACACACACACACACACACACGCTTTTGCCAGTTTGTGAATACTTAGTAACATATGTTTATAAAAATGTTATATGGTAAGAATATGCCTACATCTGAAAGAAGTGATGAAGTGATTCAGGATTACAAAATAAAAATGCTAAGTATGAAAAAGCATCATTGAGGTGAAGATGTAACACTGTGGCAGAGCACCTCCCTAGCATGCATGGGCAGGGCCCTGGATTTGATCCCCAGCACTTCAAAAACAAAACAAAAACTATATAGCAAAGGCATTACATTGTACAACTTTAATATGCAGAGTTTCCTATTAGGGATAGTGAAAAGTATTCTGTCTGGGAATATGGTGATAGCTAAAGCCAAGTGAAGACTTAGAGTTTCATAGAACCTACTGTAAATACGGCTTACTTCACTAGATTCCTTTATTTTTTACTTTTTTTAAACTTAGCGTTCAAAGTGTTAGGCTTCATCATTGCATTTTCCTACTTTTTTTTGTTGATTTCCACCCCCAGCCTGTTTTCCAACTCCCTGCTCCTTCACTTCTCTTCCCCCCATCCACTTCAGGTCATATGTATCCTGTTACTCTCTTTTCCTTCCCTCCCTTCTTCCTTAACACTCCCATTTCCTCATACTCCCTTCTAGTTTTATATCCTCCTGCACACATAGACACATAGACACAAATGAAAATCTAGGATTTGGGGGTTAGGCAGATGGCTCAGTCTGTAAAGTGATTAGAAGGCAACAGAAGAACCTGAGTTTCATCCTCAGAACCCACATTTTAAAAATGCCACGTGTGTATTTGTAATCCCAGTGCTGGGGAGGCAGGTGCATCACTGGTGCTTGATGACCAGCCAGCCTACTCTAATCGACAAGCCCCAGGTCACTGAAGAGATGCTGTCTCAAAAACAGGGTACTAGGGCTGGAGAGATGGCTCAGAGGTTAAGAGCACTGACTGCTATTCCAGAGGTCCTGAGTTCAATTCCCAGCACCTACATGGTGGCTCACAACCATCTGTAATGAGATCTGGCGCCTTCTTCTGTATACATAATAAATAAATAAATCTTTAAAAAAAACAGGGTGCTGAAGGAACCATACCAGAGGTTCTCTGCTGGTCTTCACATATGTGCACATGAACATATGCACACAAATATACACAAAATCTAGGATCCACATAGGAGAGAAGAATACAGTATTTGTCTTTCTGAGTCTGGATTATTTTGCTCAATATGCTAATTTAGATTTCCATCTGTTTTCCTGCACATGTCATGATTTCATTTTTCTTTATGGCCGAATAAGTTCAGTTGTGTGAATGTAGCACATTTTCTTTAGCCATTAACCAGTGGACAGAGAAAAAGGGTGCTTCTATTTGCTGACTATTATGAATAGTGCAGTAATAGACACAGATGCTCAAGTATTCTCATACTTATTTCCATAGTGGCTCCAGCAGTTTACTCTCCAATAAGCAGTTACTAAGGGGTCCTCATCTCCCACACCCTCTCCAGCATTTGCTGTCTTCACTTTTTTCTTTATTTATGATGTATTTTTATTTTATGTGGATGGATGTTTTGCCTGCATTTACGTATGTGCACCACATGGGAGGTACCCCAGAGACTGTAAAAGGAGGTCAGATTCCCTGCAACTGGAATCACTAAGGGTTGTAAGCCACCAGGTGTGTGCTGAACCCTGTGCAAGAGTAGCATGTGCTTTTAAGTGCTGAGCCATCTCTAGCCCCAGGATTTTAGAATGATGACCATTCTGACTTGGGTGAGATGAAATATCAAAGCAGTTTTAATTTTCATTTTCCTGATGGCTAAGGATGTCAGACACTTTGTAAAATGGTTATTAGCCATTTGTATTTCTTCTTTTGAGAACTTTCTGTTCAGCTTGATACCTTATTGGTTGACTGGATAATTTGTTTTTGTGATGTTTAATTTTTGCAGTCCTTTAGATATTAATTCCCTACCTGAAATTTAGCTGGCAGAGATTTTCTCTGACTCTGTAGATTGTCTGTTGGTAGTTTCTATTTCTGTGCAAGTGCTTTTGAAATTCATGTAATCCCATTGGTCAGTTCTTGGGATTATTGCCTGTACTATTGGAAGCCTTTTCAGAAATTTTTGCCTGTGCTTATATCTTGAAGTGTTTTCTCTCTAGCAATTGCAGAATTTCATTTCTAACATTGAGTTCTGTGGTTCATTTTGCATTTATTTTTGAGGTGGGTGAGAGATAGAGATCTGATTTTATTCTTCTGCATGTGTAAATGCAGTTTTCAAAGCAGCCGTTAATGAATACCAGAAATTCAAATGATCCCTTACAGTATATTAAAATAAGACTAGAAACCAACAGGAAGAGAAACTATAGAGATACCTGGAGACTTAAAAATACATTTTTGAATGGATTGAGGAAATCAGGAAGGAATTTTTTTCAGTTCTTAGAATCAAATGAAATCATAGCACAATCTACAAGAACCTTTGGAATACAACTAAGCATTTCTAGAGGGCAAGCTTATAGCTGTAAGTGCTTACTTCAAAAATTCTTAGTAGAGTTTGGAGAGATGATTCAGTGCTTAAGAGTACCTGCTGAGTTTGCAGAGAACCCAGCTTCTGTTCCCAGCAGCCACATGGTGTCTCACAACCATCTGTAACTCCAGTTCCCAGGGACTCAATGTCCTCTTCTGGCCTCTGTGAGCAGAGACATGCATTGGAGACATGCAGGCAAAACACCCATATACATAAAAAACCAACAAAACAAAACCACAATTTTTTAAAAACAGTGGTCTCAAAGAAACTAATGATGCACCACAAGTTTCTAGAAACACAGTAAATGGCAAGAAATAAGATTAGGGTAGAAATAAATGAAATAGAAACTAAAAGAACAACATATAGGATCAATGAAACAAAAAACTGGTTCTCTAAACTGATAAACAAGATTGACAGAGCCCTAGTCAAACTAAGAAAAAAGGCTGAAATTAATAAAATCAGAGATGAGCCACGGTGAAATCCAGGAAGGGTCAAGGGGACCAATCAATGTAGAAAACGTGTATCTTTGTCCTTTAAGGTACAATTCAAACACATTTCTTAGGGGGAAAGTCTTTAACACCCTCTATCACTACTTTTAACAGTTAAGCACAGGGTTGGGGATTTAGCTCAGTGGTAGAGCGTTTGCCTAGCAAGCGCAAGGCCCTGGGTTCGATCCTCAGCTCAAAAAAAAAAAAAAAAAAAAAAAAACAGTTAAGCACAAAATGAAAAGAGAAGATCATAAGTTAGCTAAACTTAGGTGCTCCCTTATGCGCTATGCTTTTATTGTTCCTCTATTTGTGCTTTTAGGGAGAAGGAAATACAGGTGGTTATCGTGAATATTTATTCAAAAGGAATCCCAGAGTGATGAGGAATAGAACTTAGCAAATGAATCAGAGTGTAAAGAACCATAGTTACTATCTGATGACTTTGCTAACCTAATGTGTTCATTTTAAAGGAAAGCCCTGAAGAAAGGACAGCAGACCTGAACTCTATTCAGGTAAATACATTTACTTTCATCACAGATATGGATTTCATGTAGCTTAATCAAGAGATGTTGTGTGCCTTTACTTCTTTCTTAGTCTTAGTTCTACTGGCTGCAAAAAGTGAAAATGAAATGTTTGCCTTCATAATGCTGTCAAATAACTTTCATCCAGATTTATTGGCATAGACTTTCATTGTCTTAGGATAGAACTCTTCCTAATATGACTATTACTGTTCTGACCATCCATTGTCTCATGTAATAGTACAGTTGTGTGTATCTAAAAGTGAACCTGATAGAAGAACACTGTACAGTGTTCTCATTATTTTAGAAAATCCTCCTGTGTACACAGCATAGACTCTAAAATATTTTTTGTCTCATCTCTTTTAGATACTAAGTTTCTAGAGTAGGAGAATGCTGGCACTTATCCATTTCACAGTACTTGCTCTGATAAATGTTTTGCCAATATAATTAAAGCAATATTTAGATCCCTTGGATTAATTTAGTGACTTAGCTCTAATAATGAACCTAGCCCTTCTAAGCTGATGTTTGCAATATGCATTCAGGATATTGTAAGCTTTTCTGGGAAAAGAAAAGGAGGCAGGGAACAAGTATTCATGTTCAATAAGTATTTTTTTCTTTTTTGTACCTGCAGGGGAAGAAATGGAACTGCTATTTGGACTATTTATTTTCAGAAGGTTTTCAAGGCTTGAAACTTTTTATAAAAAGTAGTATTCACCGTTCTTCTCTATCCCAATCAGAGATCAAAACCTCAATGGTAAACATTAGAAGAATGTTGACATAAACAAACTGGGCATGCTAAACTAAACTCTTCATTGCTAGAGAGGCCATGTAGCTCAGTGTGAGTTTCCATAGCCATTTCCCAAGCCAACTGCTGTCTTCAAGGAGGACGTCGACAGGTCTTCTGTCCATGGCTCAGGAGAACTTTGGTGTGACTAACTTATTTTTTAGTATTCAGATTTTTAATTTACTAATGAAAAATAATCTCTTCATCTGCTTTCTAGTAGGAATTTTTATCTGCTGTGTTAGTAGAAGATAACGAGTAATATAAAGTTACTCTGCAGACATTGTTATGCAGAATACTCTGCAGTGTCTAGAATCCTGGGGGACATTTCTGTTTTTCTTATGTGAACACCACCAGCAGCACCAAGTTACTTATAATAGGCTGCTACACAGGTGTAACACATTCCCGAGAAGCTGGTAACTGTCTGGGCCTGCACTGGTGGTAATGTATGTAGGAAAGAAGGGTAGAGGATGAAGAAATTTCTGATGTTATTGGTTTTATTTCCTGAAACCATATTATTTGAGTGTATGTGTGTATGTATGTATTTATGTATATATTCAGATTTAAATTTCCAGGCCTAAATAAACTAACTTAAGCTTTACCTTCAGGAGTAATTCTGAAGATTAAAAAAAAATCCATAACAGAGAGATTATTTTTGCTGAGAATTCATTGTAAATTTTGTTTCACTACTACTGAACAACTTCCATTTAGTACATTCACATTGAGAATAACATCTGATTTTTTAATGGAGACACTGAAAGCCAGAAGGGACTAGACAGATGTTCTTCAAGCTCCAAGAGACCATGGATACCAACCAACACAGACTACTATACCTAGCAAAACTATTAATCCAAATCTTCAGAGAAAGAAAAACATTGTACAATAATAAACAATTTTTGTTTACCAATCCAGCTTTATAGAAGGCACTAGAAGCAAAACTTCATCTGAAGAGAAGAGTATACCAAAGAGACACAAAGAATCCTAGAACAGTTAGTCACAGTGGAGGGGGGAGATTCCCACACCACCACGACAAAAATAAAGGGACTTAATCAGCACTTCTCATTAATAATTCGATATTAATGATTTCAGTTCCCCAATAAAATGACAAAAGCCAACATACTGGATTAAAAAACCAAAAAATGCACCCCACCACCTATTGCAGACATCACCTTAGGGTAAAAGAATGGAAAAAAAGTATTTCAAGCAAATGGACCCAACAAGCAAACATACTTTAAACAAAACTAATCAGAAGAGATAAGGAAGGACACTAGCTACTCATTAAAGGAAAAATCCACCAAGAGGATATTGTAGTTCTAAACATTTATGTACTGTATTAGTTAGGGTTCTGTAGAGAAAGAGAACGTGTGTGTGTGTGTGTGTGTGTGTGTGTGTGTGTGTGTGTGTGTGTGTGTAATATGAAAGTCCTCTAGATAGAGAGGTAGACAGACAGACAAATAGGAGATTTATTAGAGTGGCTTACAGGTTATGGTCTGAGTAGTCCAACAAAGGCTGTCTCTTAACAGAAAGGCCAAGAATCCAGTTGTTCAATCCACAAGGCTGGATATCTCAACTGATCTTCAGTATATATCAGGATCCTGAAGAAGTAGCCTCTAATACTGATGAAGAAATAAACTTGGAAAACTTCCTTTCTCCCTTGTCCTTTATATAGGCTTCCACGAGAAGGTGTGGCCCGTATTTATGGTGAGTCTTCCTACCTTAAATGACCCAACTAACTAAAAATCCCTCATAGGTGTACCCAATGGCTTGGGTTTTTAGTTAATTGCAGAAGTAGTCAAGTTGACAACCAAGAATAGCCATGACATGCATCAAGTTCAGTTCTCAGCACTTACACAAAGGATCACAATTATCTGTAACTTGAGTTACAGGGGATCTAATGTCCTCTTCTGTCCTCTTCTGTCCTCCTTGGTCACCAGGCGTGCATGTTGTGTACATACATACATGCAGGCAAAACACTCATCCACATATAAATAAATATATTTTTTTAAAGAGGACAGAAAAGGAAAGAAGAAAATATTTTAAATTATGGCTAGTGGTGCCCTAAGCTTGATACACATCTACATCCAAGAAGCTCAAAAATATTAGCAAATCAAATCTAGTAATATGCTGTATAAAAAAGGATTAATTATATTCCGTGACAAACTGGGATTCACCTCAGGGATGCCAGGTTCATTTAACATTGCAAAATCAGTTAATATGTCATGTCAAAATGTTCTTTTAAAAAGTAAAGACAATCTAATAAATGCAGAGATATTCCATATTCATCTAGAAGACTGAATATAGTTAAGGCAGTATTCACCATGCTCTTCTATAGTTTAATGCAATCCTTGTTAAAATCCCAGCTGGCATTTACAGAAACCAACAAGTTGATTTTAAAATTCGAATATGAAGGGTTGAGGGAGGGGAACAAGAGGTCACATGTAAAGTGAGTGTGTAAAGAAGTCAGAGCAGGTAAGAGGACATAAGGGGACCATGGGAAGAGGAAGGGAGAGAAGTAAATATTTGAAAAAAAATGCCATAATGAAATCTACTTATTTATAAGATAATAAAGCTTTCTTCAGATAGACATGTAAGGGACTATGAATTACTAAAATAGTGTTGACATACAAAACAACTAGAAGCCATGAGAGGACTCACATACTTCTTTACTTCAAAGCTTACTACAAAGGTACACTAATCATGTGGGATGTCCACTGGAGAAGACAACTGGGACACTGGTTTAAGCTAATATTAGTCCACTATCAACTACACTGGGTGTTTGGGGATCTCAGTGTAGCCCTGGGCCTTCCTCAGGGTGAGATTTTAAGCACAAAAACAATATCCTGGGTTGACATACAACAGTCAGAAGCAGAACTACAGAAGCCAAAAAGCAAGGTTAGTACATTTAGAGACTTTCCCAGAATTATGCACTTTGATGGATTAAGTCTTTGTTTTCATGTACTGAATGGAGTTTTATGGCCTGAATGGTATTTCCATTATGGAGCCATTTGTGCTAAGATCTGGGGGCCTACTACAGTCTGGGCGCCTGTTAAAATCACAGTGTGCTGTGAGTGTTGTGAGAATAGGTTATAGATTAGGGATGGAGAGGGGGCTCAGCAGTAAGAGCACTTGATGCTCTTGCAGAGGAACTGGCTTGGTTCCCAATGTCATCAACCTCACAACTGCCTGTACCTCCAATTCCATAGTATCTGACACCCTCTTCTGACCTCTGAAGGCATTCAAATGTACATGTGCACACACACAAAGAAAAGATTTAGATCAATAAAGCAGAACTGAGAATTCAGAAATACATCCATTTGGGGTCATTTGACTTGAGGCATGGTGGCCAAGAAAACTCAGAGGGTTGAATCACATCTTTTCAACAAGTGGTGCTGCAATAACTGGATATCCCAATGCAAAAGATTTTGGTTTTATTTCTGTAATTCTATATGCAAAAATTAGCACAAAAGAAATAAACCTGAATGGAAGGTCTTAAACTTGGATTTCTAGACAAAACTCAGGGGTAAGTCTTTATGGTCTTACATTAGGCAGTGATTTTTTTTTTAGTCATGGAACCAAGAACACAATAAATGAAAAATGAATATCAAAATTAAGAATTTCCATGCTTTGGGGATGGATGTAGTGGCACACACCTTTAATCTCAGAACTTGAGAGGTATTGACAGGCAGATCTCTTAGTTAGTTTGAGGCCAGCCTGGTCTGCAAAATGGATTCCAGACCCGCTAGGGCTACACAGAGAAACCCTGTCTCAAAAAAACCAAAAGAATGTTCATGCTTCTAATGACACCATTATGGAAGTGAAATTAAGCTAGGCCTGGAATTAATAGCAAGACTCCATCTTAAAAAAAAAACTGTGAAGTGAAAACACAAAATGGGAAATACTTAGAAATTACTTGGTAATCTTTTATTCAAGATATATGTAAGAACTATCACAGCTCTGTGGTTTAAAAAATGCAGAGTGGAGCAAGGTTCTGAAAAGCCATTTCCAAGAGGGATGTCAGTATATAGTAAAAGTTGGTCTTGTCTCAAGGTTTCAGCCCATAGCCCAGGCTCCTTTGGTTTTAGGCACACGACGAGGCAGAACTTGCAGGTAGGAACATAAAACAATGGCTATGCACCTCTTGTATGGGAAGCAGAGAAAGAGAAGGGGACATGGTATGTGATCTGGTGTGATCTGGTGATCTGCTTCCTCCCCCACCTCCTGAAGTGTCCCCTATCTCAAGGTAGCAGTACCCAGTGAGCACCAGCTCTTCAACACATGAGCTGGAGGGGCCAGAAGTTTCTAGCACTGCCTGACTCTTAACCAGGACATGAATCTTTAAGCCCTGTCATCTCAATTCATTTCCGAACCCAAGGAAATTAGTCTGGATTCAGGAAGAGCAAGAAATTAGAATTGTATTCAAACTCTCGTTTAGGAGCTTTCCTAAGGTATTTTGTCACAGTGATGACAAAGCTACCCCAGGCAGTAGCTGAACCTAAGACTAGCTACTACTGCAGAAAGAACACCATGATTCTGTAAGCCACTTTATATAAGAAAAGCCTCATTGGATAATAATGGTATCTCATTCTTTTAGACAGTATCCCCTGTATCCCAGGGTAGCCTCAAACTCACTAGGTAGCCAGGGATGACCTTCAAATTCTGGAGGATTACAGGTGTGCACCACCACGCACAGTATCTGAGGTGCTGGGGATGGAAAGCCTGGCCTTGCATGCTAGCTAGGTAAGCTGTTGATCCAGTGAGCTCCACGCCCAGCCCCTGGCCTAGAAACGGAAGCATTTTCCTTGCCCTCCATGAACTTAAGTTTTTAAACTCCTCTGGCTGCCTTCTCCTCCTCTCCATCTTTTAACTTTCTGGGGTAACATTAGTGGAATTCTTTTTGTCTCCACACTTTTGCTTAGACTGACAGTGAGGAGGACTCACTCTCCTTGTACTTCAGCATTTTAATGATGATGGGTGGCTGATTTTCATAGTCGGCCTCTGACTGTTCTTCAGCACTTCTGCCAAGTCTCCCACAAACACTCCAGGGGTTGTGAATTTGGCCTTGAGAACTAAGTAGTTCTGAGCACACTGAGGGGAATCAATTTAGTCTTTGAGGGGGCATTAGAGTCCTCTACCTCCTTAACATCTACATAGTAGGTATAAATTTAAGAGTCAATGGGCATGAAATGGTATTTCATTGTGGTCTTCCTTTTTGTTTACTTAATGACAGATGATGTGAGCATTTCCTTATGTCTTGCTATTTTTGATGCAAATAGGGAAAAAAATGAGAGCGTGAGAGTCTGCCTAGGTTAGGGTGTTTGAAGAAAAATATCTCAGGGATGTAAGTTTTACTTAAGGGTAAGGAAAGTCACTATTTTTTACATTTAAGCTTATGTATGATTCCTGAAATTTAGAAATAAAGTATTTGTGCAAATAAATTGGAGTAATTATATTTTATAAATATATGGTGATAAATTGGAAAACTTTTAGTACTGCTTGAATTTAATTTCAGATATTTCATTTGCATTGAATAAAAATGCCAATCTTAAGTGGGCATTTATTTATTACTATATGCCATTATTTTACAGAATAATTTTTTCAGGGTTAAAATGGATTGATGTTTACTGAATCACTTTCATTCTTTGAAAGTTAATCTTGTGTTAATAAAGACTGGAAGTCTATATTTAATTTATTTTTCAATTGCTTTTAAAATTGATTTCATGTTCTAATATGAAAATAATAGCTTTATTGCAAGTAGGATCTTAGATGAATTTCACTTGCCTTTTTATTGAAAATAGATATTTTTCATACATTATATTCTGATAATGGTTTCCCCTCTTCCATCTCTCTCTCTCTCTCTCTCTCTCTCTCTCTCTCTGGCTGTGGGTCTCTGTATTTGTTCCCATCTGCAGGAGGAAGCTTCTCTGGTGATGGCTGATCAAGACACTGATCTATGAGTGGAGCAGAATGTCATTAGCAGTCATTTTATTGCTACTTTCCTGTAGTAAACCAATAGTATTTGGTTTTACACTATGTCCATGGTCTTTCTAGTCTCAGGTTCTTGGCCGCTTGAGCAGTGGTCAGGGATGGAGTGGGCCTTAAATGCAGTTAGATATTGGTTGAGGTTCTCAAGTCCAGTTAGAGAGCTGCTGGTTACCACTAAGGTATGCATTATGGTTATTGTACCAT
This sequence comes from Onychomys torridus, assembly GCF_903995425.1. Lineage (NCBI taxonomy): Eukaryota > Metazoa > Chordata > Mammalia > Rodentia > Cricetidae > Onychomys > Onychomys torridus. The sequence continues at coordinate 116,341,086 of NC_050466.1, forward strand.
GCTGCTAGTTGATGTGGTTCACAGGCATAATAGCTGGGTAGGACTGTTGGTTTGCTTCCCTCCTTCGGAAGCCTACATAGTTGTCTTCTGGTACCTCAAGAGCTATTCCTCAAGGAAGAAGCTTTTGAATTAGTTTTGAAGACAGTTTTTATTCTTTTTATCCTATGTGTAGATCATACTTTCTTGTTTATTTGCCTCACTCGTCATTGTTTTGGTTAAAAAGTGGACTTTGTTTTTGTTTTTGAGATAAGGTCTTACTTTGTAGCTCAGGCTGGTTTTGTAACTTGCCCAGTAACTAGGGCTGCCTTGGAAACTCATAACCCTCCTAAGGCTGTGATTGTAGACATATTAACAGCCAGCATTTTGTTGTATTTTGTTTTTTAGTGCTGGGGATGGAACCCAGGGCATTGCACATGGTAGACAAGGACTCCATCACTGAGCTACAGCAGAGTATAGACATTTTGAATAATCTGATTTGGCAGCTCTAGAAATCATATCCTTACCCAGTATGTTGTCTCTGCTGATTCTGACTGTAGTTTGTTTAGTGATGTTTCTGAATTCTTTTTTTTTTTTGTATGTGGAGCTGAGGATCGAACCCAGGGCCTTGTGCTTGCTAGGCAAGCCCTCTACCACTGAGCTAAATCCCCAACCCTCTGAATTCTATTTTAACGTTTGTATTTTTTGTCATGTATGGCCACTGGGTGGTCTAGTTGGTTAGTTTTGGATGTCATCTCATGATTGGACAATGTTTCTTAAATGCCTGGGATCAGTAAAACTACTATGATTGGAGAAGTGTTGAAGTACACTTTCAGTACCTAGCCCTACCACTGACAACGCTGCCTTAGCCTACACTTCTTGTGTAGAAGCTCGATATCAGACAGATAAAAGTAGAGGGGCTTTCTGGGGTATTTCTTGGGTATACCCAAAGTCATCTTTATGCATTTTCCCTTCTGGATTCCCTGGAATATGTGGGGCTCTTTTGTTTTTGTTGTTTTTAAGACAGGGTGGCACCCCAGTCCATGCAGGCTTTGAACACCTAGAAATCTGCCTGCCTCTTCTCCCAAGTGTTGGAATTAAAGGTGTGCACCACCATTGTGGGCTTCAAAACCTTCTAAAAAATGCTTGCAGGTCTCTTCAACCCTGCCCCACCCCTACCTTTCAGTTTGTTGGGTGTGCTGCCTGTATTTGTTTTGACAAAGGCTCCCCCTAAAGGATGCATTTCGCACTGCTTTAGGCCTGTATCAGGGCAGGTACATCTCAGCCTTTTAAGTAGTGTCATCCAGGGAACCATCTAAGCAACAGTGACAGTTGCCTGGGTTTGAGGCTTGAAAGAGTGCAGCTCCTTTCTTTCTCTTCATGTGTCTACTGCACAGATGCTTTCCTTCACAAATGTGGCCTGTAAAATTTTTAAGACTTTCCCATAGCTGAAGAGAGGAAAACAGAAGTAGAATACGTTAAAATGACATTAAAATTTCATTATTCTTGTTTTGACATCTTCATGCATATACACAATGTTTTGTAATTATGGAGCTAGATATGACCTTGAACTTTTGGTCATCCCACCTCTACCTCCCAGATGCTGAGATGACAGTCATGTAACACCATACCAGTTTGTGTGGTATTGCAGATGGAACTCAGAGCTTCATGTATTTTAGACAAACCCCTATCAACTGAGTTACATCCACAGCCCCTATTTGCTCCTTTTTCTATTTTGCAATTCATTTGTTGAAGAAACCGGTTGTTTCTCCTCTTGAGTTTCCCACAGTCTAGATTTTCTGATTCAGTTTCTATGGTATTATTTAAGATGTTCTGCTGCCCCCTTTCAGTCTTAATTAAAGGCAATTGAATCTTTTGGCAAGAGTATTTCAGCTATGATGTTGTTTACTTCTCATATTCTTTGTAAAGTAAGAATAGCTTGTGGTTCCTGTCTTAGGCTTTTATAAATGCCTTCAGCATAAAGGTATAATGATAATCCCTTATTTGTATGAATTCCTTTCTTCCAAAACTGATTCATACCCATCTTCCCAGTACTGAAGTACTTTATTCCACAGAACTTGAAAGTACCTTTTTCCCATTAAAATACACCTTTCTATTACCATCATTATGGAAAATTTTATAATGGGCTTTTGACTGCAGTATTCTTTGAAACCAGAATCTAAATCTTTGTAATCTCTAATTTTACTGTAATTTAAAGAATAGTGCTATATCCATTTCATAGTTTAAGATATTATATGGCTGATTTCATTTCTTCAGTATGGCAGCCATTATGCTAATAGTCTCATTTCATAGGTGAAGAAATGGTAAGCTTTGAAAGATTAAGTAATTCTCACAGTCATTCATAATGTAGTAAAGTCTAGCCTTTTCACATCTGCTGACACAGATTCTCTACTTTTTATTATACCTTGTTCAGAATAAAACCATATGGCACTGCAAACTACTCTGTGCATTTTCTTCTGAAAAATACCTCCTTTCAAAGACTAGTATCATAAAAACTAATCCTGTAATAGAAGAAATACATATTGTAAGTATGAGCCATGCCATAATAAATCATAGAAGTGTAAAGAAAATTGAATTTCTTCTCTATTTAACACTTTTAACATTACTAAATTAATGTCATCTCCAGTTACTACTTCCTCACATGGAAAATTAAAACTGAGCACTATACATAATTTAAACATTTTGAATTGTAGCCCTGTGTTAAGCCCTGGTGGAAAACAATCAAAACTTCCTTCAAAGAAAAATACATTTGAAAACTGGGCAAAGAATGTAGAGGGCAGCTGTAAAGCCTGCAGGAGCCTCCTGCAGCAGAAAACAGATTCCTAGGCTGAGGGACATGACTTAGTAGATAAAACACTTTTCTTTAAGCACAAGGACCTATGGAAAAGTGCCAGGTGTGAAGACTGACAGTTGCAATCTCAGGCCTGGGGAGGTGGGGACAAAAAGATCCCTGGCTTGCTGGCCAACCAATGGGTGAGCTCTAGGCCTCTGAGAGACTCTATCTCAAAAGAGATGGATGGTGTTCCTGAGGGTGACCTGAGGTTGCACCCTGCCCTCCACAGTCATACACATGTATATGCATGCCTGAGTATGCACGCACAAACACAACCTGATTCTGTTAGTGATAAAAGATATAAAACACTCTTATTGGGGCAGAAAATAGTGACTACTTTTGTTACCGATACTCTAGGCATTATGTGCTTCTTCCCTCACCTGTGAGTTACATGCTCCAGGAAAACCATCATGGCCAAATACTAGTGAATAAAGGGAGGATGTTAGGATTATAATTTCTTTTGGGGGTTTTGAAACAGACTTGCTATGTAGCCTTGGCTGGCCCAGAACTCACTGTATAGACCAGCCTGGCCTGGAACTCACAGAGATCTGCCTGCACTAGGACTAACGGTGTGTGCCACCATGCCAAGTTAGAGTTATAATTTTATTACCTATAAAGATATCTTTGCTCATCACTAAGAAAAAGGGACATTGGTTCCTTTGAGCACCTCAGGACTTTTCTTGCCTAATCACTTTTATTGTGATTATATTGGCTACTCAGAGGCCCACTGGGTCTGAGTACCCCTAAGTGAATGTAAAACCAGAAAATGGAAAGAGTGAAACATTTTCACACTGATAATTTGCCAAAACCTCAGAATACTGAATTCTGCCCCAGCAAGTACTCTGAATAAAAAGGTCATGAGTGTATGACCTAGTAATAAAATTCAGAAATAGGAACAAAATTCTCACTGTATTGTACTTAGATACCACATTCAAAGCAGAAACTTTTTATAATAAGCTAAAGAAAAATAGAATGATCTGTTTAGAAAAAATAATAGATATTTTCTCTTTTTGCAACTGTCAATTAGATGGAGAAACAATAATTTACTTATTAAATCCTGGTATGATAATATATCCGTTTAAAATTGGTAACAACTTTTCTCTTTCTAAAATATTTTTCTTTTACACATTAAAGTTCACAGATTGTAAGTATAGGACACAATTTACATGTGCACAGGCAAAGACATACAAGTGCACAATCATTTACCACACAGATCAAGATGCAGGGCATTCCTAGAACATCAGAAGAGTGAGTTACCCTTCCCAATCAGTAATCTAAAGGGGGCACCATTTTAAGCTCTATCAACACCAATGTTTTACTTTATTAATATTTTTAATTTTATGTCACGTGTGCATGCCTGGTGTATGTAAGTGCACCACATATATGCGGCACCTCCAGTCCCAGGGTTCGATCTGATCTCCTGGAGCCGGATTTACCCACAGTCGTGACGTGCTGTGGCGGTTCTAGGAAGAGCAGCCAGTGCTCTCACATAATGAGTCATCTCCAGCCCCCAACGTGGATATTTTAATGTGCCTGTCTTTAGTGAAATCAAACTGTAAGCTTGTATATGTAAGATTTGCTCAACATTATGCTTATGTGATCTAACTATGTCCTGTACATGTTTCTAGTTAGTTCTGGTTTTTGTTTTGTTTTGTTTTTGAAGCTATGTACTGATCTGGTTATGTGAATTTACCACAATTGGTTTATCCATTCTAGAGGAGAACATTTGGCTTTTTGTTTTCTGAGCCATGAACTGCCCCCCCCCCAAAAAAAAATGCTATGATCAACCTTGTATCTTTCAGGGGACATTTAAGTCAACACAAAGGGTAGAGTTTCCTGTTGTAGAATAGATGTATGTTTAGCATTAGTAAAAGCTCCTGAACTATAGAAATTTATATGCCTAAAAGTATACCACCTTAGTACCTGTGTTCTTCAGCAAAGTTCCTGAAAGAGCCAAACAGATCTTAAAGTGATTCCAAACAGAGGCTTTTTTCTTTTTCTTTCTTTCTTTCTTTTTTTTTTTTTTTTTTTTTTTTTTTGGTTTTTCGAAACAGGGTTTCTCTGTACCTTTGGCAGCTATCCTGGAACTCGCTTTGTAGGCCAGGCTGGCCTCAAAATCACAGAGATCCACCTGCCTCTGCCTCCCGAGTGCTGGGATTAAGGTTAGCATGCACCACCACCGCCCAGCTAAGAAATTCTTAATTTTAATGATGTCTAATTCATCCGTTTTATGAGGTTAATGCTCTTGGTTTCCTACATAAAGAAATATTTGCCTATTCTTATGAACAAGAAGGTGTTCTCCTATGTGGGTCTATAGAACAACTATAGTAGAGTCATATATTACAATCCAAAAGACACATCTGGCCCATATGATGTTTTGTTGGAATGCAGCTATGACTCTTCATTTCCATATTATCTAGGGCTGCTTTCACATATAGCACTATAGTATCACAGAGACAGTATTGTCCACAAAGCCCAAAATATTTATTATCTGGCCCTTGGCACAAAATGCTTGCAGACAGCTGTACTACATTATATAAGGATCTGCGATCTATTTCAAATTAATTTTGTGTGTGTTGAGATAATTCGTTTTTTTCTATATAACTGTCCAGTGGACACTCTATTATTTATTGCAAGGCTGACCTTTCACAATGAGTTTTATGGCACCTTCATTGCCACCTGATGAGAAGATAGAGGTCATTCTGTTTCTGTGCTCTCTATCCTGCTTCACTGGTCCTTTGGATGATGCTGGCACAAACATTATACTACTTCAATTGCTGTAGCGTTAGGAAAAGTCTCTGATACTGCAAACCCTCCAGCTCTGTGTCATTTTAAAATTGCATTTCTGTGTGTAATTAAAATTAATGTTTTTCATCAGAAAAATCATGATTTTGTGTTTATAGGATATATATATGTGACATTTGATAATGTGTATGAAATGTAGAATGATTAAAGTAAACAAATCATCTTGTTGATCTCCACGACAAACCTGCCATTTTTCTATTGAGATTGTGGTGAATCTATAGATCAGTTTGGATAAAATTAACATATTACATGGATTTTCTAGCCAATGAACATATTCGTGCATTGTTTAGATTTTTAAAAGCTGCATCAATATTTTTCTTCTACAGCTTTAAAAGAACATTACAAAATTCTATACAATCTTCATTCCCTCTAGTCTCAAAAAATCCAACTGCAGCTATTTTTTGTTAAACGAGATTTTTTTTCTTAAATATTGTGTTATTTCTGTCTCTAGCTCCCACAGAAGTACTGTGTCATTGTACTATGTCAAATAGTAGATTGAGGAAGCTAGAATTGAAATCCTTACACATTACAAACTCATCACCAAAATGTTAAGATGGAATTTGGCAGCTCCAGTAGACCTCTCAATCCCACCATTTACTGTTAATATGAGATTTCATACCTCTCTCCTGGCTATGCTTAGAAATTTTAGTAAAGCCAAATTTGATTATCAATCATCTCTGCAATTACCATTCATGCAAGCCTCTGGTAACACACTTGAAGAGGTTTAAAACTAGAAAAGGCATTTTCATAGCAAAAATTTGACCTGAGGATCTAAAATCTACCAGTATGCTTTTTCTTAGGTTTGTTCATTCTTAAAATTAACTTCATATTCAAGGGGTGGTGGTGGTGAGGTGGGTGGTGCACGTGCCTTTAATCCCAGCACTTGGGAGGCAGAGCCAGGCAGATCTCTGTGAGTTTGAGGCCAGCCTGCGCTACAGAGCAAGATCCCAGACAGGCACCAAAACCTATACAGAGAAACCCTGTCTCAAAAAACCAAAACTCCAGACTCATCAGATGTAAATTCTTCTTTTTGTCTTTAATTCTGCTCAAGAATTTCATCAGTAAATTTTTCAGAACTTTGTTTCTTAAAAATTGTTCTGCCTGGTGGCAAGGGAGATTGACTCAGCAGTTAAGAGCACTTGTTGCTTTTGCAGAGGACCCAGGCTTGATTCCCAGCATGGAGGCTCACAACTGTCTGTAACTCCAGTTTCAGAGGACTGGATTCCCTCTTCTGGCCTCTGCAGGCACTGCATGCATGTGGTGCACGGGCATATGCACCTATACACATAAAATAAAATTAAAAAAAAAAATCATGTCACCTAAGTAAGCACTGATTTGAAATTTGAGGTAAGTCTTCGCAGGATTCTTTGAAACCCATTCACCTTCTAGTGTAATGTACCTTAGGGTTTACAAAGTGTCCAAATTTTCCTTACCTTGTTTGAACTTTATACTTGACCAGAAAACAGCATGTATGCACAAAGTCCTTGCACCTACTCACCCACAGGCTCTCAGAAACTGTGGCTGTCTTATCTGTTAATTTCATATACTCAGGGTCACATTTGTCTTAGAAAGATTCACAGCATGATCTTGCACAAGAACTTATTTTTCAAATTAGTATAAAACTTAAATGACATCCTATTTTTCTAATTCAGAGGCCCCAATCTTACACAGTCCTTGTTATTCATGTATTCATACACAATGGCCAGTATCTGCTAGGTACCTAGCCTATCCTGTTGATCTACCTATGTCGCCCCAACACACTCTCCCTCCTTCTCTTCCTCCTCTTCCCATCCCCTGCCCTGTGTACATATGTATGGAAGCTTTCAGAGAGTCCTAAGAATTATTTCTAGAATTATGTATTGAATTTGGAAACTGGGTTCAGGCAAATAGCCATGAAGATGATTTTGGTTTATATGTATGTAGTGCTATTGTCCCTGGCTACCAGTTCAGGTTATCTCAAAGAAATTTATGGAATGATGCAGACAATAGTATAGTAACAAGACTTGTACCACGGATCTTAAAAGTCTTATTAATAAAAACAAACTGGGAGCCAGGTATTGGGGTGAATGCTGAAAGATCAGAGAAACAGAACAAGCCACATCCAACCTCACCTTGCCAATTCCTCAATTGATCTTGTTTCCTCAGACTGAAAGCGTCTGAATCCTCTTCAAAATGGATCTCAGCTGAACTCCTGATAAAAGCTAAAAGTTTTTTTTTAAATCCTCTAGTTCCTCGTCCTCATGCCTTATATACTTTTCTGCTTCCTGCCATCACTTCCTGGGATTAGAGGTGTGTGTCACCATGCCTGGCTGTTTCCAGTGTGGCTTTGAACTCACAGAGATCCAGATGGATCTCTGCCTCCTGAGTGATAGGATTAAAGGTGTGTGCTACCACTGCCTAAACCTATGTTTAATATAGTGGCTCTTCTGTTTCCTGACCCCCAGTTAAGTTTATTGGGGTGCACAATATATCAACCACAAAGAGTTGTCATTTATGCCATCTACCCATAGGCCCGATTTTTTGCTTTTGGAAGGTCAGAGAATAAGTTTAATTAATTTATTTTTATTTTATGTGTGTTTTTTGCTTGCATGTATGTCTGTGTACCATGTGTGTTTCCAGTGCCCACAGAGGCTGGTAGAGTGCTTTGGATCTTCTGGGACTAGAGTTAACACCAGTCATGAACTGCTATGAGGGTGCTGGCAATTGAACCTGGGTCTTCTAGAAGAGCAGCAAGTGCTCTTAACCAGTTTTGTTTTTAATTAAAGCAGCTATGACTGTTTTTCTTTGCCTCAAGCTTTTATATTTGCAGTGTGTGCAACTACACTTTTACTGTCCTGGTCATTTTGAACATGCCATATAGTTCACCAGTATTTTTATCTAATCTTACCTACTTTATTAATACAGCCCTGACTGACCAACCATGTTTGTCTATATGACTGAATATTGATTACACAGCAATAAAATTGTGAATTACAGTTCCAGGGATCATACTGAATCAATTTTAGAACTAGAATTTTAATAAAAGAAGCCACATACAAAAGAATGGACCTTGTTTGCTTACATGTGTATGAAAAGTTCAAAGCCCCTCAGAACCAAGCCAGTACCATTTAGGAATATATACTTAGGTGTGTGCTATCGTGCTCAGTTTATTGGGTGCTGCGCAAGTACTCTGCTGAGGTACAGCCCCAGCCTCAAGGGTTTGTGTTTATTTGTTGGTGTTTTGAGACTGGGTCTCACTATGTATCCTTGAGTGGCTGGAAACTTTCAGACACTCAGATTCTCCTGCCTCTGCCTCTGGAGTGCTGGGATTAAAAGTATGCACCACCACCCTGGCTCTAGGTTTTTTGTTTAAGTGCAATGTTTTCATATCTCTGATGCTATCCCTTCATCATTTCTTCTGAAAGATCATTCATGGGAATTGAGTAATCTCATCCTAAATTCTTTGGAATTAGTGAGGGTCTAGCCAAGTGTCTTAATTAGGGTTACTGTTGCTGTGATGAAACATCATGATTAAAAGCAAACTTGGGGAGAAAACGGTTTATTTGGCTTACATATCCTGAATCACAGTCCTCTGAAGTAAGCCAAGGCAGGAACTTATCCTAGATGGGAACCTGAAGGTAGTAGTTGATGCAGAGGCCACAGAGGGTTGCTGTTTACTGGCTTGCTCCTCATGGCTTGCTCAGCCTGCTTTCTCATAGAACCCAGGACCACCAGCCCATGGGTGACCCCACCAACCATGGACGGGCACACCCATGTCAATCACTTAAGAAAATGCCCTACAGGCTTGCCTACAGCCTGATCATATGGAGGCATTTTCTTACTTGATGTTCTCTCCCCTCAAATGACTGTAGCTTGTATTAAGTTGACAGAGAAACTACCCAGGACACCAAGAGAAATTACTCTTTGTGTTTCAAATAGGGAATTGAGTAGAAATAGTTACAAAGGATTTGGAAGGAGCAGTAGAGCAGAAGGGAGAGGGAAGGAGGCAGAAGGAAGAAGAGATGATACAGACTGGGAATTAATATTCCTGGGGTAGAGCGGACAAGCTTGTGCCTGCTGCTGCTCAGTTAGAGACATCACTATAGTCACATATAGACTTGCAAAGTATTAAGCACTCCACTGACAATGGCAGCAAGCTACTCTTGCTGCCACTACAGCTCTTTTTGGGACCCAACATGCTGTTAGCCAAACACAGCCCATCTTTTGCCTGCCTTCTCATCTCCTGCCATTGCTTCTTATTGGCAGACCGGAAGTGCAGTTGGCAAGGTAGCCTAGGACATGTACACATCAAAGGACAGAATGTGGGAGGCAGAGCTGAGGGGTGATGGGTAAATTACCAGCTTGCTCTCTTAGAATATAATGATCATGTTTGGTGTGGTGGTGTACAACTGTAATCCTAGCACTTGAGAGACTGAGACAGGAGAATGGCAAGTTCAAGGCCTGCATGGGGTACATAGCAAATTCAAGTTTAAAAGCCAAAAGAGATAGTGAAAATATAGTACATTTCTACAGTGGATTCTATTTAGCACTGAAGAAAAATGAAATTATGGAATTTGGAAGGAAATAAAAGGAACTGGAAAAAGTTATACTGAATGAGGTAACAGCCACAAAAAGAAAAATGACTCGTTATTTCTTACATGTGGACCATAGCTTCAAAATTATTTTTGTATTTAACTTAAAAAGTCTGTAGAGACCAGGAAGCTAGAAAGAAGCCAGGGTGAAAAGGGGGTGTCTGAAGGGGAAGTAGATAATAGAACTCATGTAGAATGTGAGTAGATGGGAAAAATACTGAGTGATAAAGTTTAAACAAGGAGGTGGGTGGGGATAGGAGAGAAGAGTGGAGGCTAACCAAAACTAAATATGTAAGAAGACGGATGGAACTGGGTGGTGGTGGTGGTGCACACCTTTGATCCCAGCATTCAGGAGTCAGGTGGATCTTGGAGTTCGAGGCCAGCCTGGTCTACAGAGTTCCAGGACTACCAGGGCTACACAGTGAAACCCTATCTCAAAAAAACAAACAAACAAAAAAACAAAAAAAAAACCCCCAAAAAACATGGAAACCTATTCTAAAAGTTACTTAAAAATGTTTTAAAGAAGAGTTTGAGGACTGGAGAGATGGCTCAGCAGTAAAGAGCTGTTGGCACTCTCCCAAGAGGGCCCTTATTTGGTTCCCTGCCTCCATGTTAGGTTGCTCACAACCACCTGTAACTTCAGCTCTAGGAAACTGAACCCTTCTTCTGGCTTCTGCAGTCACCCACCCCCACCCTTACCCACACCCACCCCACCCATCTCTACACAAATGAAAATAAAATATTTTTTAAGAAAAATATTTTGAACTGTGCATGGTGGCATGCCTTTAATCCCAGCCCTTTGGAGGCAGAGTCAAGCAGATCTCTGAGTTCGAGGCTGGCTTGGTCTACAAAGCGAGTTCCTGGACAGCAGAGCTGTTAAATTGAGAAACACTGTCTCAAAAAAACAAGAAGAAAAATATTTTGAATGGAAGTGCTTTACATTTGCTGGATAATGGCAATCCTAAAAGCCATGGATGATAAAAAGAAAATCCCAGAGCAAGGTGTGATAGTCCTTCTTCTGAGTGGTGGGTCATGAAGGCCCCCAAAGGTCCCCAAACAACACAAACTCCTGCGGTTGCCCTTGGTTGCCCACCAGAATTGGATAGTAACACATTTAGAATGGATAGCTTTACAGGCATGGGCCTTTATACTGGGATTTTATTTTGCATTTATGTCAAAGAATGGCAGATGGATATTTCATTATAAATTTCCTTTTGTGCTAGATTGAAGGATTCCATCTCATCTTAATTGGTAGCTGGAGCCGCTGAAGGGTATTACATAGTGGAATCACATAGTCAGATTTGGTTTTCAGGAAGGATGGAATGTAGATAGATTCAGCAGGGTGTATGTTGGAAGGGATTACACTAGAGATAATAAGATTGATTAGGGGGTTGCTATAATTAAGGTGAGATGAGGACCTGAGTCAAGACAGCAACAGAAAGAATAGGGAGACAGTGTAGAAAGATTGAGAAAGCTGAACCCATGTTGAACTTTCTGACTGAATACATAGAAGCATATAGGGTTCGGTGTTTATCCTAAGCTACTGATAAAGAAAATGGTAGCATCACTGAGTTTGATTTAATTAGTTAGACTCCATTGGCTGCAAGCAGTTAAAAGACTCTAAATGAGTCTGACCTAAATGAAATTCATTGAAAGGACATGAAATATGTCATACCTGAAATGAGAGTGAGTCCCCAGAATTTAGAAAGAGTAGGAATAGAGTAGTGGGTTTTTCTGCAGCAGGAAAAATGGAGATGTCTCTGTAGGATGGTGTAATTAGATAATCACATCCTAATCAAACTTTATCTTTATATGCCCTAGAGATTCAGATTCCTTTGGAAAGAGAATCCTACTTGCTTGGAGCACATCCCCTCTATTGTGGCAGAGAGCTAGAAATAATAATAATAATAATAAGTCATCTCCATCAGCCTTATATTTAGTTGTGTTTTCTTGAGCATCACTCAGGCGATTATCCCCTTAAGATCTTTCACCTGATTTCATTGAGCTGTTCCTTTGTATCTTCTTTTAACTTCTTGATTTTTTAAATGAGTTTATGATTGTTCTTTTTAAATTCTGTGTTCTGGGATTGATCTAAGTAATTCTCATTGGCAAACCCTTCTACAGGATTGGTGGGATCTGGAGAGAAGACACTGCCTTGATCTTTCATATTGTTTATATTTTTTTTGCAATGAGATATCTGAGAAGGTCATAAAAGGTTGGGGATTTAGCTGAGTGGTAGAACGCTTGCCTACCTAGCAAGCACAAGGCCCTGGGTTCGGTCCTCAGCTCAAAAAAAAAGTCATAAAGAATCATTAACTACCTAAGATATCTGTAATACACATAAGTCTGTATATATAAATGTAAATATGCAGTTTAAATGGAAACGTTCCATCTGGGCTTACAATGCTCTCCCAAGAGCCATAGGTCATGTAACCAAACCAACACCAAGCAATGAGATCTGGGCATATGGACTTCTTTTGTCAACTATATGGCTAATATGAACAGAGCAGGTTGGGTCAGAAGAGACAGTATGTGGGTCAAGTTGGATCTAGAGGTTGGATATGGCTTAGGTGGAATGAAATCAGGTGAACATGGGACTGGACTAGTATGCAGGATGTGTGCCCTGGTCCAGGCCTAGAGTTTGGGGGTAGATATGTGGAGGAGAAGATAAGACAGGCTCACCTTACTGGGCTCTGGAGAAGGATGTGCAGACTAGGTGAAGAGGTTGAATGTGGTTTGGGGGGACCTGTGGCTCAGGGGCAGGTAGCACAGGTCTTGATGGAAGCCTAGAGGTTTATTGTATTGCAGGCAAGATGGCCAGACTAGGTTGGGGCACTGGATGTGGGACCCATGCTAGATCTGGGGTGTTGAGAAGGGGGTGTGGAGTGGAGGATCAGAAGGGTTCACCTGACTAGATCCTGGAGAAGGATGTTCAGGATTTCAGGAACCTGACTTAAGCACGTTCAGTTGAGATGCCTGTGAAACACTCCCAGATTTAACCTTAGGAAGAATCTTTTCCTGCATAATACCTACACAAGATCAAGCCAGTCAAAATCCCAGCATAGATGGGATAGATGATTTCCAGGCCCCACCTCATACTGAGGACCTCTTGACAATGGATAGTTGCTAGAATGGGGGGAATCATTCTTTATTGAGGGTCTGGCCATTGGTAGGTTTCCCACAATCCAGTGGATGACCCTATATCCATGCACATACAGATATAAGAGCAGCACTGAGTGGACTTAGTGAGTTATAAAAAGAGATATGGAGTAAGAGTGGGTGTCCTAGAAGGCTTATGTGGAGAATTGGAGTGGGAAATGAGGAATAGATATGATCATATGTTATTGTATTTATACGTATATGAAATTTTACAAATTCAAATATATTTCAAAGATAAAGGTATGATAAAATATATTTCAAGAGTCACTATCTCATTGCACTGTACAAATTAAACAAGTTAATGAGTTTAGAATGGGTGTTGACCCATTGACTACTAAATGATAGTTACTAAATGATAGTCATTTTTCAAACATGGTTAGTGAATACTATGTGCTAGACAATACATTAGATTCCTAGGGCTGTAATGAGAATAAAAAAAGAAAATCTGTATAAACTATTCAGCCTGATACTCTCATATGGAAATAAGCCAATGCCAGACAGAAATGATCTGCTGAGCCAAGGGTGCACCCTGCTGGTTGGTGGGCGTGAAAGGGGGATGTTTATTTGATTTTATTTTTACATGGATTATTTAAAAGACAGACATCCAATTTGTAATATCACCTACAGGATAAATAGCCTCTTGGAGCTAGGGATGTAGCTCAGTTGGTAGACTGCTTGCCTAGTAAGCACAAAGCCCTGAATACAGTCCTCAGCACCACGTACCATGGGCTTGTTGGCACACACCTATAATTCCAGCTCTCAGGAGGTACAGGCAGTAGGATAAAGACTTCAAAGTTATCCTTGTTTACCTAGTGAGTCTGAGGCCAGCCTGGGATATAGGAAACCTTACCTCACACAAATTAAAAGAGGAATATGCTCAGCTTCATGTGAAAAATGGAAATAACATAAATGACAACACTGGGATTGTGGTAAAATTTTAAAAGTTGGGGTTGGGGAGATGCCTTTTCCGGAGAAGTACTTGCTCTGCAAACATGTGGACCTGAGTTCACATCATCAAGATGGGGACACAAGAATCCCTGCGAATTTCTGGCTGGTCAGTCTAGCAGAATGGTAAGCACCAGGTTCACTGAGTGATCCCTCAGAAAATAAGGTGGAGAGCATTAGAGAAAGAGGCCTCTGGCCTACTACACACATTCATGTACACACACATTTGTACATACAAGCATGCACACATGGATACACTACTTGCACAATAAGTTAATGGCTATGTAGCAGATCAGCTAGTACATATTTATTGCATTAATAAATGTAGTGGGTAGCCATCCCAGCATTGGCCTGGAAGTTCCAACCCCCACTGAGGCTTCGGTAATGGTCACGCCCACAAGGCGGGGCAGAGGAGGAAGTGGAAGACTCTGGATGCTGGAGGTAGACCGAGCAGAGTTCTCCAGAGAACACCGCCGGACTGCGTTATACCCTTGCCAGACCCTGTAACCTACCCCTTCATTTGTAAGTTACCCCACAAAATAAACCTCCCTTTTAACTACGTGGAGTGGCCTTAATAATCTAACCAATAAATAAATAGTTTTCTAACTCCCTTATTACACTCCTAATTTTATAGATAAATCAATAACGGGAGAAGCAGAATGTTAGCCACAAGAAAAATATTTAGGAAGGTTGCCTAGTGATATTACTAAAACCCCTAGCTGGAAATAGCCTCACAGAGAAAAAACTGCACCAAAGAAAAGTCTTCTAACAGAGGTCTCCCTTTTATTCCTGTTTATCCTTTATGTCTTACTAGGTCTTACCCCTGAAAGATAGTAATTCCAGTATAAACATTAGGACTTATCCTCATTCATCCAACAAATGTTTTA
This sequence comes from Onychomys torridus, assembly GCF_903995425.1. NCBI lineage: Eukaryota > Metazoa > Chordata > Mammalia > Rodentia > Cricetidae > Onychomys > Onychomys torridus. The sequence goes on from NC_050466.1 coordinate 116,356,283, forward strand.
TGATACTATACTACATATATTAATGTGTTTGGGGTGCTATAAAAAATACCATAGACTAAGTGGTTTAAGGAACAAATAAAATTTACCTCAGAGTTCTGGAGGCTGAGAAGGCCCTCCAAGATCAAAATGCCTGCCCTGGTTCCTGGTGAGGTCTCTTTTCCTGTCTTACTCACAGCAGCTTTGCTGACTTTGTGGGCACTTTCTTTTCTTTCTAAGTGCAGATAGAGTACTCTGATTGCTTCTTCTCACAAAGATGTTAATCCCAATAGACTAGGGTACTTCCCCTTATGACCTCATCTAGCTCTAATCACTTCATAAAGGCCCTCTCTTAAAATACAGTCACATTGGATGTTAGGTCTTCAGCACAGCACTGTATGTAAGTATTCTGATCCAGCAGGGTTAGGCTGGCAGAGATAGAACAATCCCCTGCCATGTTTTGTCTACACAGCACACATTTATATTACAGTGTGGTGGCTTTGGAATCACACGGGCTTCAGTTAGAACCACTATCCTGTGACTTTGTCCAGTTTTTGCCCCTTTTCCCTTATTTATAAAACAAAGAAAACAATAGTGTTGCTGTTTATATTATGTCTGTTAAACTCATCCATTAATTTAATAGATACTTGTTGAACACCCTATTTATGCATTTATTTGCTCAACTCACGGGATTGAAAAGCTGCAAGATCTAAATATATAAAATGGACTCAGCCCAACATAAGCATTCCAATAATGTTACTAGTTTTCACAAGGCCCAGCTTCACTGAAAGTGCAATTCTATGGCTAGCGCTACTGACTTGGCATGTCTAAAATCAAAGTCATGTGCTAGGCTTCTTACTTCTTACCTCTTACTCCTCTCTCACCCCATCTGTTCTTCCACCTGAGTTCCCTCTTACTACTGACTTAAAATCTAAGCAGTCTTCCAAATTAGATGTATCTCTCCATGTCTAATTGGTCATTTTATGGTGCTGTGCTGCAGCTTGCTCAGACTGACTTGAAAAAGTGGAGCATGTCTTCCCAACTCTACCTCAAGCAATATCCAATTGATAGCTTGAAATCACCCATGAGTATAAGTATTGATACCACTGAAATTAGTCTTCTTTTTTTCTCTCTGGAGAGCCAACATCCCATTGTTTCTTCTTGTTCAGATCTGCTGTAATTTTTAGGTCTTGCTACTATGGCCATAAGTGTGTTCCCCCCACACCCTCCCTCCCTCCCTCCCTTCCTTCCTTCCAACAATGTTTCCTATATCCGGGGCTGGTCTCTAACTCACTATGTGGCCAAGGTTGGCCTTGAAATCCTGATCCTCCTGCCTCAACTTTCCAAGATTAGAGGCGTGTGCCACCATGGCTGGTTATGCAGTGCTGGGGATCAACTCCAGGGCTGCATGTGTGCTATACAAACAGTTCCATACTGTGCTACAGCCCAACCCTTCAGGCTGTGTGTGTGTGTGTGTGTGTGTGTGTGTGTGTGTGTGTGTGTGTGTGTGTGTGTGTAGGTCAGAGATCAACTTTCTGGAGTCAGTTCTCTCATTCCACCATGAAGGTCTTGGGGATCCAACTCGGGTCACCAGCTGGTACTAAGTACATTTACCTGCTAAGCCGTCTTACTAACCAGCTCTTCATTTTGTTGTTGCTTCTTATCTAAGCATTTGCTAGAACCTCCTAAATGGTTTCCTTACTTCTGCAAATCGAGCATTCATACTCCTGCTACATTTCCCTTTGTAAATGTCCATTGGATTGGGTTTCATCTGCTTAGAAAGCCCTGAGCCTTAGAGAAGCACCTTTACCACCTCAACATGGCATTCAAGGCCCTTCAGAATCTGCCACACCTTATTTTATTCCTTGCTCTGGCAGCCTCAACTATACTCCCTGAGCTTGTCACACCTCGGAATATGTGAACAATACCTCTAAATACCTATGTATCTTTGCTACTTGCTCTTCAGAAATGCCCTTCTCTATCAGGTGCCCAATTTAAATATCAGCCCCTCTTAGAAGCCTCACAGATGCTGTCTCTTTGAGGTAACAATAAATGTCTCTGTCCATGTGCCATCAAACAGAACTGACCCAAAGCAAGGAATGGTGTTAAAATGTAGTAGTTATAGTGGTAGCTCCAAGCTCTCTACAATCAGAGATCTTCTATCAAGATTGGGCACTAGTAGGTTGAAACAGACTAAAGCCTAGACAGCATAGGTGTAAACCTGGCTCATCTCTGAGAAAACCAGGGTGTACATGTAACTAGAGATGCACATGGCTGGAAGATGCTGGTTCTTTGCTTTCAGGCAGAACTGCACCTAACCCACTCCAGACGAGCAATGGAGACCTTTGGGAGCATGGGTTGCGAAGGGGGGAAATAATCATAACACATTGTTTACCTCTGCCTACCTCCCCCTCACCATGACCCTCCTTACCTTACATAGGAAATACAAGGGCTTCTGGCCAAGGCATCTGGAAGAATGTAGCAAGATTGTAGTGATGAGGGGTTGGTAGCTCCCTGGTGCTTACAGTTCATTCTGCTAAGTCTGTCATTGCCCTGGCTCCTGCACAGATTGCTCACACAGGGTTGCTCCTCAGCCTGCTGTTTCTGGAGTAACCTGTGGGGAGTGGAAAACCAAAACAGAGTCTCCGGATGACAACAAAGTGACCTGAAAGGAAGAACAGAGCTGTCCCGGCAGTGCTCTGTGATGCTAACCCACATCGGTTACTGTCTAAAGACCGGAATGCCAGCTCAGTGAAGGCCTGGTGCAATAGAGATCAGAACCAGAGACTTTCGTGCAGTTCTGGCTGCAGTCCTATAACAAACAGAAGTACCCATGCACATGCTTCTATGGCGGCCTGGGAACCGAGTTCAAGAGGCCCCGACTCTATGCACTGTATGGAAAATAAAAGCAGTTAGTGCAGCTGTTGCCATTGTAAGCTCCAATCTGGAGTTAAGGCCCAGGCGCAGAACAGACTATTTTTCCCACTTCAATTTAATCGCAGTTGAGGGGCAGGAAGCTCATTTGCGGCTTCGTTTGTGTCCCTTGCAGTACTTGCCAGTTCTGTGACCAGAGGAGACACTCACACACAGGAAAGCCAGAAATGGGGTTAAAGATTCCTGTGTGCCTGCCAGCAGTGTATCAAACAGACTTTGGTTCTTTTGAACTTCATATCCCAGTAAAAGGGATGTATAACCTTGAGGTGGTCCTAAGTCACTCTTCCCAAGTAAGCCTGGTCACTTGGGCTTTCTTCTCGCACTCATTTCACTTTTCTTGCTGTCAGTGTAATTGCACATAAAATGTTGCTCAGGAAAATTGACCCCATGTGTTAAGTTATGGACTTCGCATTTATGAACCATTGCCTGTAAAATGCACTGTGTAGTAGATGCATCCATTGGGGCTGGTTACCCCATCGTCAGTTGCTCTCTGTGTTTTGAACAGTTACAGTTTTCTGTAATGGTCTTTGTCTACTGCAAAGAGAAGTTTCTTTGATGAAGGGTGAGAGCTATACTTACCTGTGGGTATAAGGAGAAGCACTTAGAATGCAGCTAGCAATTAGATTTGTTTGGTAGAAGGCTTTCTAAGACCCATGACTTCACTAGCCTCAGGATGTTGGGTAGGTTTCCAGTACCAGGCATGTTTTCTTTCCAGTTGAGTGAGTCTTAAGTCCAATCAGGGAACTTCTCAGAAGAGAAGGTGAAGGATTATAAAAGCCAGAGGACCAGGAAATCTGCTGTGAGACCATGTCTCCTAGAAATGACAAGTGTGCTTTACCCATGAAGTCTCAACAACATGGTTGCCTAAATAAACCTGAACAATAACACCACCAACAGACATGCTAACACGGAAGGGGCAATCTCATGGGCCATGTCCCTAAACAAAGGCAACTAGGAAGTACTGGGAGCAGGAAAAAATAGTCTCCCCCAAAGATAATCCCCCTAATTGGTTATCCAGTATCAAGTGGTCTGCCCTGAAACCAGATACATGTAATTAACACTAAATGGACTGAGCAGATTGTATCTGTGTATTTCTGTGTTTGAGTGCCTGTCTACCTGTTCGCCCCCTGCCCCCACTGTGTGTAAAAGAATAACAGTTAAAAGAAAAAAGAGACCATGACTTGGAGAAAGAGCAAGGAGGGGCATGAGAGTGGTTATAGGGAGGAAAGGGAAGAGGGAAAATGACATGGTTATATTTTAATTTCAAAAACTAAAAGAAGGAAAAAAGAAAAAAACGCATTGTACTCTTTGTCCTGAGATAGCAGGAATGCTAAGACCTAGGCTGTGTTGACAGGATCATTTAGCCTAGAGAAGGATTTATGGGTGTTCAATAATGTTCTCTGGGGTGCTGATGTTCTTCTGAAACATAAGCAGCTAAACAAGTCATTCTCTGATATTTACGTGGTATTTCTACCTAATTGTCACCAGTCATGACACCTTTGCCACTCCTTTCCTCTGCACATGCTTCTTCCCCAAAGTACTTTGCATAGTCAATGGGTCCGTGTAGCTCCATAAAGAACTGCTAAATTTTATTCCACCAACTGCTGTCCATTGCCCAGTGATCCACACAGACTTGCTCCAATTCAGTCTGAATTACATTAGTAGATAACATTTATTGAATGTTTATCATGTGCTCGTCAGTGTGCTAGATATATCACACGTGGATGTCATTTTATCCTCACATCTATACTCTTCTGTGAATAACTTTAGTCTTCTCATTTAGTTCCAAGAAGGAACTAAAATCAATAAGTAGGCAGTAGCCTTCAGATCTTATGCTGATACCATAAAGCTAGTACCACTCTGCAATATTAAAGTTAGGAAGAGCTCAACAAATATTTGAGCAAGATGTCTCTAATTTCCAAAGGCTTCCTCAAGGCTCTCTCTAGGAGAGCCACACATTTGGGGCCCATTGCTTTGAGGAGATGTTGGACAGATGGTTGAGGGCCATTAGGTTGTACTTAACATTTTTCAAGAAAAATTGAGCCTCACTTCAGGGAAGTAGAGAGATCAAAAATGAAGTTACCTACTCTGGCCCATTGAATACAAGTTAGCTATACTCTGGTAGGCAGTTCACTCTTAGAAGAATGGCTTCGGCCTGAGGAATAAGTACCCTGAACCTGTAGTTTTCTAGTTATTCATAGTTGCTTTCCTTTTTCTTTTTGCAGTGCTGAAGATCAAACCTAGGCAGGGCCTTCCACATTGTAGGCAAGCACCCCACCAATCAACTACACCCCTAGCTCTTTTGGTTGTGGTTTTGTTGAGATAGAATCTCACTATACAGCTTAGGCTGGCCTCAAATTTGTAATTCTTCTTCCTCAGTCTCTTGAGTGCTAGGATTGTGGGTGTGTGCCACCATACCAACTTAAGAACATAACTTTAATAACTTCAGTTTTCTCCTGCGAGGAGTAAGAGTAAGATAGGAAGGGCACATAGAAATTTAATCCGGCAGTGCTGTTTCCTTTAAATTATTGAATCATTAATCTGCATGTTTCCCAGTGTCTGTTTATAGATCTGTTATACTTTGGGTCTTGACTATCCCTTAAAGGTTCACATGTTAAAAGTATCTAGAGGCCAGGCAGTGGTGGCACACGCCTGTAATCCCAGCACTCAGGAGGCAGAGGCAGGTGGATCTCTGTGAATTCGAGGCCAGCCTGGTCTACAGAGCTAGTCCAAGACAGGTCCAAAGCTACACAGAGAAACCCTGTCTCAAAAAAAAAAGTATCTAGAGTAGTGTACTGGGAGGTGGCGGAACTCTTGAGAGGGAGGTCCTAGTGGGGGGCCTTATTCATTGGAGGTGTGCCCTTGAAAGTGATTATGAGACCCTAGTTTCTTTCTCCTATCTTTTGCTTCCTGTCTGTACAGTAGGTGGTTAATTCCACCATATGCTTCCACCAGGATATCCTACCTCACTACAATCCCAAAGAAATGGGGTCAATTCATAATGGCCCGAAGCCTCCAAAACCACAAGTCCAATGTTGTGCCCATCAAGTTGCCTTCTAAATAACTATATTTATGCCCATAGAATGGTGTTGCTCTCAGTTTGGGATAGAGGAGATTCTTTTTGAATAGGTAATTAATAACTATAGAGACTTATAACTGGTCCAAGTGCTGAACATAACTGACTGTTGAACACCCAGGCACAACTGCGACATCTATTATCAACTTCCCTTCCCTTGCCAAGGCTCAGGGAGCATGATGGAAGAAAGAGCAGAAAGAGCCTGAGGAAGCAGGTGTGGAGCAGTGCAGATGACTGATTTTTGCTCATGGCGTGACTGTTGTATTTTTGAACTCACAGCAGCTGTAATTGCTTGCACAAGAGTAGACTGGTCATCATGGTCTAATCATGGAGTGTAGGACTCATGGGGCCCCACATCTCTAAGGATCTGTATGCAGCCAATAGCTAATGGGGAGGAGAGAATATTTCTTCCGTGTTGTAGCCACTGGTAAGGATCCATTGCTTCTGTAAACATTTCCTCCTCCATGCTACTGCAAGCAACCCTAATGAAACTCATTGGGTCTCATGGACACACAAGACAGATGTGAAAGTCGAAGGGGGCTAGTTGGAAGAGGAAAGGGAATGGCAAAGGAGGAAAGGGACCAAGGGTAACAGAGGTGTGTGACTGTGACTGAAATGTATCCTATCCACAATGAAGACGGCATGGTGAAACGGGTTATTATGTATAATTAATGTATTCTAATCGAAACATTAAAATACTATGAGTCCAAATAACATTTTTTCTCTTTATAAGTTAACTATCTCAAGCAATTTGTTACAGTAATGTGAAGCTGACTAACACAGAAGCAACCTCCCTGATCTGCTTTTTATTTTCAAAGCAAAATACCGAAGCCAAGAGGTTATAAGATTGTAAAGGTTCTCTGGAGGCATACCCAATTGTCAGCATTATCCCCATTTGTTAGGGTACATTGATGCAAAGAGGTGTAATGGGACTGATTCAGGTAAAATAGGTTAGAAAGGGGCCATTGAGGATCTGCTAAAGTAAGGTTTGCTTGTTTTTGGTAAGAAGGTTGCATTGCAGGTTTACTAGTTATAATGTACTTTAAAATTACAAGGCACTTTGTAGCCAATTTTCAGTGTGGCTGTACAAATTGACATGGACTTAAAAGTAATGAGACCAGGCTGGAAAGAGCCAGCCAGTGAGTAGCAAGTCACTGAAAAGAGAAAATGACAAATAAACCTTGTAGCCCAGTACAGTATTTTTCTAAGTGCCTCATTTCCTGCTCTTCTAGCTATTTTCCTGAAGACCTTGGTTTCATGAAAGCCTGTTTTCCGACATGTGGGGCTGCTTGGCTGTGCACTCCTGAGCTGTGGAAGCTTTACCCCATACTCCTCGGTTCTGCCGGGCCTCACTGTAGCACTGTTTGCATTCCCCTTTGTGCTGCAGCTGTCTGAACTACTATAGACTTCGTCTTTCCCTGTTAGACAGGGGCTCTATTAGCCATCTTTGAATTTTGGTGTGGTGGGGCTGTACAGATGGCTTATCAGTGACGCTTATAGAGGACCCAGGTTTGATTCCCAGCAACCACAACTGTCTGTGGCTCCAGTTCTAAAGGATCAGATGTTCTCTTCTGGTCTCCTCCAGCATGTCCAGGAATCCATCTATGTACTGTCATTAAAGATTACCCCCTCAAAAAAAAAAAAAAAAAAGAATTGCTATTTGATATCTCAAAAAGGGAAGCATTAGCTGTACTATAAAAGATAGACACTGTATATTGATTATAGAAAAACTAGAATCCTTGTACTTGCTGGTAAGAATATAAAATGGTACACTTTGCTGAATAGCCTAATAGTTCTCAACATGTTGAACATAGAATTACGATATAACTCAGAAATTCTTTTCTTTCTTTTTTTCTTCTTTTCCTTTTTAAGGGCTAGTGATGGGACCCAGGGCTTCACACATGATAGACAATTGCTCTACCACTGAGCTCTAGCTCTTGTCTGATCTTTTTGTTTTTTTAAGGCAGGGCCTTACTGTGTAGCTCTGGCTGGTTTGGAACTGGCTGTGTAAACCAGACTGGCCTCTAACTCACAGAGATTCATCTGCCTGCTCTGCTGGGCTTAAGAGTATACACCACCATGCTCAGCTAACTGATCATTCTGAAATTCTTTTCTTATGTATATACTTGAAAAAAGTGAAAACAATATTCTCAGCACTTAGGAGGTTGAAGCAGGAAGATGGTGAGTTCAAGGCCAACCTAATTTACATAGAAAAGCCCTGTTAACAAAAAAGTGAAAGTGTCCACACAAAAACTTGTACATGGATTTTTGTCATATTCATAGTAATGAAAAAATGGAAGTAACCCAAATGTCTATAACTGATGAACAGATGAATAAAATGTGGCCTACTCAGGCTATTGCTATTGGTGTTGGTTGCCCACCAGAAATTAATAGTAAGACCCTGTTGCTGAAAACAGTGCTCAGTTTAGTTACAGGACATGGAGAGATTGAGCTGTACTGACCTGGAGGTTTCCTCCCTGCTGGCTAATTTTCAGAGTACTGTAGGATGCAGGAGGAGAAAAGTAACCAAAAGACTTATCCCCTGTGAACTACAATAACAAGCAGCCTAGCGAGATCTACTCATGGATGTAATTGTGACACAAATGTTGGGACAACCAACAGCTTTCTGAGTATTTAAGGCTTGATTCACAGTAGGGGACTTATGATTAATACTATAAATCTGGCCAAGAACTCATGGCGGAAAAGGTCATAGGCCCTAGGTGAGAACTTACACTATTGTTCTGATAATTAGACATGGTATCAAACTGCCTTCTAATTATTTATAGTTTTAAACTTTTACTTTTATTACTTGGTCAGGGGGCGGCAGGGAACATGCCATGGCATGTGTGTAGAGATCATAGGACAATTTGAGGCAGGCAGTTCTCTTCTTCAACCATGTGGATTCTGGGGCTCAAATTCAGGTCTTCAGGCTTGGCAGCAGCTACCTTTACCTGATGAGTCATCTTGCCAATCCCCCCACCCCTGCCCCATACCAGTTTTTATATTTAAATCTTTCTATCAAAACCCAAGGTTTGGAGAGCATCAAGAAAGAGGGGGCAGAAAGAATGTAAGAACCAGAGGATGGGGAGGGGTACTACAAAACAGTGTCTGCTGGTCATGACCCGGCCAATGAACTCAAGAAAGTACTACAGCTGTTGGTGAATGAACAAGATCGGGCTAGTCAACATTCATCAAGGAAGGAGGAAGAGCTCATTTAGATTCCTGACAGTTAATGGGTTGCAAGGGTAATGGGTGTCACTTTCTTCAGTGATGTAGCCACTAGTAAGCTGCCTAAGCTCCTGTCAATAATCTCCCATGCATGCTCATTCAGGCAACCCTTTTTAAACACAGTGGGTCACACAGATGAACAAAATATGTTGGAAAGAAGGAAGGTTTCAGTGGGATAAGGAGGGAAATAAGACAACGTAATAGAGAGTGAAAAGAATTAAAGTTTGTTTCATGTGTATATGAGACTGTCAAAGAATAAAAAGAAAGAAAAATGTGGTATGCCCATACAATGGAATATTATTCAGCCATAAAAGGAATGAAATGCTAATACCCTGGTACTGTGGATATCGCTCTGTGTAAATAAAGTTCTGATTGGCCAGTGGCCAGGCAGGAAGTATAGGTGGGACAAGAGAGAAGAGAATTCTGGGAAGTAGAAGGCTGGGGAGAGACACCGCCAGCCGCCGCCATGAAAAGCAACATGTAAAGACACTGGTAAGCCACAAGCCATGTGGCAAAGTATAGACTAACAGAAATGAGTTAATTTAAGATAGAAGAAGCAGATAACAAGAAGCCTGCCACGGCCATACAGTTTATAAACAATGTAAGTTTCTGTGTGCTTTCTTGGTTGGGTCTGAGCGACTGTGGGACTGGCGGGTAAGAGAGATTTATCCTGACTGGGCCAGGCAGGAAAACTCTAACTACAAATGGCGCCCAACGTGGGGCAAGAATTTCCACCTAAAACCTGAGAAAAAAGATTCTAAAACAGAGCTAAAAACAGCTTCCTAGTTGTCTCTCTCAAGTTAGCAGCAGCCTGCCAATTTGAGCTACTATGGCGGGTTCCTGGCATGTGCGTCTGACCTGCAGTGTGGCGGGAATGACGAATCTACAAGCAGCATTTTACTCTGCTGCGTGGTAGATTTAGCCTTTGCCAGTTTAAAAAAAAAAGTTTCTGGGCTATGCGCTGCTTTGATAGAACTGCTTCTGATTGTTGATGGTACACATGGCTCCTGACCAAAAGCTGGCGGTAAACTGTACCGCCGCCATGTTGGGAAGCTGAGGTGGGTGGAGCCAGCAGCCACAGCAGCGTTTCAGTCTTACAAAGATGGATATTACACAGAGAATCTGGTTTATGTTGTCTTTGGGATTTTTAACTACAGAAAGATTTGATCATAAAAGCTGTTGAGTTAAACAAAAATGTAAATTTTAAAGGTACCTTGACTTCAAAATTTGGATATAAGGATATGTTGCTTTGGAAAGGAGTCTCTGCTTTTGTTTCCACAGAAAGCCAGAGGCTGTGGATTTGTTCCAGATTAAGATACATCAGGTTTAATCAGCCAAGACCACCTGAAAGGTCTCCGACGACACCATGGCCCAGATGATCTGACATCCAGAATGGTTTCAAGGCAACTGGCTCAGAGGTTCACCCTAATGGACTACTCCATAATCCTAAAATTTTCTTTGTGTCCCCATAAGATACAGCGCCCCCCTCCAGCAGGAAGTAGTAAGAAAAACTATGCCCACATTCCCAAAATTATCAAGCTGGCTTTGGAGATGGAATTGGCTCACTCCTTCTCTAAACCCAGACATATTGCTAAAAGAAAAGGTTAAGAGATTCTTGTGTCCCAAATCAGAAGAGCTCTCTGGTGTGGGGCAGAGAAAAACCAATATTTTTATTTAATTTGGGTTGATTATAAATGAGATCTCTTTCTAAAGAAGAAAAGGGGATATGATATAGATATAATAGGAAGAAAGGGTAGATTAAGGAACTTACTTCTAAAGAGCAACAACTCATTTAAAATGTTTTACATTGGTATAGACTTTAGTCTATTGATACAAACTTAAAGTAAATTTTGTTATACTATGTATATATTTCTACTCGTGTTTAAGGTATTGTGTTTGTATAGCTCATTTTAAATTAAAATGGATAATTAAAAATAGATTAATAATTAGTCATCTATGATAATCATACTCATAGGCATGTTAATTAAGTCTTCTAGGTATATATAGAGATATTTCAGATCGATAGGTAATCTTCAAATACTTCAAAGACCTACAGAATATGGCATTTAAAATACTTTTAAAATTTAGACTTTCTGGACAGTGAGACATGTCTGCTCCTGGCAGCACCGTTTTACTTCAGAGAGGAGGATGGGCATTGAAGACACTTCATATCTTATCTTCACCTTGGCAAAAATAGCCATTTGGGCAAGAAACTGTTCTTGCCTGGACTGCTTGATCGACTGGACATGCAGGACCCATAGAAAGGTGACCACTGAACTTTGCTTGACAAAATGGTCCTTCAGGTTCCTGCTTCGCAGAGGAAACTGCCAGACATTCTACAGGACACTGAGAGAAGTGACTAAGAGACTCTAGCCCTGTGGGCTAAAGAAAAATGCCCCAACTTTACAAAGAAACATTAGGTGACTGTCCAGGCTGCCAGCTGTCTCTGTCTACTCTTGCAAGACTCCTGAAAAATGTTTACATCCTTCTCCCGGTTCTCAGGTAATATGATCCTTCTGAGGTCTTTGATGTGGTTAAAGACTAGATAATTATAATTTCCTCAGTTATGATACAAGATAAGTTAGATATAAAACCTTAGACTCACAAATATAAGATAGATAGGATATCTTCTTTAATATTGTAACTGTAATTCTTGCTAGATAATTGTTTTGTTATATGTAATTGTACTATGTAAAAGTTAAAACCTTCCTTTAAAAAAAAAGAAAAGGGGAAGTGCTGTGGATATCGCTCTGTGTAAATAAAGTTCTGATTGGCCAGTGGCCAGGCAGGAAGTATAGGTGGGACAAGAGAGAAGAGAATTCTGGGAAGTAGAAGGCTGGGGAGAGACACCGCCAGCCGCCGCCATGAAAAGCAACATGTAAAGACACTGGTAAGCCACAAGCCATGTGGCAAAGTATAGACTAACAGAAATGAGTTAATTTAAGATAGAAGAAGCAGATAACAAGAAGCCTGCCACGGCCATACAGTTTATAAACAATATAAGTTTCTGTATGTTTACTTGGTTGGTTCTGAGCGTCTATGGGCCTGGCGGGTAAGAGAGATTTATCCTGACTGGGCCAGGCAGGAAAACTCTAACTACACCCTGGTACAACATGGAAGGATGTTAGCAACATTATGCTAAATGAAAGAATCCAGACAGAAATGATCACAATATATATATGATTCCATGTATGTAAAGTGTCTGGAATGGGATACTCTACTGAGACATGATTTGAAATAGTGGTTGCCCAGAGCTCCAAGGGTTGTGGAGGAAATGAGAAAGTGACTGATACTGGGTTTGGAGATTTTTGGAGAGGGTAATGGATGAATATTCAAAAATTGTGCAAACTAGAGCAAAAGAAGTGTTTCTCAGTGGGATATGCAAAATTTAGTATAATATATAAAAACACAGTACTGACTTAAAATAAAATTTTCCTGACACATGTTTTTTTTTTAAACAGTACCAAATGTATTTTTAAAGAAAATCTTATTTTATACTCAGACTTAGTACCATTACTCATTTGTATGAAGTATACCTCATTATAATTTTGATCCTGGTTTCTGCTGTGTTAAGTGGCACATGAGCCCTTATGGAAAGACTGCCCAGCCATCTGGATGCACTCTGGAGGGTCATCCAGGGGACTGCTGCGAGTTTATGGTCAGCTTGATCTACATTCCAGGCTGCTGTGGACTACAGAGTGAGACCCTGTCTCAAAAGATAGGCAAGAGGGAGGGATGGAGAGAGACAGAGAGAGAGAGAGAGAGAGAGAGAGAGAGAAAGGAAAGACTGATGAAGGTGAATCTCCTTTTCTGTGACCTGGAGCTCTTTCCCACTTACTAATAATTATCAATTTATAAAGTTTTTTTTGTTTTTATCAACAGTTTGGTTTGTGTGTCCATTGTATTGAAAGTTTCATTTAAAAATTCCAAACAAAAAGCTTGATTGTAGTGATGATTACACAACCCTAAACACACTGAAAACCATTGAACTATATGACGACAAGAAAGGATTGCAGTGTTAATTATGGAAATAATCAGATTTTGTTGAACTCTCTTAGGCTTTTTTTACAGGTTAGTATTATTTTCATCTGAACACTACATGGGTATGTAGGCTTTGCACCGTTATCTCATTGATGCTTGGAATTTCTAAATATTTCGACCTGAAGCTGCTGTCTATCTGTCAGTGTATATCACATTGGCTCTTCCCTGTTGAAATCATTTGCTCTGGGTCTCAAGTCTGGTGATTACAAGGAAAGTGAGAAACTAATGTGTGTAGTGTGTATCAACGGAAGGTAGCACTTACATTTTGACAGATGCCTTAACTGGAGAGCAGTGATTAATAGGGAGCTGCAGGCACTGTGGCAGGGCCAGTGATGGAAGTAATTTTGATGAGTCAGCCTTCCTCAAATTATACTAAGGAGGTAAGGTACTGACAGCCCACTCCTGTAACACAAATCTAAGGTCGAACTTAAGAAGGGGTCAATGTGGTAGCTCTGAGTTTGGTTGGTTACTGGCAAGAATGAGTGGAACATCCTTTTATTACCGACAGTTTTTCAGGTTGAAACTGTCACTGCCTCTACATCTAGAGTTCACTACTACATGTAAAAGACAACTCTTGTCGTCTAGGCCCAGGCTTGCTTTATATTTCAAGGCAATGTCAGTTTTTTTTTTCTTTTTCAGAGCTGAGGACCAAAACCAGAGTCTTGCTCTTGCTAGGCAAGTGCTCTACCACTGAGCTAAAACCCCAACCTCCAATGTCAGGTTTTAAAGGCATCCTGGAAAGGGTCCTTTACCAGTTAGTAACCAAGCTATTTGCCAGATGTCATGGCAATGCATGCAATCAAGTGTGCCAAAAATGATGAAGTGGTAAGTCTTAGGACCCCCCCCCCCCCGTTTAACATTATGAGCTTGCCTGGAAATGGGGGAGAAGTGAGAAAGAACATCCTCTTTGAAGTTAGGTGGATTTGGGATGGAATCCAAGCTTGCATTTCATATAACCTCTTAGATTGCAGTTGCCTTCTGTGTAAAATTGGTGATAATAATCCTAACCTCACTGGAGTGCTGTAAGCATTATGAAAGGCAACAGATATCAAGTGTTGTATGCTGTGTTTGGCACAAGATGTAATCCTCTAAAATGTTAATCCCCTTCCCCTCTCATTGCAGGTGCCTGCCTTGCCTCCTCAACCTGAGCACTATGAAAGTGCAAATCAATAGCAGTTCTGTAGAACCCAGAAAGCCTGTAGCTCTTATTGAATTGTACACCTTATCCTAGAAGCTCACATGGGAAAGGTTGATGGAGGATGCACATAGGTCTAACAGTCTGGGCTAGAGGTGGACACTGTGAAGGATGGTCTGAAACGGAATGCTTAGCGCTGTAGTAGAAGAACTATAGTATCTGATCCATGATAGAAACAGGGAGCTAAATACATTCCTGACATGCTTTCTCGGCTGCTATAATCTACTGTGGGTCTTGGTGTCCTCTTTAGAGAGGGAAAACACCAGGACCTTGAAACAATGGGAATAATAACCTCTTACATTTGAAGAGCACTTTATGATTTCAATATATGCACGATACATTCACACCTACTCTTCTATTGGATTGTCTACCTAATGAAGCGAAATAAGCAGGGCAGCTATTACCTACTTTTTGGTGAAGGATCAAAAGATCCCACGGCTCAAAAAGATTAATGGTAATTTTGTAATAAAATTGGGGTTAGAACCTTTGTCCTTTGACTCCTAATTCAATGTTCTTTCTATCACTTTAACTGCACATTGAGTGGTTTGGGTCTAAACAGAATATATTTGAGAACATAAATAGAACATACTATTTGGTTATGTAACACCCCAGCTGCTGGGTCTGGTTTAGCAGAAGCTTGAAGAACAGGAGAAGCGGGTGGGAGGTAGCCAAGTGTGTAAAATGAGTTCAGCATCTTGAGATGTTCAGCAAACCCCAACAGAGTGCTCAGGGGACTGGCTGGAACATTAGTTCTCCATCCTTTAGTGTATTTTGGCTTTGCATTATTCCTTATCGACTGCAGTGACAGAAGTGAGCCCTCTCAGCCTTGTGACACTGTCTTCCTAAAACCATGGCCTACCTCCCGACTTGTTGCTCTCTTCATCTGTGCCATACACACTTGATGACAGTCCCTCCCTCCTGTGGGTCTCACACCTTGTCCCAATACAATTCCTATTCATCTAGACTGGCCCAAGTTATTTTCCATGTGTCTGTTTCTCTGTTAGACAATTTGATTTTTACTGCATGGACTTCCATACCTTGGAAAGAATTTCTTCTGTATGAATAAAATATGTTAGGAGACATTTTGCAGATAATAAATGATGATTTACAATTGTTTCTGTCCACTACAGTTTTATTCTACCTTTCACTCTTCTGGCTTATCCGAAACCTGGGAGTTCTCTTCTCTGATGACGTTTCTTCCCTCTAAACATTTTCGAGCTTGTCAGTGACACAGTCTTAACCTGGCTGTGTGTGTGAAGTGTGTGGGATGTGCCAGGGGACTTTCTCCAGTGGGCAGTTGTGCTTTCCACTTCCCAGATCACAGCAGTCAGCAGACTTCTCCCCTCTCATCTTTTCAGGCAACAAGGAAAGAGTTAGAGGCCATGAATGTATTGAGGCTAATAAAAAGAGAAGGAGACAGAACGGAGCAGGAGAGCAGTATTCAGAGGTGATGCAGAGAGAGTGCATGATGTCATAGGCATTGAGAATAAAATGCTGGGAAGTCATGGGCATTGATCTCAAGGAAAAAATGAAGTTTGGTTTACTTGGAGATGATGGAAAAGACTAAGAAATATTGAGGAAGAGAAGTTTGCCGAGGTGCCGTAGACCTATTCAGTAAAGAAAAGCAGTTACTTGCTGATACAAGTGCCTGGTATTGGCTATGTAGGAAGAATAGAAGTGATTGGAAGTAGTACTTTCGGTAAAGTTGGTCATGGAGCCAATGAACAAGGCCATAGGACGGCTGAAGGGAATGAAAATTAACCACAACAACTCTCCCATGCCCAAAGGACAAAAAAAAAAATGCTAAAAGTTTGTTTCTCCTTCAGACACTTAGCAAATCACCAGGCTAGGAAGAAATGGTGAGAGAAAAAAGTAATATGAAGGCGATCCATTGGGGAAATAAGACACATTTTCCATGAAGGTGTGAAGTGCCCATTTTCCCACCCTCAGCCCCACTGCCTTGCTTCCTGCCCTCAACAGATGGGTACTACAACCACACCCCAAGCTTTTGCCCTTCCTCTCTTTTGGTCCAGCCTTCAGTATTCTCACCACTCCGTTGTGTGTATGTCTTACTAGCTAGCTCAGTTATTTGCCTGTGAACAACCCAAAAGTCGGTTCAGAATACATTTTTTGTATGGCCCTGTGGTGCAGCACAGAAAGCGGTGTATGGGAGATCCTCAGTCATGGTTCTGTGAACAAAAGCCATTGGAAGCGATATTGCTAAAGACACACTCTGATCATATTACCTTCCTGCTTAAAATGCATAATTCCTTTTTAGCAGAAGCTTCCGTTCCTTCTATAGCCTGATTGGTGTGCCTCCATAGCTTCAGCTCCTGCTGGGACCTTCTCCCCTCCCACATCTGCAGATCTAGCTGAAACTTACACACTTAGCAAACACCTACGGTCCCTTAGCAAATCATGCTCTCTGCCATTTGTGTTCACATACCGACTTTCTCTCTACCTGAAATGCCCTACCTGTCCTAATCCACCCTGTAAAGTGTGCCCCGGTGATACTAGAGTGGGCGTCACAAGTCTCTTGTAGTTACTGATGTTGGGTAAAGTCAAAGCTTATGGCCGGACATGTCCTCCGTTGTCTGTTTGCCTTAGAGATATAGTTGACTAGCCTGTATGCTTGTTCTACTCGCTCCAAACTTTTATTGAGTAAAGTAAGTTTTCTCGGCATTCAAATGGCAAAGTAAATTTGCTGTCCAGTTGTGATGTGATGGTAAGCAAACAAGCTGTCTCTCCTGAAACATAACTAGAAGCTCTATTCATCCCAACTCCCCTGGAAAAAACCAAAACCAAATAACCCTCCTTCAAACATCCCAAAAGAACAACAGCAGCAAAAAAAAAAAAAAAAAAAAAAAAAAGAGCCTTCACTGTGCCAAGAGACAACATATTCTGCACAGCCCAGGATCAAAGCATGTAGTAGAGGGAGAAGGTGAGAGCAGTGGGTCAGGTGGGGACCATGTCAACCTGGTAGAGGAAGCTCTACCTCATATAAAAGTCACTTATAACATTTCCCCTTTCGTACTCCAATCACAGTATAAACCAAGTGTTTGTAGGGTAGTCTCAACTTGGTACTCCTCAACTCCTAAGAATGATTCCTAAGGTCCCTTTTACAAAAGAAAGACATTTTGAGAAGGTAAAATAGCTTGAGGGAAAGCATGAAAGATGAAGAAGCTATCCTGGGAATTTATCTGCTCTTGCCACATTTGTCTCAATGACTTACTAGGCCTGACACTGGATTAGGCCTTGGCTAGGGAAATAAAAGAACATAAGCATCATGGTTAATCATGTAGGTGTAGTTGCAGTTTTCCTGCCTGGCCCAGTCAGGACAAATCTCTCTCACCCGCCAGGCCCACAGTCGCTCAGACCCAACCAAGAAAGCACACAGAAACTTACATTGTTTAGAAACTGTATGGCTGTGGCAGGCTTCTTGTTATCTGCTTCTTCTATCTTAAATTAAACCATCTCTGTTAGTCTATACTTTGCCACATGGCTTGTGGCTTACCAGTGTCTTTACATGTTGCTTCTCCTGGTGGCGGCTGGCGGTGTCTCTCTCCAACCTTCTACTTCCCAGAATTCTCTTCTCTCTTGTCCCGCCTATACTTCCTGCCTGGCCACTGGCCAATCAGAACTTTATTTACACAGAGCGATATCCACAGCACTTCCCCTTTTCTTTTTTTTTAAGGAAGGTTTTAACTTTTACATAGTACAATTACATATAACAAAACAATTATCAAGCAAGAATTATAGTTACAATATTAAAGAAGATATCCTATCTATCTTATATTTGTCAGTCTAAAGTTTTATATCTAACATATCTTTTATCATAACTGAGGAAATTATAACTATCTAGTCTTCAACCACATCAAAGACCTCAGAAGGATATAATATTACCTGAGAACTGGGAAAAGGATGCAAGCAACTTTCAGGAATCTTGCAGGGTAGACAGAGACAGCTGGCAGCCTGAACAGTCACCTAATGTTCCTTTGTAATGTTGGGGCATTTGTCTTCAGCCCACAGGGCTAGAGTCTCTTGGTCACTTCTCTCAGTGTCCTGTAGAATGTCTGGCAGTTTCCTCTGTGAAGCAGGAGGCTGAAGGACCATTTTGTCAAGGAAAGTTCAGTGGTCACCTTTCTATGGGTCCTGTATGTCCAGTTGATCGAGCAGTCCAGGCAAGAACAGTTTCTTGCCCAAATGGCTATTTTTGCCAAGGTAAAGATAAACTCCATATGAAGTGTCTTCAATGCCCATCCTCCTCTCTGAAGTAAATCAGTGCTGCCAGGAGCAGACATGTCTCACTGTCCAGAAAGTCTAAATTTTAAAAGTATTTTAAATGCCATATTCTGTAGGTCTTTGAAGTAATTGAAGATTACCTATCTATCTGAAATATGTCTATGTATATCTAGAAGACTTAACTAACATGGCTACGAGTATGATTATCATAGATGACTAATTATTCATCTATTTTTAATTATCCATTTCAATTTAAAATGAGCTATACAAACATAATATCTTAAACACGATTAGAAATATACACACAGTATAACAAAATTAACTTTAAGTTTGTATCAATAGACTAAAATCTATACCAATGTAAAACATTTTAAACAAGTTGTTGCTCTTTAGAAGTAATTTCCTTCCTTAACCTACCCTTTCATCCTATTATATCTATATCATATCCCCTTTTCTTCTTTAGAAAGAGATCGCATTTATAATCAACCTGCTTTAAAGAAAAATATTGGTTTTTCTCTGTCCCACACCAGAGGGCTCTTCTGATTTGGGACACAAGAATCTCTTAACCTTTTCTTTTAGTAATATGTCTGGGTTTAGAGAAGGAGTGAGCCAATTCCATCTCCAAAGCCAGCTTGATAATTTTGGGAATGTGGGCGTAGTTTCTCTTACTACTTCCTGCTGGAGGGGGGCGCTGTATCTTATGGGGACACAAAGAAAATTTTATGATTATGGAGTAGTCCATTAGGGTGAATCTCTGAGCCAGTTGCCTTGAAACCATTCATTCTGGATGTCGGATCATCTGGGCCACTGTGTCATTGGAGACCTTTTAGGTGGTCTTGGCTGATCAAACCTGATGTATCTTAATCTGGAACAAATCCATAGCCTCTGGCTTTCTGTGGAAACAAAAGCAGAGACTCCTTTCCAAAGCAACATATCCTTATATCCAAATTTTGAAGTCAAGGTACCTTTAAAATTTACGTATTTATTTAACTCAACAGCTTTTACAATCAAATCTTTTTCTGTAGTTAAAAGTCCCAAAGACAAGACAAACCAGATTCTCTGTGTAATATCCATCTTTGTAAGACTGAAATGCTGCTGTGGCTGCTGGCTCCGCCCACCTCTGCTTCCCAACATGGCGGCGGTACAGTTTACCGCCAGCTCTGGGTCTGGAGCCATGTTTACCATCAACTATCAGAAGCAGTTCTATCAAAGCAGCTCATAGCCCAGAAACTCTTTTTTTTAACTAGCAAAGGCTAAATCCACCATGCAGCAGAGTAAAGTGTCACTTGTAGATTCCTCATTCCTGCCACACTGCAGGTCAGAAGCACATGCCAGGAACCCGCCACAGTAGCTCAAACCGGCAGGCTGCCGCTAACTTGAGAGAGACAACAAGGAAGCTGTTTTTAGCTCTGTTTTAGAATCTTTTTTCTCAGGTTTTAGGTGGAAATTCTTGGCAACACGTTGGGCGCCATTTGTAGTTGCAGTTTTCCTGCCTGGCCCAGTCAGGACAAATCTCTCTCACCCGCCAGGCCCACAGTCGCTCAGACCCAACCAAGAAAGCACACAGAAACTTACATTGTTTAGAAACTGTATGGCTGTGGCAGGCTTCTTGTTATCTGCTTCTTCTATCTTAAATTAAACCATCTCTGTTAGTCTATACTTTGCCACATGGCTTGTGGCTTACCAGTGTCTTTACATGTTGCTTCTCCTGGTGGCGGCTGGTGGTGTCTCTCTCCAACCTTCTACTTCCCAGAATTCTCTTCTCTCTTGTCCCGCCTATACTTCCTGCCTGGCCACTGGCCAATCAGAACTTTATTTACACAGAGCGATATCCACAGCATGTAGGCATTGGCCAGTGGGGTCTAAGTTAAGCCTTAGATTCATAAGTTATTAGTTATGTTACCTTGGGCTTGCTTGGGTTATTGCTTAATGTTACTGTGTCATAATACTTGTACTGTAAAATGGAAGTATTAATAAAAGCTATTTGCTGTGAAGATTAACTGAACAAAATAATACTATGAGCTGTACCTAGCTCATAGTAAATGTGTAATAATACAGGTAATAATAATGCTTATTATAATAATAATTACTATTGTATAATTACATCTTAGGTGTTACCAGCTGTGATGGTAGTATTGCCAACAGAATCGAGAATCACCTAGGGGACAAAACATGGGATGTGTCTGTGAAGGAGTTTCTAAATGGAGTTAACTGAGTGGGAAGATCAATCTTACATGTAAGTGGTGCCATTTCATGGACTGTGCATACAATAGGATCAACTGCTTCACATTCCCTGTCATGATAGACTACATTCTTAAACTGCGAGCCACAACAAACTCTTCCTTCCTTTATTATATTTATTTGTTTATTTATTTTGTGTAAGGGGGTTCACACAAGCTACAGCACATGTGTGGAGGTCAGAGGACAATTTGAGGGAGTCAGTTCTCCCTTTCTACCATGTGGATCTGTTGTGTGACAAAACTTTTCCTGTGGAGATGCAACATGCACATCTACTCACCCCAGATAGGAAGTACAGGACAGACCAAAGTACAGATAACACCAAAGTCCAACTTGAACTGATTCATTTTACTGGGGTTACTTACGGGGGTATGGGTGAAGGGTCACTTTCGGGAGCAGAAAAGATTCAAAGACAGCTGCATCACCAAAGCCCACACCAGAATGAGTGAGAGTTCACAAAGCTGGGAACCTGGAGGCATTCCAC
This sequence comes from Onychomys torridus, assembly GCF_903995425.1. Lineage (NCBI taxonomy): Eukaryota > Metazoa > Chordata > Mammalia > Rodentia > Cricetidae > Onychomys > Onychomys torridus. The sequence continues at coordinate 116,377,697 of NC_050466.1, forward strand.
ACAGCCTGCAGGCAGCTCAGCAGGTTGAAGAGTCTCGCCTCAGTTGGTCTAAACCTCTTCCAGACAGCTCAGCTGGTTTCTGCTTCTTCCAAGCATCTGGTCTACTCTCAGTCTCCTTTGCAGTTCAGCTTGTCTTCTTGACAGCTCAGCTGATCTGTGATTCTTCTTTGCAGCTTGGCTCTGCTTACTCTGGCAGGAAAGGGTCTAGTCAGTCTGTTCAGTTTCAGGGACTTCCTGAAGCTATTTTTAGTTGTTTACCTTTAAAGAGGTTCCCTGAAGGCTGGAAAGTTTCAGTCTTAGAGGAAACTGTTATACACCAGGGTCCCCAGACTGAACTGAATTTGTTAAGCTTGGCTGCAAGCACCTTTACCTGCTGAGCCATCTCTCCAGCCCCCTTCTCTTCTTGAATTGCTTCTGTCAAGTATTCTGTTACAGTAGTGAGAAAAACAAGACAGTAGCTGATGTCTTAATGTTTTCTGTCTCATAGGGACCCTCAAAAGCCTTAATCTAAAGAGCAGGGAAGACAGATCCTTTTTGCTATCCTAGTCTGTGAGAAAGAAATTTTGAGAGGCACTTTGTTGCACCCCTCTATGATAAACTCTATGGGTTTATTTTCACTGAGACTAGCACTGTAGTTTTGTAGCTGCAGTCTGAATGCCTGCTCTAGAAACAGGAAAGAGAAATGGAAAGGATTATTACAAATGCTTCTTGTGACCTGAGCAAGCCCAAGTGCCATCAAAGTGAAGAGCATGTACTCCCATCAGGATCCCTCATCTTCCTCCTTCTAGACCTTCACTGTGGTTTGTGGGGTGTGCTAGTGAGGTGGTGCCAAGCGTCAGGAGTGAGTCAGGCTTCCTGTGTTTACTGGGTACCTGCACTTTTATTCTATGCCCAAACATATTCTCAGAACGTTCCCTCTGGTCTTCTTTCTTATTATCACCTCTTCAGAGTCATCCCCAGTCAGTTGTAAAGGACTACTGAGGCTCCAGGTTAGAATGTAGTGGTAAATCTAGGACAAATCGCACAATCAGGCATGGGTGGTACTGGCTGCTTAGTCAAAGTTCTGTTGAAGACATACACATTGAGAAAATGGACATGTTCTCAAAACCTCCTCCAGGGACCAGCCACTCATTTCTTTTGTTGGTGGTAGTTTTTGTCTTAGTTTGCTCTCTATTGCTGTGGTAAAAGATCATGACCCAAAGCAGCTTGGGAAGGGGAGGGATTATTTGACCTGCAGATTCTAGTCCATCAGAGAAGCCAAGGCTGGATCCTGAGGCAGGAACTAAAGCAGAGACTGGAGACAAACGCTTATTGGCTTGCTCTCCATAGCTCACTCAGCTTGCTTTTTTATATATAATCCAGGTTCTCCTTCCCAGAGATGGCATTGCCCACAGTGGGCTGTGCCCTCCCACATCAACCGTTCATTGAGAAAATGTCCCACAGACTCACCAAGAGGCCAGTCTGATGGAAGCAGTTCCTTAACTGACTGATGTTCTCCCTTCTCAGATCTCTCTAACTTGTGCCAGGTTGATAAAAACCAAACCAACCAACCAACCAACAACCAAAACTAACCAGCACAGTGTTGGTGTGGGTGTTCCCATGCATGTTTGTGTGGGGGGCAGGAGGTAGGGATGGGTCTTGGTGTGGAAGTTAAAGGACAACCTTAAGGGTCATTCTTCTTTTCAATTCAGACAGGGTCTCTCATTGTCTTGGAACTTTACCAAGTGGGCAGGTTAGCTGGTCAGCAAGTTCTAGGATTCCGACCGTCTCTGCTGCCCATCTTACCTGCACTGCATTTACCTCCTGTGCCTTTTTTTCACGGTGTTTGGGACTCCAACTCTGGTCCTCACGCTTGTGAGCGTTCTACCAATCAAGCATCTCCCTACCCCAGAAACCAGTGACCTTTCTTGCACCTGGCTGGGGCCTGATGTTTCTGTGGTTAAGAGCACTTCCTGCTCTTGCAGAAGACCCAGATTCAGTTTCCCAGTGCCCACATGGTAGCTTATAAGGGTCCCTAACAACTCCAGTTCCAGGGAGTCTGACACCCTCCTCGATCTCCACAGACATCAAACATACAAATGGTGCACATTACTATATATAAGCCAACTACTCACACACATAAAATATAAATAAATAAATAATTTTAAAAAGCTTCTGGGAAGGGCAGTTAATTCCCATTTTGTTTGCTTCAAGGAGATCAGGCCTTCCTTATTTCTAGCCATTTGCTGAAGCTAGCGACTTCAGCTTTTTAAATCTCATCCTGAAATACACACACACACACACACACACACACACACACACACACACACAGAGAGAGAGAGAGAGAGAGAGAGAGAGAGAGAGAGAGAGAGATTTTCCTAACAGAGGCTCTTGAATAATGATTATATTGAGAACGTTCATAATGATAATATTGCACCATGTGACCACAGATAATAATGAGCTTCTTCCCAAATTGCTAAGAGGCTATAGCATTTTCACCAATAAAAGATGCTAAGTTGGTGAGATGGTGCTATATTAATTAGCTAGAGTGGCTCTACAACGTAAATATAGATTAAAACATCAAATTACACCCCACTGAACATGCGCAATTACTATTTTTCAATTTAAATTATTTTAAAGTATTTTCCTCAGGGCTTGGGATAGATTTCAGTTGGTGATGTGGTTGACTGGCATACATGGGGGCCCTGGATTTGTCCCCTACTGCAACATAAACCAACCTGGTGCTGCATGCCTATAATGGCAGCACCAGGAGGGAAAGGCAGAAGGATCCGAAATTCAAGGTCATCCTTAACTGCATAGCAAATTTGAGGTCAGCCTGGGATACATAATATCCTGTCTCAAACAAACAAATCAAAAACTTTTGTCATTTAACAAAATCACAAAATAAAGGAAGTGCAACTCAATAATAATAATAATAATAACAATAATAATAAAATGAAATAATGATAATAGTCAGTCATTGTAATAATTCTCAGCCCTTTAGACGTAAGAACACCAGTCCCAGATCCCACAAATCCAGAGGCATTTTCTGTTTTGAGTTTCAGTGCCATCAGAGCATATGGCGTTTTCATCCTCAGTGGAGTTCAGTAACACCCCAAGCAGTCCCCTTCTCCCATACAGTTCTCAGAAGCAGAGGGAGGGAAGAATAAGACTCTTTGCCAAGGCCTGGAGCAGCGAGGGCTTCGAGCCTTAGTCTCTTCCGGGTAGGAGAATGGCGGGGAGGGTTTTCTGACTGTCTTTACCAGCCAGCCATTCATTGTTCATTCTCTCAACAAATATGCGTTACGTGAACTGCTGTGCTGAGCCCTCAGTAAAGGAAAATGATATCTTGCATCCTGATCTGTGCGGGTGTTTGGAACTTAAACCTTTAACAGTGAGAGCTGGTGTGGACGAAATCAGTGACAGTGAGTGGGTCAGTGAGGTGAGCCAGGAAGGAACTGTATTTTCCCCAATCATTCAAAGTCCCTATTCTTCCCTGTACTTGTTGAGTTCCACACACTGAAGATCCAAGAGGGAGCGACTCCAAGAGCTCAGAGGTCACTGGCAGCCTGCGCTGTGCCCCAGACTGGACCTTGAGTATCAATGACAATTGTTAGAGCGGAGGGTTTCAGCTCCCGGAACAGAAATTGAATCCTGGACTGGCTAGAGAGGGGCCCCTGCCAGCTGCTGGCTCCGAAGTTGGTTTTGGCTCAGGGCTGGATATGTGGAAGTTGGGGGCCAGACACTTTGCTCAGCTCAGCAGCTCGTATTGATCTCCGGGGCTCTTTTGTCTCCTCCTCCCAGTGGAAGCCTCTCCTCCTTCTCCCCTCTCCCTCTGCTTTTCAGGCTCTTCCGCTTTGCTCTTCTGCTTCCACTGAATTGAAATCTCCGAGAGCTGTCACGGCTCTGGTACTTTCATAAAACTGTCCTTGCTCTCTCTGCATATGTCCAGTCAAGGGTATCTTTGCCGGAGGTCGGAACGGTGCTGTCAGTCCTGGTGATGATGGCATAGCAACACAGAGCAGCACCGAGGTGGGGGGAGGAGGAGGAGGAGGAGGAGGAGGAGGAGGAGGAGGAGGAGGAGGAGGAGGAGGAGGTCGGGGAGGTGGGAGAGACAGAGGGAGAGTGTGCACACAGCAGCTGTCGGCATCCCTGTCTCAGAGACTTCTTTGCTGATTCACAGAGGCAGCTTAGCCCGGGCCTCCCAGCCTCCAGCTACCCGCCTGCTTCGCAGACCTGACGGAATCAGAAGGTAGGCCACAGAGAAATTCTTTCCAAGCCTCGCCCTCGTTCAGCTGGCGGTAAGAAGGCAAGCTTCAGGGGTAGCACTGTCTAAGTGGGTGTCTGTGTGCCTGTTCTTGTCTGCCTGCATGTGCCATTGGGGGAAAACTTGCGTTAAAAGGGCTTCTAATGAAGTAGTCACTGATTGAATTCATAAAGAGAAAGAAGATACTGAAGACCAGTAACTCAAGCAAATTGGAGCAGTTGTGATCTAAAGGATGAATAAGAGGAAGGTCCATGGTTTGTTTCTTTGATAGGAATGTGGTGTTTATTTATTTATCTTAGATTTTTCAGTGACCTGCTTTCTTGTCTAAGGGTAGATTTACTGGTGAGAGGGAAGGAGTATGTGTGGAAAAGCATTTGCTGGAAAGAGAAGAGATACCAGACCTCCAATTTTCCGAGCAAATGAGTATTCTGGCCAGCAGAGAGGACTCGGGAGTTCTTCCCTGAAGTAAACCTGGCTCAGGCCTCAGAGCCCTGGGGTGAAGAGATCATGGCATCTCTGCACTGACTTCCTGACCCCCTTCATTTTCCCTGATGCAGTTTTCCCCATTGTCTGTTCTGTTTTCTGATTCCCTCTCTGCCTCCTGTAACGGGGGGGGGGGGGGGGGGCAGCCTTTACCTCTGCAGAGCATAGTTTGGAGTGATTTGGAAGAAGAGCTTACTTCTCCAGAGTCCAGCACCCCATTTTCTTCTACACTCCCTGCCTCCCCTAGCCTCAAGCTAAGTGCCTGGGACTGGATGGGTAAATGCAGTTTATCCTTCTTTTGATAGGTGGACGGATCTTGTGGGTTCCAAGCAGATGAGGTGGCTAGGGGTGGGGAGTAGAGATCTGAGGAGCATCTCCTGTTAGCTGATATTGAGAGCATGGCGCTTGCCTTCAGGAAGAGAATGCACTTTTTCAATTGTTCGTAAGAACAAAGGCATTAAAAATCTCTACATATACTTTTACAAAGGAATCTTCATTTCTAAATAAAAGGCTCCCAAGTAAGTCACCTCCAAGAAAGTCTAGTGGAAGCCAAAACCTCAGCAGGTTCTTCTTCTGAGGTTTAGGTGGGGAGATGGATCCAAGGAATCTATGTGCTGGAAGTTGAAGTAACTGTCCTGTCCCTGAAGGGAGATGGAGCCGCTCCTTCCCTGGGTGAGCAGGTCTCTCTGCCTTGAAGTGCTGATCCCTGCCAACTCTTGATGTGGGATAAAGGCTCATAGGAAGAGACTTGTACCTTCTGGATTAGGCCCTAGCTGAGTGGCTTTGAGCTCCCACCAGCTCAAAAGCTCTGCTGTCACCTAAAGTCGGGGAGCTTGGCTTGAAGCAGCAAACTTCGGATAGGCCCAAAATGCAGATGAGAAGAGCATATCTAGGACACAGCCCTTCCCACCGCAGATGCTCACAAGTTTCTGGTGTGCCGTCTGCTATAATACCTGAGAGGCTAGATCTCCAGACTGATCAAGGACACTCACTGAGAGAAACCCACTCAGTGGATGTTTCAGTACGCAACCACAGTGTTCTCTCCAGCGTGTGAAAGACAGGGCATGTGCCACGACTCTCCTGTGGAGGTCAGAGGACAACCTGCAAAAGTCAGTTCTACTTCTTCCATCACGCGGGGCTCAGGGATCAAACTTGGGTCCTAAGGCTTGGCTGCAGGTGTCTTTCCCCACTGAGCCATCTTACCAGTCCTTCCAAAGGATTCCAAACACTGACCGCCAAAGTAGTAGTAAGGAAATCCTTCTAGGGCAACAGTTGGAAGAGAATGTCAGTAGATGCTGTTTTAAAGTGTGTGTGTGTGTGTGTGTGTGTGTGTGTGTGTGTGTGTAGGGCGGGGGATACAGCAATGTTTTTGAAATGCTTTTTAACTGACTTTTCCTCTTGGAGAGTGACAGTGTACATAGACCATGTTAGAGGCTCTGGGGAGTCCTGCTATGAATAAATCTGGATTCTTTTTGACATAGGAAACACTGGAGCATTTTATAGGGATGGGTTTAGCAGTTGCTGCTAACTAACCAGTTAACCAACTAGACAAACAAGAAAAACTTGAAGGAGGCAGCCATCCGAAAAGAAAAATCTGTAAAATAGTCTGCTCCGGCATTGTATTTTTAAACATGCAAACCCAAGAGTTTAACAAAATTGCTCTCCTTCCTACAGCTACTGAGTGGCTGGCTGAGAGATTATCTCCTGATTTCCAGCTGACTACACCCAACTGCTAGGTCTCTAGTGGGTTCCCCCCTGTCCCAGGAAAATGAAGAAGCTTTAAGGAATAATCTTCTAATTTTGAATGTGATATCTATATTTATTACATTGTGTTTAGTGTCTTGTTATATCTGAAAATGATCAACATTCCATTTAGCATGGCATTTGTGGCATTTTAAAAAGCACTGTGTTTTGAAATGTTTTGTACATTCAAAACAGCATAAAAAATAATATGATGTCCAGGTTAAGGAAGACATTACCAATAAAGTCTATTTTTTCATAATTAAAGCTCCCACCCTCTACAGTGGACACTATTCTGGATGTAGTGTTTGTTATTCTCTTTCATTTATTCATACTTTAATCCTCTCTCTCTCTCTTCTCTCTCTCTCTCTCTCTCTCTCTATATATATATATATATATATATATATATATATATATATATATATATATATACATACATATATAGACATATACATATATATGTGTGTGTGTGTTTGTGTGTGTGGTGTGTATACATATGTGTGTTTAAAGAATATGCTGCTGTTTCTATTTTAAAAGTTTATATCAATGGTATTCAATGTATATATTATTCTACAACTTGTTTTTATAGTCACTATTATACTTGTGAAATCCATCCATGTAATATGTGGCTCTAATTCACTCATTTTTCAATAATGTATATTTGTGAACATAAGCAGAATTTATTTATCCCATTCTGCTACTGGTGGATGTTTAGACAACCTCCAGTGTGGAGCTATGACAACCAGGGCTTCTCTGTATTCACCCTTAGGTAGTTAAGTTTAGGTGAATGCTTCTGTCAGGAAGATTATCTGGAGTAGAATTGTCCACTCACAAAAAATGAGCAGCAGCATCTTTAAGAGACATTGTCAAATTCCCTCTCCAAAACCGCTTCTAACCTACATTCTCACTAGTAGTGTAGGAAATGTATTGAGTTAATTGGCTCTTAGAATAAAATTCTCACCCATGAGGATGTGTCTCTAGGCTTTTGAATGGGAAATAAATTTTGTTTCTCAGAAGTGCTTGATAGGTCTTATCTCAGGAACACCTTTGCTTGGTTCCAGCTGTCAGTTAAGGGGTCGCTTAGATGATCTCACAGGTCTCTTGCTGTTTTGACGGTTGGCGTTTCTCTGCTTTATTCATTGACTCAGGTACATCTGAAGTAAGAACTCGGCTTCGGCTATGCTTCTGGAAATGACTTTAGGCACATACCTAATGTGTGCCTCCTTCCTTACTGACATGTTGTCTAGTAGAAAAGCCACACTGTGGGAGGGAACCATGCAGTGTTACCTTGGACCGAGACCAGAAGTCCGTAGCCGCAGGAAGACTTCTCATTCTGTTTTTCCCTACACTTGTCCACCTTAAAACTTGAAGTGTTCTTTTCCTTCTGACAATAATAAATGGATTGTCAAAATATGGGGTGGGGGTAAAGAAAAAAATAGAATTCCATTTATGCAGCTCCCCAGAAGTGTCAATAAACAGTTTGGGTGTATATTTGTCTAGGCTTTCTTTCTGCACATATTCACACATAGATTTATAAATGCATTTAAAAAATGGATTTTTACCAAGCATAGCACTGTAACAGTTGTTTTTCTTTGACCTAAAATATATGTTTGGCATCTGTGGTGGTTAGTGTTGTGAGCTTGACACACGCTAGAGTTACCTTGAAGAAGGAGCCTCCCCTGAGGAAGTGCCTCTGTAAGACTGGTCTGTGAGCAAGTCTGTGGTGTATTTTCTTGATTAATAATTGATGTGGGATGGCCCAACCCACTGTGGGCAGTGCACCCTTGGACAGAGAGTCCTGTACAAGAAAGCAGGATGAGCAAGCCATGAGGAGCAAGCCAGAAAGCGGTATTTCTCCACGGCTTCTGTATCAGTTCCTGCCTCCAGGTTCCTTCCTTGAGTTCTTGCCCTGATACCTTTATGAGAAGCTGTGAGGTGAAAGAAACCCTCTCCTCCCCAAGTTGCTTTTGGTTATGGTGTTTATCACAGCAATGGAAAGCACATTAAGATAGCATCTGATAAGTCAGTGCATTTAGAGCTATGTCTTTGTAGCAGCCATGTAACATTCCAGTATTAATGGCTGCACTAGAAAACATTTGAGTACTTGCTAAACACCGGAATGTATGAATTAACTGCTTGCAACAAGGCAATGAATGAGACATAGATATCTTTCCCATGGCTACAGACTTCTCTCCCTCAGTACATTGCATGACCACCTTACCTCTCACAATGGGGCTTTTCTACTAGATGGTGTGGCAGAAAAAGAGGAGGCACACATCTTTGGTCTTTTTGTTACCCTGTTTTATAGATAGAGCAGCTGAAGTACAATAAGGTTAGAGAGCTTGTGCAGATTTTCGCTAGTAAGTGGCAAAGCCAGATGCGGAGGCGAACATTTTCGCTCTGGGCCTATGCCCTTAACCATCATGCTGTGTTTCCTCTCAGGCATAGTCCACTGACCAGTCCCCTGTTGGTGGACATTTGAGTCAATTGCACATTTTTGCTCTCTCACATTACATGACAGTAGACATCCTCATCTACTTCTATAACTGTCTCGGCAGTGTAAGTTTCTAACCATCAGCTTTTAGGTGGAAGGAGTTTATTTGTTCATTTTAAAGTATTGATTGAGCTCTAGATATTGAGAAAGCTCTGAGCTCAAACTGAGAAGCTTGTCAGTTCAGAAATTTATTTCTAAGATGTCCTGCAAAGGGCAGTTAAGTGCTTTGCAGGATTTGTCTGCCTGATACTACCCCAGACAGACTGACTACATTTTGCCTTTGTTTGCTTGTTTGCTTGCTTGCTTGCATGCCTGCGTGCGTGCGTGCGTGCGTGCATGTGTGTGTGTGTGTGTGTGTATGTGTGTGTGTGTGTGTGAAGTTTATTTGTCTGTATTGTGTCCAGGTTCTGTTTTTCTGTGATGGTTTCCAACAGGCTTCTTTGATGAGGCCCACTCAACAGGAGGGAAATCATGCCCAGTACTGAAAACTTAGCCAGCTTTTGGGGGTTAGTGAGGTCATGGACCTTGGAAAAGAATCTGCCACTGCCACGTTGCTAGACCAGCGTAATTCCTTACTACAGTCTTAAACTATCCTTACACCCATAAATAAGGGTAGCTACCACCCCTAGTCAAAGTACTGCAATCAACTAATAGCTACTAGGAGAAGGAAAATTGGCCTCTCCCAGGGATGTGAACCTGTAGTGGATGTCCAGCACAGAGTGGCCAGCCCTGAAACCATATACACACTAAAAACAGAAACAGACTCAGCAGGTTACATTTATGTATCTGTGCACACACATACATACATTATGCAAAATAAATATATGCTAATAAAACATTAAAAACAATACTACCACTTTGGAAAGTGATTAGTTTAGAACATTAGGGTGGAGCCATAGTGCCTGGATCCTACTGGCCTTATTAGGGAGGAAAGACTGGGGAGGGAGACGAGGGTATACACACAGAGAGATGCAAAGGCCCCTGAACCAGTGTCACGCTGTTTGTTTGATTTCAGAGCTTCTAACACTGGGAACTAAATGCAATTTAAAATTGTTTAAAATAATGGTTTTGTTTTAGGTTTTTAGTTTTTAAGACAGGGTTTCTCTACATCATAGTAGCTGTTCTGGAATTCACTATATAGATCAGGTTGGCCCCAAACTCACAGAGATCCATCTGCCTCTGCCTCTTAAGTGCTAGGATTGAAGGTTTGCGCCACACCCAGCCTAAAAGAATGTTCTAAATTGAGATAGAATTACATCACTTTCTTTCCTCCCTTTGCCTCCTTCCAGCTCCTTATAACTTCTCTCCCTAGAACCCATCCTCTGTGATAGCCTCATTTTTAAAATTATTGTTATGTGTACCTATGTGTGCTTAATTTATGATGTTCTCATACCTGTGCGTAATGTATCTAGATCTCAACCTCTCTCTCCTCTCTTCTCTCTTCTCTCTCTCTCTCTCTCTCTCTCTCTCTCTCTCTCTCTCTCTCCCCTCCCTCTTTCCTCTAATCCCTTCATCTTTCCAACCAATTCTCCTTCTTTGCTTGCTAGGACACCAGTGACAACAGTTCCCCATAGTGTGGGTTCTGGAGTTTACAAAGACAACACCATATAATGGTGAAGAAACAGAACTGCCCAAGCACAGATTTCGGCTCTTTGCCACATGGCTTCAGTATGACTGACTCAGTTACTTTCTGTCTGTGTGCCTGTTTTCTCATTGCATGTTGAAGACATTAATGACTGTTTCATGGGGTTGTTGTGAGGATTATATATGTTAACATTTAATTAATGTATATGTGTGTGTATATATATATATATATATATATATATATATATAATTTGATTATAGATAATGTGGAATTTGGTAGGTTATTTTCTCTTGAGACAAGGTCTCTCTGTGTAGTCCAGGCTGTCGTTAGACCTATATCCTCCTGTTGCAGACTCTTCAGGGTTTTTTCTTCTTCTTCTTTTTTTCAAGACAGGGTTTCTCTGTTGAACTGCTCTGGCTGTTCTGGAAGTACTTTGTAGACCAGGCTGGCCTTGAACTCACAGAGATCTGCCTGCCTCCCAAGTGCTGGGATTAAAGGCATGGGCCACCATCATCCAGCCAGACTCCTGATTTAAAGGTATGTACCACCATGCCTGATCAGAAGATTTTAACTACTGTTGTTCATTTAGATATGGAAAAACTACCACATCATTTTTTCCACAAAACAACTGAAGACCTTGTTTTAGTTCTTTTCCTATTGCTGTGATAAAATACTCATACAGAGGCTAGAGAGATGGCTCAGTGGTTAAGAGCACTTGCTCCTCTTCCAAAAGATCCAAGTTCAATTCCCAGCACCCACATCAGGTGACTCACAACTACCTGTAACTCCAGTTCCAGGGCATTCAATACTTCTGGCCTACACATGCTTACATACAGACATGTAATGAAAAAAAAAATGAATCTTTCAACAAATACTTGATATTTGAAAGAGAAAGCCATAATGAGCAAGCCAGTAAGCAGCACTCCTCCGTGGTCTCTGCACCAGGTTCCTGCCTTGGCTTCTTCTGGTGGGCTGTGATTCAGGATATGTAACCTAAATTAACTGTTTCCTTCCCGTATTGCCTTTGGTCACAGTGCTTTATCAGAGCAATAGAGACCCTGATAAGACAGCAGGGAAGTCAAGCCAGCAGGGGCCTGAAGCAGCTTGTCATATCACCTCCATAATCGGACATTCTCAGCTCTCCTTTTCCATTTTATTTAGTCCAAGATTCTCCACACAGGCAATGGGCCCTCCCCCAGTTCAAATAGTTCTTTTTCACACTGACTAACACAATGAAGGGAACCCCTCACAGACAGTCCCAGAGCCTTGTCTTAAGCTAGATAATTCTTAACTGCCCGCCAGCTGATTCTAGATTCTGTCAAGGTGACAGTTAACACTATTGTCACAGACTTCCATGGCATCTTAAGAGTGGGAGAAAGGAGAAATAGCTGCTTTGAAATGCTTAGTATATTTACATGGTTAAAATTCAAAAAGTACAAGCCAATACTGAGTCTAAAATCCACATTTCTAAGCTGAACAAGTGGTTCAACAGTTAAGAGCACTTGTTTATCTTACAGAGGACCTGGGTTCAGTTCCCAGTACCCACATAGAGCCTTTTTTGTTTTTTGCTTGTTTATTTGTTTGTTTTGTTGTTGTTTTCAGGGTTTTTTTTGTTTTTTGTTTTTTGGTGTTTTTTTTGTTTTGTTTTGTTTTGTTTTGAGACAGGGTTTCTCTGTGTAACAGCCCTGGCTGTCCTGGAACTCACTCTAGACCAGGCTGGCCTCAAACTCACAGAAATCTGCCTCTGCCTCCCGAGTGCTGGGATTAAAGGTGTGCACTACCACTGCCCGGCCCATATGGAGCATACAACAGTTTGTAACTCCAGTTCCAGGGGACCTGACATCCTTTTCTGACCTCAGTGGTACTCACATGGTACACATACATATATGATGGCAGATCACATACAACTAAATAAATTCCATATTTCCTATTGATGAAGTGAGATTTACTTTTCAGCCTGGTCTGTAATTATATGGGAATGTATTTACAATAATTCAGTATATGGGGATATACTTACAATAGTTCAATACATTTTACGTACATGCTCAATGTACTTTTTAATAAGTATACTGATTTTTTTAAAGGGAGAAAGTCCCAAAGGAGTGGAAGAGAGTTTCTCTGTGATAGCCATTCATTTCCCTTCTCCAATGGTAACAATTATATACTTTCAAAAGATATTTTAATGCAAACATAAGGGCATATTTCTTGTGTGAGCAAATGAAGATGAACCATCTTCGCTTACTTCTTGTTTTTTTACTGTTTGAAAATACATTTTGGCTGTGTACAGTGGCACATGCTTATAATTTCAGCTACTTAGGATGCTGAGGCAGAAAGATCTCAGTTTCAAGGTCAGTCTGATAAACACTCTTTCTCAAAAATGGAAATGGCTAGGGATGTAGCTCAGTGGTAGAGCACTAGCCTACATGCATGAAACTGAATCCCCAGTTACACACACACACACACACACACACACACACACACACCATAGAGCAAAGCACTGGCCCAGAAATCAAGGGCCCTGGATAGGGTTCAGTTATGTTTCAACATGTTCACCTGAAAATGAAATTGTAATTCTGGCTCAGGACAATCTTGCCAAATTTTTCTAAAAAATACTTTTTTTGTTTGCTTGCTTGCTTTTGTTTATTTCTTTGTTTGAGGCAGCGTCTCACTCGTCCCAGGCTGGCATCAACAGCTATGTCCTGGAGAATGACTTTGAAATCACCATCCTCCTCTCTCTGCCTCCTAATTGCTGGGATTCTAGGCATGGACCACAGTGCCTGCCTTATATGTAGACGATCTTGAAAGACAGTTTAGCAGGCTTCAAGTTCATGCTGTACAGACTGGGAATAATAGTGTTTTGATGTCTGCCAATCTTAAACACTTACATTTGACAGATTAGCAAAATAGGTCCTAAACCATCATGCTCATGAACTCACAATAGCTGCAGTTACCTACACAAGGTCTGTAAAAGATGGAGCCCTTCAACTTTTAATCATAGGTGGAGGAGGGGCTCATGAGGCCCCGCCCATCCTTGAGTTATTATTGGCAGTTAATGGTTCCTTGGGATACAGGGAATCATTGTCTTCAGCGGTGTCCTCACTGGTTAGTTGTCCATGCCCCAGTAAATAGATCTGTTTATGCAGATACCCTAATTAAACTCAGTGAGGTCCTCCAAACAACACAACACAACAAAACAAAAGACAAAAAAGTAGGAGAATTTGTTGGGATGAAGAGGATGAGCTGGAGGGAGGAAAGGGAGGGTAATAGGGGAGTAAATATGATAAAAATGCATTATATAGATGTATGAAATTGACAACGAACAATAAATCTAAAAAATAAGGCTTAGAGAGGTGAAATAATGTAAGGTCATAGAACAAACATTGAAAACAGAGGGTCCTAATACTGGGACCAGAAGGGATTAATTGTTTTGTTTTGTTTATTGAGATGGGGTTTGTGTTGTCCTGGAACTCACTCTATAGACCAGGCTGGCCTTGGACTCACAGATAGCCTCTTGGGCGCTGGGATTAAAGGCGTGAGCCACCATGACCTGAAAGGGGTGAATTTTTTTATTCTTTGGTTTATCTTAATCTCGTCTGGTGACAGGCCAGCGGAAGAATAAGAAGGAAAGCATTAATCTGTAAAGAATTCTGTATTGGTGAAATTAAGGCCACTCCACGTAGTTAAAAGGGAGGTTTATTTTGTGGGGTAACTTACAAATGAAGGGGTAGGTTACAGGGTCTGGCAAGGGTATAGCGCAGTCCGGCGGTGTTCTCTGGAGAACTCTGCTCCGTCTACCTCCAGCGTCCAGAGTCAGGGAACCAAGAGAGAGACCTCTCTCCGATCCTTGGTCTTCCGCTTCCTCCTCCACCCTGCCTTGTGGGCGTGACCATTACCGAAGCCTCAATGGGGGTTGAAACTTCCAGGCCAATGCTGGGATGGCTACCCACTACAATTCTGTTTTGTTGTTCTGGCTTGGGGAGCCAGGATTTCACACCATAGCCTTGGTTGGCTGGGCACTTGCTATGTAGAAAAGGCTGGCCTTGAACTTGTGGTAGTCTTCCTGCCTCTGCCTCCCGAATGCTGGCATTAAAGACAAGTGTCACTGTGTTTGGTAAGAAGTTACTCTCAAAATAGTTCCCAAAAGAAGAAATGCAAATGACTGCTGGGATATGTGTGGAGGGTCCACATTTCTAGTAATTATGGACATGCAAAGTAATCAACAAGATACCATTTTTTTTGCTCACGAATTTGACCAAATTGACCCTCTCATACATTGCTGGTGGTAGTATAAACCAATGTAACTTTTTTTCTAGGATGCTTTAAATATACGTGTCAATAAGTCTGAAACTTTTAAAAAATCTTTATTCCAGGAATTCTCCCTTTCAGGATATCATTATACTGAGAATCACAATTATGCACAAGGTTGTCAATTGTGATTTGACTTCTAAAGCAAAAAAACTATAAATATATGTCCAACTGTTAAGATACATTTTGGTATATCAATTCAGTGAAATAGTGTGCGACAATGATTATAGCTAACTCAGCCATGTCCTGTTGCCAGGAAGTATGCTAAATTATGTACATCCATGATTAACTTTAATAATTAGAACAAGTCCACAAGGTCAGTATAATTCTTACCCCATTTTACAGACCAGAGCACTGATGCTCCAAGAGGTAAGGGTATTCCAGGCCACACTGTTGGTAGGTAAAAGAATGTTGACTTCTGGGTCTAGTCTAATGCCAGAGCCAAAGACCTCAACCATAGCACTCTTCAGTTATCAGAAATCATGTTTTGATTGGGACTACAGTTTAGAGGTGCAGTGCTTGTTTGTGTAGTATGTGTGAGGCCCTGGGTTCAATTCCAAGTGTTGGATCCAGGGGGAATGTGCAAAATAATGGGGTTCAGACCACTGAAGTCTAAAATCAGAAGCAAACTTTATTCCAAAAAATCACTGTGGAGCACAAAAAGCTTGTCACCTAGCTGAGACCACAGCCAGAGTTCGGGATTCTGAGATTGTGGTAATTGGAAGTGGGTTATGAGCCCCTCTTTTATAGTAAGGGGTGAGCATTAGGCCTGGACAAAAGAATATCTACAGTTTGGAAGTTAAACTTTTAGAGACAAATTGCATTTTAGGATTTACAATTTTCCATTAACCAGGTTTTAGAGGGTTCCAGCTAATGGATATTTGTATATCCCTGCAGTCTTACTGACACAGCTAATTGATTTTTGCCCCAAACCTGCAACTTTCCCTAACATAGCTGGGTTCCCATAGCAGGGGGAATACGAAACAATGCAATCAGGTTGTCACGTAGATCTCATTAAAAGTTAGCTTTGGTCCACGGCAGTTGTCAGTGGTAGGGAGAATAGCTGAGCCCAGGGCTGCAGAGAGCCATCGTAAAAAAAAACTAACATTTGCTGGGCGGCAGTGGTGCATGCCTTTAATCTCAGCACTCGGGAGGCAGAGCCAGGTGGATCTATAGATCTATAGATCGAGATCCAGGACAGGCACCAAAACTACACAGAGAAACCTTGTCTCAAAGAAAGAAAAAAAAAACCCTACACTATAAAACCTAACATTTGGGTTACTGGCAGAGCTGCCCACCTAAAGCAAAGAAAGGCCTAGTTAAAGGTTAATCCCTAATTGCTGGCAGAGCTGAGGGCTGTCAGCTTCCATCTCTTAAGCTTATAACTTTTTATTCCTACATTCCTATCTTATTCCCATATTCCTGGACCCTTCACAAGCATCAAGCATCACACACACACACACACATACACACACACACACACACACACACACACAGAGAGAGAGAGAGAGAGAGAGAGAGAGAGAGAGAGAGAGAGAGAGAGAGAGAGAATAATGACATTATAATTTGGCCATGATGTGGTAAGTAAAGGAAGCAGGATACAAATGACAGATAGCATATGGTGACTTCCCTTTAATTGAAAGCCAGGCATGATGGCACATACCAGCAATCCCAGAAAGCACACTGGAGATAGAGGCAGGAGAAATACAAGGTCTAAACTAGCTTGGGCTACATATGAAAGCCCTGTCTCAAACACAAGCAACAACAACATTTTAATTAAATTTTAAAATTAGCAGGCAAGGTAATGAGTTTCATTATGGCATTTTTCTATGCGTCACTATATTTTATTCTAATTTATATCCCTCCCTCATTGCCTCCACCCAATCTTTTTGCTGGTCCCTTTTCTGGTAGAGGTTGAGATGGAGTGGTGAAGTAGTTTTCTTTGGAATTTTCCTAAAGGCTAACTGTGTTCATTTAAAAAATATTTATTAGATTTTCTTTGTTTGTTTATAAGCCATATCTTGGGGAGAGTAGAGTACTGAAATCATCCACCATTATTATATCAAGACCCATGTGACCTATGCACATTAGTGTTTGTTTTTTGAAGTTGGAAGCCTCAATATTTATGCATGTGTATTTAGGATTGTTGGAGCCTCTTTAGTATTATGTATGGCTTTTCTCTCCTAACTTCATTTGAAGTCTGCATCGTCAGGCAACTATGCCAGTGTGTTTTCAGCCTCCATTCACTTTTGATGCTCAGTGTGTGTCTTTACCAGTTTGTTTCTTGATAACACAATTAGATACAGTATTTTTCAGCCAGCTATTCTGCATCTCTTTGTTGATGAGCTGAGGTCACTGACATTTCAGGTTATTATTGAGAGATTTTTAAAAATTAATTCCTGTCATTTTGTTTTTGCTTTTTGGGTTTTTTTTTTTTGGTTTTTTTTTGGGTTTTGGGGGGGGGTAAGTTTGTCATTTGCTCTTTTCTTTATCTTTTATTTGTGTTAGAGGTTTCCTGGTTTACTGTGTTGGTCACAGTTGATTCTTTTATTTTCCTTTGTTCATCTCTTCCTGTCATGAAATTTGTTTTCTTTCGTGCCCTCATGATTGAGACTTCCTATTTTTCTTTCTCCTTTGTGTGTAGTATTCCTTTAAATATCATCTGCTAGGCCCTCCACACAATAGAGCACACTAGTACAATAAAGCCCGAGAGAGCCAACCCCACTGGTGAAGGTGTGGGTGAACCAGCCCGGAAGTTGTGAGCATGGGAGAGCTGTCCTCATAACTCATCTGTTACTTGGTGGCATGGGCAGGGGAGAGATGTCCCCTCACCTACCAATGCCCAAGGCAGGTGAGAGAGCTGGCCCTGCCCCTCAGCTGCAGCACTCAGGAGAGTGGCCCCTATGCCACACCTGGGTAACACAGTAGAGCTGACCCTGAAGGTGTAGGTGTGTGGGGGGGGGGGGGGGGAATCTGACCCAGAGCACATGAAAGCAGAACTAGCCTGGCCCCTTGCTCATTGCTTCAGGGAGTGAACTCTTCAGGACAGTGCAGGAGAACTCCCCCTGGTGGTGAGGACAAGGGAGAATTGGCAGGCTGACCAACCCTGCAACCACACAGGTCCAGAACCAGGGTTATGAGTTGATCCACCCCAACATCTACCCCATCTATGATCTACTGGAGCACGTGAAAGTGCTGGTCTTGCAGATCCAAAGCTGCAAGATTTCCACAACACAGGGCAACAGCAGGATATCCAAGAGAAGCTCCAGTGAGGGCCCAGTATCACTAGTGTAGTAGTGTAGTAGAGGCCTCTAACCAGACCAATGACTCTCTGCAATGAGATATATGGATAGAAGGGTGTACTGTGTGACTCACTGTGTCACACCACAGCTTCCATGATGAGGTTGATTTTTTTTCCTTTTCTGTTTTTTTCTTCTTTTTTCTCTTAAATTTTATTTTATTGTGTGGGGGTGTTGCAAGGGCAGCGGGTGGATAAGAAGGAACAGGAAACAAATGGGGTGGACATGCATGATGTGAAAGACACAAAGAATAAAAAACTATCTTCTGCTCAGTGGTTAGTTTGTGACTGAGCTGGCTTAATTTGTAGTAGTCTTAAAATGTCCTTATTTCTCCATCAATTTTAAAATATAGCTTTGTGTTTGATAGAACAGTCTTGCTTGGTAGTTGCTTATATTCAGAGGTTGAAATATCGCCTTCTCCTCCTCCTTTGGTTAGTTTTAGGGTTGCTGATAAGAGACCTGATGTTTTTATGATGTGTTTGCTTTTGTAAGTTAGTGGTAGTTTTCCTTAAAGCTTTTAGAATCGTTTCTTTGTTTTGTATTTTGGACTTCCTGACTATAGAATGCCATGAAGAGGATCTTACTTTGTCTTACCTATTTTGGGTACCAAATGATTCTGACATTTGCATTTATCTCTCCAGATTTGGGGATTTTTATGCTGCAATTTTATCCACTAGATTCTCCTATCCTATGGATTCTTAGGTTTGATCCATAATTCCTGGAAGTTATGGTCAGGTTCATTTTTCTTTCTTTTTTAGTTTCTTGAAACACGGTTTCTCTGTGTTATAGATGTAGCCATCTTGTTAAATAAGAAACACAGAGCCAATTGCAGAGTTAAAAGCCAAGAGGTCATAGCAATAGCTGAGAGCTGAAAACCTTACCCTGCACTGCTGTCCTTTCCTCTCCGCAGGAGACCTACTTCCTGTGTCCTGTCTTTTTTATAGACTTTCTGTTCTGTTTTCTCATTGGTTGTAAACCCAGCCACATGACCTCCTCATCACTGCCTGTCTGTACAGACCTCCAGGTCTTCTATGGTTGGTATTGAGATTAAAGGCGTGTGTCTGCCCTGCTGGCTGTGTCCTTGAACACACAGAGATCTGACTAGCTCTGCCTCCCAAGTGCTGGGATTAAAGGTGTGCCCCACTACTGCTCGGCTTCTGCTCTGGCTTGCTCTGACCCCAAGGCAACTTTATTTATATACAAATAAAATCACATTTCAGTACAAATAAAATATCACTATATTTCCCCTTTTCTATTTTAATAAAAAGGGAAAAAAGTTATAACTAATATAAGAAAAACTATATACAAAAGTACAGTAACTATCTACCACATATACAAGCAATAAAAGCTAAACAATGTCTAGCCCATTTGCATTTGACAAATTCAGAGAAAATAATTCCATTATCTATCCTATTTTGGTAAGTCCAAAATGTACCTGATTCACTTTCTATCCTAACATATTACTAACGGAACTGTCTTATAACGTCTTTCAAATTTATAACACCTCTAGTGAGTTTCTTTTCTGAAATTCTTAACAAGGAAAACTATAACTAACTGATCTTCACTGGTAGGCCTGGCTCTCTTGGAAATTGCTATGTAGACCAAGCTGGCCTTGTTCACAGAGCTCTGCCTTCCTCTGCCTCCCAAGCACCGTGTACAGTGACACCTGGGGTTGTTTGTTTTTTCTTGTTTGTAAATGTAGTGTTCTGTTAACCATGTCCTCCACCTCTGACATTCTTTCCTCTGCTAGGCTGAGTCTACTGGTGGTGGTTTTGACAAATTTTAAAATTTTGATTTATTGACTTTTCATTTCTAACATATATATTATTAAACTTGTTTATTGAAGGGGAACAATTTTTGAGATGTATTTTTTTTTCTGTCTACCGAGTATTTCTCGTGGGTCAAACACGGGTCATCAGTGGTGGCAAGCACTTTGACTCACTAAACTGTCTCATCAGCCCTGTTTCTAATGTTTCTATTCTATGCTCTCCTGTTTTCAAAATCTCAACTTCCTTGCTGAATTTTTCCTCCATGTTACTGACTTTCTTGCCTAGGTCTTAGATGAGGGTCGTGTGCTTATTTGTAGCCTCTTTGGGATCATTGATCATCTTTAGTCTTAAACTTTTGAAATCTTTACCTAGCATTTACCCATGTCCTTTATCTTTTAATTCAGTAACTGAGGAGCTGTGCTCTTTTGGGTTTCTGTGATTAAATTTGCACATCTGTTGTCTGCATCTCTTCAATTTTACTTGACAATATTTTGATTGAACAGCCATCTTTGGACAATGTGGAGAGGAGAAAACAAAGTGCTTTTGGATGGGCTTCTGCTTCCCTTCCCCTCGTCAGAGAACCACATGGTCCAAGCTTGTTCAGTTTAGAGTACTCTACGCTTTTGATGCTTTGCTATTAGCACCTTTGTGAATTTCCAAAGCTCTTCCTCTTCTCTCTTTGAAATAGTCTATTTTTAGTTATTCTGACTCTGCTTCTCCTGGTCACGAGTAACCAGTTTCACATCTTTCAAATCACCTGGAACTTACCCGTATTTCCTTTTCAAAGACGAAGTACTACATCTTTACATCTGTTAATTATGGTTATCTCTGGGTTGTGATAACATGGCAGTTATTTTCAGTGCCATCTTACGACTTATTTCACATTTTCCAGTTGAAGAGACAGCTCAGTGGTAAAGCTCTTGCCTAGCATTCGAAAGTCCCTGGGCCCTGTCCCCACACTACAAGTAAGTAAGTAAATAAATAAATTTTAAATGAAAAAAGTTTTAAGGGTTAGAAATGTGCTTCAGCTATATAGAGTTTACATAGTGTGCACAAGTCCCCAGATTCAATTGCTACCACCATAGAAAAATCTTTTGTATTTTAAGAACTTGAATTACTTGTGAATTCAACAAAAACAGAATCATTTGAACTGGAACTCACTATGTAGATCAGACTGCCCTTCACTCTTTAGAGATCTGCCTGTCTCTGCCTTCTGAGTTATGGGATTAAAGGCTACACCACCACATCCAATTTAATACATTATATTTTATCTGAGTGACTGATCTTTTTCTGTTGGTATTTGATTAGAGGAATCATATTTCAGCTATTCTTCAGGAAATCTATTTGTGGGTAGAAAGCTGTGTAGCTGTGTAATTGCCAGGAATTTTTAGCTGTAACAAAGTGTCCTTCACACTACAAAACACCAAAATCTGTAATAGCCCTTGGGACCATGGACCCTTGAAGAAAAGGGTATTTGATGCATGAAGTCTACAGATGTCTAAATGTGTTACGTGTTTTTCTCAGTCTGTAAGTTCTAAAAGTACAGCTACTATTGTGGGTGTGAGTGGGTGAAGTGAGACTCTTTTTCATCTTAGGAAGGGACCCTTATATGTAAAATGTTGGGAACCGGTGGAATAGCATCTAAAAAATGGTCACTATTTCATTATCACCACCAGGAATCAAAGATGGTAGTTTCTTCTCCTTTGGAGGAAGGTTAGTTTTGGCCACACATTAAAAGAGATCACCTTTGTCATTTGCAAGCATCATCCTTCCTGCTTATCTTCTTTTATATACATTTACTAAGCCATCATTTGATTTGTACATCTAATTTTTGTTCATTTATCTCCTTTTCAAAGATCATCAATCCTGATGTGTAAAGCTAAATGTCTCCAGCCTTGCTCATTATATATATATATATATTACTCTCACCTCTTACCACACCAAATGTGTTCTTTTTCCTGTATTCCTGCTCTTGCTCTTGGCAAAGTTGCCCACCTAGCTCCCAAATTAGAAATGTTCACTCCTTTGGCTCCCTCACCTTTCACATCCAATTCGCCACAGAGCCCCAAACATTTTCCCTCTTCAATGTACCTCAAAGCTTGCTGTCTGCTCATGCATCCTGCCTGCCTATTTATTATATACTGGCTTCTCAGAGTGTTCTTCCCCTGGGAGAATCACCACACAAGGCAAGCAGAGAAAAACCTGGCCACGTCACTCTCCTGCTTAAACTCCCCAATGCCTCCTTCTTGTCTACAAGATAAAAGCTAGACTCTTTGGTTTGTCATTCAGGACATGACCCAATCAGGCACCTGTCTTGTTCTTTGCTCACACTACACTTTTTTTATGTGCAGTTTGGAAAATTCTTTTTGGTTTTATCTTTTCTATTTAATGCAATCCCACTTATCTTTCATGATTCATCTAAAATACATTTTCTCTAGGGAAATTTTCTTGACACAACCAGGAAGAATTCACCTTGTCCTCATCTATTTCTTTACTCCATCTCATCACTATTTCTAATATTAATGCATGTAATTTATGGTCTTTATTCTCCCTCTTTCTCTGTACGTGAACTCCTTGGAGCAGGCAATGTCTTTTCCTTCTGTGTCTTCTATACAGAACTCACTGTTACCTGAGTATGCTTAGCCTTTTTGTGACATCAGCCTTTAAACAGGTGGGTCAACCATTATTGCCTGTCTCCCTTTCTCCCTTTTTCTGCATAGGAAAACTGCGTCCAATGCCCATCTCAAATGCATTCTTTTTGTAGCGTGTGTGTGTGTGTGTGTGTGTGTGTGTGTGTGTGTGCAAGTGGGTGCATGTGTATATGCAGTAGCATATGCATTCATGTACACATTTGTATGGAAGCCAGAGGTCAACCTCAGGAGCTGCATTTTTTTTTTTTTTTGTGACAGTGTTTCATTGGCCCAGAGCTCAGTTAGTATGCTAGGCTGGCTAGCCAAGTGCCTGTTTCCCCTCCTCAGTGTTAGGATTATAAGCACACACTACCAGGCCCAACTTTTTTTTTAAGTGTGTGTTCTGGGGATCAAATTAAAGTCCTCATGCTTATGTAGCAAACACTTAACTCACTGAGCTATCTCCCTAGGCCCTCAAATGCAGTCTCTCCGAATCTGGGTGGTCTTGCATATGCTTTGTGCTCCCCTAACCTAGTCTAGCCTTAATTATAGTATTTGACACATAAGTATTTTATTGTAATTACTAGCTTACCTAGCTCTGTCTCCAACCTATCTCATAGTAATTTATCTTTGTGTCTTTAGCACAAAGCATAATAGGTAACAATAATACTTCCTTGGCTAGTAATTAATCTTTTACGGAACACAGTAGCCTGGGAAGAACTATTGTATAGGTCAGTTATTTGTGAATGCTTATCTGCATATTTAGCTGTTAGGATATGCTGACTTCATTGGCTTGGTCTAGTCTTGTCTCCAAATCTCTCCTTATTACTCTTCCAGGTGCTTGATGCTCAACAGCTGGTCAACGGCCAATCCTCACCCTCCATGAGCCTTGGTTCTGATGCAACCTTTGGTCATGCAGGGATGCCCTTACACCCTCCCACGATGTCATGAGTGGCATGCTGCTGACAGGTTTCATCACAGGAGCAGCCTCAGAAACAGCTGTCCCCAGCCTCAGGTAAGTGTCCGTTAGTAAAAGAAAGGCCTGTGTAAAAATACTGGATGCAGGATCTGTTTGAACATATATGATACCTATACTTCCTAAGGTGCAAGGAAACTCATGTAAACAAAAACCCTTAGATAGAAGAGCCTCCTGCAGCCCATCCCTTATCATCCGTGAGGTAGTTAATGGGGGGACATACTGCAGAGAAAGTTGTCAGGTTAGGTAATCTAAAGGCCTATTATGTCTAATGAGGACCAATCCATGTTATCCTTCTGGGGGTTATAGGTCTGGGGGAGGGGGTGTCCCAAAAGAGCATGTTTCTTCAGTGCATGTCTAAGAGCAAAGTAAGATCCTTCCATGGCCTTGGTTTCTGCCTAGTGTACTTTATATTCTTCTGGTTTCTCTCTCCATTGGCTCATCATCTCAAGTCCCCAGTCTTCCTTGCAGCTCCTGGCTCAACCCAGCTTAGAATTTTTTCTTCTCCCCTAGAAGTATGGTGATGATAGTGGTAGTGGTGGCAGCAGTGGTGGTGGTGGAGGTGGTGGCAGCAGTGGTGGTGGTGGAGGTGGTGGCAGCAGTGGTGGTGGTGGAGGTGGTGGAGGTGGTGGAGGTGGTGGTGATGGTGGTGGTGGTGGAGGTGGTGGTGGTGGTGGTGGTGGTGGAGGTGGTGGTGGAGGTGGTGGAGGTGGAGGTGGTGGTGGTGGTACAGGTGGTGGAGGTGGTGGTGATGGTGGTGGTGGTGGAGGTGGTGGTGGAGGTGGTGGAGGTGGTGGAGGTGGTGGTGGTGATGGTGGTGGTGGTGGTGGTGGAGGTGGTGGAGATGGTGGTGGTGATGGTGGTGGTGGTGGAGGTGGAGGTGGAGGAGGTGGTGGTGGTGGTGGAGGAGGTGGAGGTGGTGGTGGAGGTGGTGGAGGTGGTGGTGGTGGTGGTGGTAGTGGTAGTGTGGTATGTTGGTGGTGGAGGTGGTGGAGGTGGTGGTGAAGGTGGTGGTGTGGTGTGGTGGTGTGTCTGCCGTCTGTCTCTGATTCTGTATATTGGTGGGTGGGTGAGAAGTAGTAATCTAGAGGGAGAACCCTCCTTTCCTTACAATGAGGAAAAAGGTCCAGGGGAAGCTGTCTGGAAAAGAGGGAGACATGCGTGCACTTTGGATTTCCCTGCAATTCTTTGGGGTCTAGAGACTGTGGGGCATGAGGAAGTACAGTATATCCCATAGAGTCACAGACAAACTGCCGTGCTGAGTCATTTCTAGGGGCACAGACAGCAGGTCAGTCTGTAGGGAGATGGGAGAGAGGGCGCAAAGCAACAGAGAATAGAGGTGTTTGGGAAATCATTTAGGAAAAGCTAAAGAAGGAAAAGTCAAGTTCCAGACAAGAATGAGAATCAGACTTTTTTTTTTTTTCATTTAGCCAAAGAAACATTTCTGCCTCTAATATATTTTCAAAGCCAGGGTCAATTTAGAGTTGCCCGGTAATCTGTCTCTTGCCTGGAGTGTGGCTCTCACAGTGCTGAGGTATTGAGAAGCCTGAGTCTTTCCAAAAGGCTTCAGTTGCCCATTGCCTCGCCACACCCGACAAGCTTGCCTACACGGGCAGAGCTCATAGGGGCTGCAGTGTGTGATTGTGAATGGCATAGTGCAGTCTTTCTTTCCTGACTGCATGTGCTTTTTCTTCATTCCTGCACTATCATTGTCTCAAGGGTTCAAGGTATGGGTAGAGAATTCTGTGGATGGGGTGTGAGCAGCAAACATCTTATCCACAAAAAAAAAAAAAAAAAAAAAAAAAACCAGAACGGGAAAGCAACTGATAGGGAAAGGGAAAGAAAACAATTCCTCTTCATGATTTGCCTACGAAATGTCCTTGGCCCTCTTCAGAGGGGAAATGACAGGAGAACAGGGCTCTAGAGAACAACGTGGGAGGGGAGCCGGCTGGATGGTGATTAGGAAACTAAGAAGAGAGAGCCCTAAAGAGGATGAAAGGCTAACACCGATGGCGCCCAGCTCATTGTGTGTTCCTCCCCAGAGCACAGCCAGGACGCCTTGGTCACGGCTGGGTCACAAGGGGCGCTTTCCAACTCCGGGGCATTCCCAGTCCAAAGGACTTGGTGACACTGGCTTTAGCCCAATTATCCGAACACAAATAATGCCTGTAACTAGAGCCACTGCGCACTCTTGGCTCGCCATCCCCTGCCATCCTCCAGCCATCCCAGTTGGCTCCGCTCAGGCCTCTAGAAGGGGCCAGGCAGCTGTTGCAGCTGTTCCTGTAGGTGGACCTCAGCATGGCAACAATGTGGAACTGTGGAAAGCCTAGAAGACCGTGGGAGATAAATAAGGATGGGAACAGAACACTTTTCGGTATAAACATAGTGTTTTCCGAAAGTGCTCAGGGGTGGGGGCTGAGCTCGGGAATGTTAACCTTTTTCCAGGCAAGTCTACTAAAGAGGGAAACTAAAGATCATTTCCAGTAGAGGCTCGGCCCCTCAGTCAGTGGTTTAATGGCAAGGGCTTCCCCGAGTCCCACCCAGTATAGCCCAGGCTGGCACAGCGGTGTCTCCATCCCTGGTTATCTTTATCTACATTTCATTGTCCTCTCTTCCTCCATTATAGAGGCTTAAAGGGATGCCCAGAGCCCATCAGTTTGTCCTCAGGGTACAGAGGTCTGCCGGTCATGGCTCTCCCTCTCCCTCTCAAAGGCAGGGCAAAACACTCCCTTATTTTAATAGTGGCCTCCGGTGAATCTTCTGGTCTCTGCACTCATGGAAGATGACCAAATGCAGAGGGATTCTGCTACCCCAGCTTCCCAATGCAGACATTCCATGACCCTGTCCCCAGGTATGCCCAACACGCTCCTCACTGCTTCTGAGGACGCTCACTTAGTTGGGAGCGAGGTTTATTTCCCAAGCTCATCTTCCATCAGTCCTTGGAGAAACTGCCTTCCAAAAGTTTATTGCCCAAGGTTGTCTTATCTTTGTGTCCACTTCAGAGCAGGGCCATACTTTGTGTCTGGAGGCAGTAAGTGCTTTGTGTCTTCCTCAGAGAGGGGAAGTTAGTCAACAGGGCTGCCCTCTCCACACCACTCCTCAGCACCATGGAATGCCCAGTCCCACTCCTGCTACCCTTGCCAGCCTGGGAACGAGCCGGAATTCCCCAAAACAAAGCTCTGATTCACTGGGTAGACTCTGACATGGCCGCCCCCTCCAGATTCCTGGGGGGTCAGTAAACAAACAGGGTAGCAGCCCCCCCATCCCCCACCCCGCCTCCTGGCCTGGCTTAGCTCTGCCCAGTCTCCCTGAGTGGGGTTGCTCAGAGTTCCTCGGGATTCTGCCTGTCTGCACTCATCAGACACTGGGTCCAGATTCCTGCTGAGGGAAAATCATGGAACTCCCAGGTCCTGCCATGGACTCTTCGGGCAGCACAGGTAGAGTCAGCACACAGGCTGCAGCGGGGTTGAGTTCTCAGCTTGTACCCCAGAACTTGGCAGCTCCTCACTTTCCTTTCACGCTGTGGTCGTGAGCTGTAGTTTTACTGGGATGGTTGGTATCCTAAATTGCCTGGAGAGTCTTCCTCAACTGAATGGACCAGGCTCTACTGACTCCCCACGGGAGACCTTGCCTCGGAGGAGGGGGGAATGGGGGGTGGGTTGGGGGGAAAGGCTGGGGGCCGGAAGGAGGGAGGAGAGGGGAATCTGTGGTTGGTATGTAAAATGAATAGAAAAATCTCTTAATAATAATAATAATAATAATAATAAGAAGAAGAAGAAGAAGAAGAAGAAGAAATTACTTAATAATAAAAAAAAAGAAGTATGATTTTAAGACAGAGAGGAAAATCGAGGAGTCCCAGCCTCTAGGAAGGCCAGCTAGTTTTCAAGATGCAGGTAGACCTGCAGACAAACAGGAGAGTCTCCATGGGTAGGGTGGATCAGCTCAGACAGAGATTCCCTCCTCCAACTCCCCTCCCTTCACCCTGTACTGCCCCCTGGCTGGGTATTTCCAGCACTATGCTCATAATGGTTGATTTGGTCAACTATACCCAACAATATTCTAATAGGGTCTCACCAGTGCCCAGGACAGCAACAGTAGAGTATGAGACTGAGGACCCAAGCTACAGTTTGGCAAGTTTCAAGACTGGGCTTCTTGGCGGCCAACATAAGTCAGAATCCTTTTTAGTGCAAAATCCAGAATGTTCCTTCTTATCTTTCTCAGTCCACGTTCACCTTCATGACCTTTAGGAAGATTTCCAGGCTTCCTGACTGTGATTTGAAGTGTGGATTAAAACTGGGGGAAGGTGACCTGAACTGCCTAGATCCATTGGAAAGTAGGATATAGGGAATGGATCATTTCCTTTGCCTTAGCTGCCTTTTCTCTGAATTGGGCAGCCCCTCAGCTGTATTTTCTAGAAGGCTGGGTAAAGTGTGAGCCCCTGTGGATTGAGTCTATAGCTCAGTTTGAACGCTATGATTGTTCATGTTTGGACAAATCCCACCAGCTTCTTATTGGATGCAGGGTCCCCTTTGCACAGTCATCCTGGCAAAATTTCTAACAGAGGGTGGGGGTTACCACTAAGGAAACAGTACTCTGCGCTTCTATGTGCTGCAGCACCCCCTTGAATGCGCACCCACACAAAATAGGAGAGGATTTCTGGACCCTGGGACCAGCCTTTCTCTCATCTTGTTCACTCCTGTCCCACACTTAGCATAGAAGAGGGCATGGAAAAGTCCAGAGACCACAGACTTTTTGTGTTTCTGTCCAGGTTAGAGCTGCGGTCACCATCCCTACACCTCCTTGGGATGGTGCCGGGAATCCCTGCCTAAGTCCAAAGCTCTTGAACGGGTCTGTTGGAGTCATTGGCCCCCTGGAACCATCAGCCATGAATCTGTGTTGGAATGAAATAAAAAAGAAGTCTCATAACCTCCGGTAAGGACTAAAGCCTAGAAAAAGTTACTTGAGGGATTGCCTGGGACAGTATTGGGCCCCGCCTGTTGCTGTAGTTTGTCCCCCCCCCCCCCACACACACACTCAGCCTCACTATCTACTTCTCTCCATCTTTCTCTGGCACAGAGGAAGAATCCCGGCTTAGAAGTAAGTACATTTTAACCTTAACCAGTTGTAAGTAGTTGTGTCATCTGGGATAAGTTGCTCGAGTTCTCTGAATTTTAGCTTCCACTCAGTGTGATTCTGTCCTGAGATCGCAGCTCAGGCTGCCTCGGCATTCTCTGTAGAGTGCAGGCTGGCCTTGAACCTTGGAATCAACTCTCCTTTACCTGTCCAGTGCTAGGCTTATTGGCGAGCACTACTACACCTGGCTTCATTCTTTAGTTTTTTAAGAAGATGAAATAAGGAGAAATAAATAAGACCTATCCTTCCTACCTCACAGTGTCACCAGCATCCAGATAACAAGGAAAAATGCTTTCTAAACTTAAAAGTGCTGGTATGTAAATCAAAATGAAGCAAGTGTCCCCTCCTCCTCTTCCTCATGACTGTCCAGCCTTGGAGAGTTTCATCTGCATATGCCCATCCCTTTCTTGTATTTTGTTTCATTGATTTATTTAGATACAGGGTCTCACGTATACCAGAATGTCCTTAAAGTCAATATATAGCTGAGGACCCAGAACTTCTGACCCTCCTGTTCCCACCTCCTGAGTACTTGGATTGCAGGCATATGCCACCATGTCCGGTTTATGTGGTCATGGAACTCAAACTTCATGCATGCTAGGCAAGCACTCTACCAGCTGGGCTGCGTTCCCAGCCCAGTCATATCTTTCAATGTCCTCTAATCCCACCCATGGGTTATCACCTCAGTAAGAGCCCAAAGGCAGCTTCTCTATGTTGTTTTCTTCCTCCCCTGCTGTGTGTGTCTCCTTCTTAGTCCAAACTCATGGCTTCTGGGGGTCTGTGATGAGATGAGGCAGTGTAGAAAAGCTGAGGGAAAGCAGCCTGTCGCTCCCGAAAAGCCTGTTTCAAATCACGGATCTGTGTCAGTCACCTAAGTCTGTAGTCCTGAACAACTAATCTTTGGAAATGATAATGCCCACTCCATAAGACTGTTGTAAGAACTAGTTGACACCATAACTTAGAAAAAGCTTCTTTTTTTTTTCCAGGTATGGGGAAGCAGTGGGCAAAGATAGTTGTTAGTGCCAACTAAGAGGAATGGGATTAAGGTCTGCATCAGCCTCCAACTTGCTACTGTTAGACCTTAGCTCATACTTCATTTGGGAGTAGGGGGCAAACAGACATGTGATTATATAATGCGGTTTTTTTCTTCGTTATTTCCAACCTGTAGCCAATGTTTTTGTCATCTTTTGAGTCCCTTTGGGCTGAGATTTGTATAGAGCCTTGCTCAGGTTTGTGCTCATAGTCAACCATCCACCCTGCCCTTCCCACCAACTACATTCTCTCCTGTGCAGAGCATCCTACCTGGCTGAGCAGACTGATGTGATTTGTATTCCACCAGGGCAAGAGGGGAGCCAGACTGCTGTCACCCCTAATGCCCTTGCTCAGTTTTCTTACCCTTCCTGGCATAGTGCTGGGCATGCAGCCTAAGTGACCAAGATCCACAAAGTGATGTTTTCAACCATTTTAATATGGGATAGCTCCCAACCACTGTTTTAAATACTACACACCTGTGGTGGGAACATTCATCAGTAGACACAAGGAGGAGGGGCTCCTGGGGCTCCTTCCACTTCAGCTAAAGCAGTTCGTTTGAGTCCATTTTGTATATTAAAGTATATTTGCATATTAAAGGAAGAATAGATTTTGATATTTAAAAAGTGATTGAATCACTGGTCTTACAGCGCTCGCCTCGAGGCCTTCTCAGACCACAGTGGAAAACTTCAGCTCCCACTCCAAGAGATTATTGACTGGCTCAGCCAAAAGGATGAGGAATTGTCAGCTCAACTGCCCCTGCAAGGGGATGTGGCCCTGGTACAACAGGAGAAGGAGACACATGCGGTAGGTCAGACTCCTGGAGGTGTGGTGTGAAGCCTCTCAGCAGGAAATACTCTTTCAGAGTACCCTGGCAGACAGGCCCTCAGTTTTCCTCCAACACCTAAAGCAGTAGGTCAGGGTATGTATGCAGTCCTCTTCTGGGCCTTGCACTCCCCAGAGTGAGCCAAGGCTTGTCATCCAGTTAAAAACCCTGCCATGATTTATAAGGAGAATATGGACAAATGAACTTAATATGATGTTTAAAATGCAAAATATAAAACTATGGATCTCAGTTACATAAAGATGTATATAGATGTGTGTGTGTGTGTGTGTGTGTGTGTGTGTGTGTGTGTATGTGTATGTGTATACAGAAATGGCACAGAGAGAAATACACCAAAACATTAACAGTGTTTAACTCTAGGTGATAAAACTGTCATTCTCTTTAATTTTGTAATCCTCTATAATTTCTCATTTAGTTTTAATTTATATTTATAATTTATTTTTTGAGCTGAGGATCGAACCCAGAGCCTCGTGCTTGCTAGGCAAACACTCTACCACTGAGCTAAATCCCCAACCCTATATTTCTAATTTTTAATTTATAGTTTTCTGAACTTTTAAATATTTCTGTGACATCGCCTCTATAATCAGAAAATGACCAATATCTTTTTGTTTTGTTTTGTTTTTGAGACAAGTTTTTAACTACATGGCTGGCCTCAAACTTAGAATATAGCTCAGACTGAACTCAAGCTAATTGTAAAACCCAGGCTGGTGTCACACTGAGTCTTCCAGAAAGCTAAGATTGACTCCGTGATGTTTCTTCTACTTTATGACATAACCAGACTCATTGCACACTACATAGACTTCCTAGCATTAGAGTTATTTTCTGCCTATAGGGAGGGCTGATCTTTTTCCCTCCTTGGGTAACCCTAAAATCCCTAGTAATGCCACAGGACCAAGTTTCCTTAAGAAGAAAGGTTGTTGATCATGGTGTAAAATTGAAGTAATTGAAAGGCTTTCTTTTCCTGTTGACTGTATACCTTCACAGGCCTTTATGGAGGAAGTCAAGTCTAAAGGTCCCTATATCTACTCTGTGCTGGAATCCGCTCAGGCTTTCCTGACCCAGCACCCATTTGAGGAATTAGAGGAGCCTCATTCTGAGAGCAAAGGTAGGTGGCCTTTCTGCCTTCCCCCATTTCTTCTTGGGCTACATGTACTAGTAAACAAACACCTTTGTGCCTTTCACAGGTTCCTTTTCTTAGTTGTTACTTAGGAAGGTAGTTTTCTCCTGTGAGCCCAAAGTCAGAATGGGACAAGGGTCACAGTTGTAAGAAAGGAAAGAACCTGGAGTAGGTCTCACCAACATGTGGCCTAAAGCTGTATGTGGCTCTTCAGAGAATCATGTGTGGCCTTGTAATGAGATGTTAGGAAGGAAGGAGGGAAGGAAGGAAAAAAGGAAGGAAGGAAGGAAGGAAGGAAGGAAGGAAGGAAGGGAGGGAGGGAGGGAGGGAGGGAGGGAGGAAGGGAGGAAGGAAAGAAGGAAGGAGGGGAGGAAGGAAGGAAGGAAGGGAGACAGACCTCAAGTGAATTGAAGCAACTCAGGGAATGAGAGGAGTCTATCCTTTCGGAATATTGTTTGTCCACTGAGTGACAACCCAGGGCTGTACCTCCTACCCATGTGAATCTGTACCTTCCTTTTCACATTTGCATGTGTAGATACTAATGATTAAATGTAGCATAAATTGAAAACATTAGAAAAGAATCTGATTTATTCCAACATAGAGGGACATTGGCCATGCTGGTATCAGCCAGCAACTACAAAGCAATCTTAAAACTGAAGAATCAGGCTGGAGAGATGGCTCAGAGGTTAAGAGCACTGACTGCTGCTCTTCCAGAGGTCCGGAGTTCAATTCCCAGCACCCACATGGTGGCTCACAACCATCTGTAATGAGATATGCTGTCCTCTTCTGGTCTGCAGGCATACATGCAGACAGAACACTGTATACATAATAAATAAATCTTTAAAAAAAAAAAAGAAGAATCTTCAGATTTTCAGATAAAAATTGATTGTGGCTGGTCGATACTGACCCTGCTGACTTCCAGACCTGACTTCATAGCAAGAGCTGTTTTCTCTCTCAATTCCCATAAACTGCCAGTGTGCATCCATGGAAATCCAGTCCAAGTAGCAGTCTAGCAAACTCTCCGGAAAGGCTCCTCAGCCCCAACCCATGGAGTGAATAGACTGGAAAGCAGCCTTCATTAGCAGGGTCCTTTGTCAGTTCTGTTCACAGGCCCAGTTCATTTCTGGCATCTCAGTGGGCTAGTTAGCGCATAAGTCGCTGCTCAGTGGGCCCCAGATAGGGCAAGCTCCAGAAACAGTAAGGCAAGTCCACACGGCTTGAGACTATATACTCTGAATCCTCTTTCAGCAGGAAAATCAGCAGGAAGTCTGAGGGACAAGGAGGAAACCTAAAAATGAGAAATCCAAGGAGAAGAGCGTGGCACATTATACCAGAGTTCTGAGTTGGGGCTTCCTTTCTTTGGATTTTAGTGAACAGCAGACACTAATGCCCAAACCATTTCCTGGGGTTATATGAATAGGACTAGATGATTTACCTAACCATACCTCTTAAAATACTTTGTTCCTTATTCACATTACCATTTAAAAAGTGAGATAACCTTAATGTAAATGTGGGAGGAAACAAAACTGGCCTCATGTGGCTGTAGATTCATGAACCAACACAAGATAAAATTGCATAGAACTAAGTGTGTGTGTGTGTGTGTGTGTGTGTGTGTGTGTGTGTGCGCGCATGCGCGCGCGTGTGCGCGCGCACTTGCACAAAAGTGAATACAGGTAAAACCAGGGAACTTTGAACAAAATTGACAGATTATATCAATGCCAAAATCCTGGGTATTATATGATACTGTTAGTTTACAAGACATTACCATTTTGGTAAAGGATGCAGGAAATATTGACTTTTTTTGTTTGTTTGTTTGTTTTTTGGGTTTTTTGAGACAGGGTTTTCCTGTGTAGCTTTGCGCCTTTCCTGGAACTCACTTGGTAGCCCAGGCTGGCCTCGAACTCACAGAGATCCGCCTGCCTCTGCCTCCCGAGTGCTGGGAATAAAAGCATGTGCCACCACCACCCGGCTGACATTGTTTCTTATAACCAAAAGATAATCTATAATAATCTCAAGATAAATGGTTTAATTAAAAAAAATCTCTTAATATGGGCCAGTGAGATGGCTCAGTTGGTAAAGGTGTTTGCCCCAGAGCCTGACAACCTGGGACCCACAGCACAGTCTTCTAACCTCCACACAGGCACTATGGAAAACACACACACACACACACACACACACACACACACACACACAAACACAAACACACAAAATAAATATGTATATGCATAAATACATAAATATAAATAATAATTTAAATCCCTGAACGTGCAGAAGGAGCTCAGTCATGGAAATATATATGTAAATAGGAATATTTGTATACAAACAGGCACACACTGGTGTCCCAAACCCCTCATTTGTAGGCAAGCATATACATTTTATAAAAGGATGACTTTGTCTTAGTCTTTCTCTGGGTTGCCTCTCCCGAGTTAGCTTGACTTGGCTTCATGACTGTACTCACAGATACCTCCCCCAGACAACGAATTCAGAATCTTAGCCGCTTTGTGTGGAAGCAGGCAACAGTGGCCAGTGAGCTGTGGGAGAAGCTGACAGCCCGCTGTGTGGATCAGCATCGCCACATTGAGCATACTCTGGAACATCTCTTGGAGATCCAAGGGACAATGGAGGAACTGAGCAGTACTCTGACCCAAGCAGAGGGAGTCCGAGCCACTTGGGAGCCCATTGGGGATCTCTTCATTGATTCCCTCCCAGAGCATATCCAAGCCATCAAGGTATGTAGGTCTCCTTCCCTGACTACAGTCCCTACTGAGAGACCTGATGTCCTTTCACAGTGCCAATTGTCCTTCTGCTAAGACGTAATTGTCAGCCTCTTTAGGGGCTAAGTTGTCTATCGCCATCTCTGTTCAACTGTTTTCTTTCCCTGCTTTTCTGGAGTGAATAGAAGGAAGGGATAAGACCACTGCCCACTCATACTTTAGTCTACTGCACTAATAGCCAAGTAGCTAGGGGTTGTTGTTGAGACTAACCCTCCACATGGGAAGGGAAGGTAAATGAGTAATGTGTCCTCTTTCCTTCTCTCTGTCTGCTGGGCACTTGGTTCTGCTTTTCCAGCTATTCAAAGAAGAATTCTCTCCTGTGAAAGACGGAGTGAAGTTAGTGAATGATCTGGCCCACCAACTTGCCATTTCTGATGTACACTTGTCAATGGAGAATTCAAGGGCCCTGGAACAGATCAACATCCGGTGGAAACAGCTCCAGGTAGAGGAGCATGAAATGAGCTTTGGGGAGGCATCGTGGTATGGCCAGGCTTTGGGGGAAAATGTACACAGGCCCAGTGGATAACATGGGTTTGGAAATGACATCTACACAGGAAAAGAAAAATAGAGAATTAGAGGTCAGCAAATAAACTTCTCTACCTCTAAGCTGCAGGAAGCAACTGAACTAAAGGAGGGAGAGGGTCTTGTCTAGATTTAAACACACTGGTTAGACTAGGGAGAATTACCATGGCTCAAAACTAAAGAGGCTCTTCTCTGATCCTTGTCAGTGTGAGAGGAGGGTGGAAGTTGGATGACTATAGATGGGGTTGGACCAGGAGAAAGGCTAGCCTATGAGGGAGCTCATAAAGACCCTTAGAGGCCACTGCAGATTCCATACTAAATGGCTAGAAGTAAGCATATTGTTCTTTCCATAGGCATCAGTTGGTGAGAGGCTGAAACAGCTCCAGGATGCCCACCGGGACTTTGGGCCTGGGTCACAGCACTTCCTCTCCAGTACGTAAGCCAAGCTAGACTACTGCATGTAGAAGAACCTCAGCCATTTCCCAAGAGAATCTACTGTTGTCCACTTGGGGTCTGGTGGGAGCCCAGTAGATCTTGACATCCAAGAAGCAATAAGGAAAAAGCTGGGTGGTGTGGTGGTTAAAAGAGCACCCTCCCCAGTCAGAGGAGCTGTGCAAACTTGAAAAACGGGTGTAATCTTTCTGAAGCTCACTTTTCCATCTGAAAAGGGGAGATTTCCTAGCCCTTTAGGTTTCAAATATTAAATAAGTTTATTTAGGCAGCAGTTTCACTGTGAACCAGGTACTTTTCTGGGTACTGGCGCCATGCTGGTGGGAAAACCATCACACAGACAGAAACCCTTCAATTTGGACAGCTTGCATTCTGGTGGAGGAAACAGATCATAATCAAATAAGTAAACAGGTATGAGAGAAATTTGTGGCAAGCGCTATGGATAGGTGAGGAAGCACACGAGGCACAAATTCTAGGCCCTTAAAGCAGGAGGTCAGGGAGGTGTGCCGAGGAGCAGCCCGGAGACCTGTGGAGAAAAAGGCAAAGGGAAGAGCAGAGACGTTAGAGCATGGTCAGCCTTGTAGGTCAAAGAAACAACTTGAGATTTATTCCAAATGGAATAGAGGATTTTTGGTAGGGTTTGAGAAGTAGGGTGACATGATCTGATTTACATTTTGGCACGATGTTCATAATACACTGTTATGGGCCAGAGTGGGAACAGAGAGACCTCTCAACATTTACTGCACAATAGTCCATGTGAAGGGTGATACCGGCCTAGATCAAGGAGGTAGGAGGGGAGATGGCAAAAATATACAAAGATGAAAGTTAGATGTGCATATAAGGCATGGGCATAGTATCTGGCACATAGAAGGAACTCAATAGACATGGTCAGAATTATTGCCTTATAGCCAGTTCCACAGAGCTATATCTGCAGAGGATTCTTATATTCAGAAAAGTCGCAGTTGAGTGAGCAGATGAGCCAGGTAAGCTGAGCCTCCCCTGTTAAGATCTCAATCATATGGACAGAGGGTTCAAAGAGTTCCTTATAAAAGAGAAATGGGCAGTACCACTCCCCTTCCCCCACAGATCTGAGAAGGTTGGCCTTCTAGGGAAAAGGCTTTGAGCCTCACCAGACAATTATATTTCATAGCCACAGGAGCAGTCCAGTTACCTGCAGCTGAACAGGTAAAAAAGACAGCCTGCTTAAGGCAAATATTAAGGTTATGAAAGATTCCTGTTCATGTCCTAGCCCTGTTTCTGGTTCAATAGGGCGTCGGTGACAGCCTCTTCCCCTTCTCTTGTCCCACCATCAAGGAACAAAGCGTGTTTCTTGTAAGTGCCTCTCCCTAGGAGCTGTTAACAGTTGGAAGTGAATGCTGTTTCCGTTTGTGTTTAACTACCTTTGAGGAAGGACATAGCATAAGAATGGCCAAGATGGTGGCACACGCCTGTAATCCCAGCACTCGGGAGGCAGAAGCAGGCGGATCTCTGTGCTCTTGAGACCAGCCTGGTCGGTCTACGGAGTGAGTTCCAGGTCAGCCAGGGCAACACAGAGAAACCCTGTCTTGAAAAAAAAAGAGTCAAGCTGGACTGGAGAGGTGGCTGAGCGGTTAAGAGCAGTTGTTGCTCTCACAGAGGACAGAGGCTCAGGTAGCAGTCCCCACAGGGCAGCCTCCAGCCACCTCTCAGTCCAGTTCCAAGAGATCTAATGCCCTGTTCTGACCTCGCCAAGCACCAAGCACACATGTGGTACACATTCATTCATATGTGCAGGCAAAACACTCACATAAAAGAAAATGAATTCGTCTAATTAAGAAATTTATTGAGGGATACTAGTGGCCAGCTTTCTTTCTCTTCTCTTTTTACCAGCTTCTGTCCAGGTTCCCTGGGAACGAGCAATTTCTCCCAATAAAGTTCCCTACTACATCAAGTGAGTGATCATCAGGATCAGGAGCCGGTCAGTCACCTGCCTATCCCCTCCATCATCTGCTTTTCGGGTCCCTAACTCTGTCACCTCTGTGTCTCGAGATTCCCCTGTTTAGTCTAATGTTTCCCCCAACTTGTCAGATGTGCTTAAGGTTCTGCCTGGGTGATGGTGAACTCTGGCGTATTAGGATCTTCAGAGTTCGTCTTTGCATTATGCAGCTTCTTACAACCCACCTTTCACTGACTAATGGACATATGCCTGCAAAGGGTGTTGGGAATGGGATGTTGGTGCTATTGATACTTTTATTTGTAGCCACCAGGCTCAGACCACATGCTGGGACCATCCCAAGATGACTGAGTTATACCAAACCCTAGGTGAGAATGCGAGGGTCCTATATGGGGTGGGACCGTGTACAAGTATCTTTATCCTATACCCCATTAATGCATGAATGTATGAACATGTACCATATGCACAAAATGGACTAATACTCTTTAGTCTTAAAACTATGCCATTTGGATGATACAGATAAGCCCAAAGAATGTCATGCTAACTGAAATAAGGCTTGAAAAGAAGGTAAAACACTGCATGATCCCATGTATATAAGGAATTTAAGATAGTCAGACTCATGGAATCAGAGTAGAGCAGTGGCTGTCGGAGGCTAGGGGAGGAGGAAGCAAGAAGGTAATGGTCATAGGTCACAATTTCAATTATGCCACAAGAATAGGTCCTAGATAGAGATCTGCTACATGACGTAGTGAATATCGTCAATAGTACTATTTTCATGTTTCAAAGACTACTAAGAGAATAATCTTACATTAAGTGCCCTTACCAGCACCATACCACTACCAGGTAGTAATAATGAAAAATAAGATGGGAGGAAACGCTGGTAGCAATGGATAGGTTTATGACACAGGTGATGGCTTCATGGTGTATACTTATCACCAAACTTATCAAGCTATATGCATTAAATACATGCTGTTTCCTGTCACTTCACATATAGCTTCTTGCATGTCCATTATACTTCAATAAGGTAATTTTTAAAAGAAAAGCTCCTCTGCATCTTCCTCGACGGTCTGCATTTCACGGGGACCATTTTAGCATCATTAGGGAGTTAATCATGAAGATGTGAATTCTAATCTGATTTGTAAGGCAGTCTCTGATCTGCAGTGAGGGAGACTCTTTCATGCCTTATCTTTGCCTACTAGGAGAAATAGCATGTCACAAGTTTAGCCCTGTGGCTACGGTTAGAACACTTTCACTGCTGTAGGGGATACCATTGCGTATAGAGTTTCTTTATCCATTCTATTGCTGA
Organism: Onychomys torridus; assembly: GCF_903995425.1. NCBI lineage: Eukaryota > Metazoa > Chordata > Mammalia > Rodentia > Cricetidae > Onychomys > Onychomys torridus. Next base: position 116,416,329 of record NC_050466.1, read on the forward strand.
CGAGCACATGGGTCCCTAGTTTAGAGTGAATATGTGTAATGCTGCTGAAGAGTTCTTGTACATGGCTTCTGGTACCCATGTGCAGGGGTTTTTCCAGGGCATGCTTTTAGTATGTAGGTCATAACATTATTTTAGCATGTTACAACAATCTTTTTCAAAAGCTGAAATAGACCAGGAACCATCAGCAGGCAACAGATCCTTAACAAGGGTCAGATTTTATAGTAATTTTATATTTTTATTTGTACTAAATCTAGTAACGAATTGCTTTATGAAATGCATGTATACTGGCTTATGATATGCAATACATTTCTTCCTGTGAGTCTTAGTAAAAAAGTGTTTGCATGTCACTGCTGTGGATTATAGCTGCTTCGATGGCAGGATGAATGTGTTCCACTTTACTGGGTAATACCAAGTTGTTTTCCTGGTGGTCACATCAGCGCTCACTCCCACTAACAGCCCTCATTCATACATATCCTTGCCGACACTTGTTCTTCTTTACATTTCTCTGATCTAAGTGAGCCTCTTTCTGTTGTTTGCAGCTGATCTGAACAACATTAAATTCTCAGCTTATCGGACTGCCATGAAGCTCCGCAGAGTCCAGAAGGCCCTGCGCCGTATGTCCTCAGCTGTTCTTCCCCATGGCTTTTACTCCCGTCCTCCTCTCCCTCACCTGTCTGCTTCTCCACACTTGCATCTCACCCTGGCCAGAGTCGTTGACTGTTTTGATGGGAACTCTACAAATACTGGAGCATACTGGCTGTGAAAACTTGATCTTTCCGTTCACCCCACACCCCCAGTCCTGTTTTCAAAGTTACTCCACAGCAATCTGATTCCTAGTCCTTCTTCCCCAGCCAGCTTAGATAATCAAGAACCTGCTTTGCAACAGGCAGCATCTGCTTCCTGGTTTGCCTGCCATCCTGGGGTTATTAGAGACAGCAACAGAAGTGTTCAAACAAGTGTCTGTAGTTGGGCATCAGCGTGCTACAGCTGTGTTGTCTCTTCTGGCCTTGTTCAGGGGTACTTACTGTTCATTTAAACTTCCTGTCCCAGGTGTCTAGGTAGGCTGACTCCACATCCCAGGTAATTAAAATAGCTTCCTGCTGTATATCACATTCACTCAGCCATGCACGACCCTCTGGAAGCAGGACTACGCTTCCTAGAACAGGATTCATGGACAAATCTGTTTTCAGTTGAAACTGATGTTGGGCTGACAGTTGAGCTCAGTGACTGAGGGCTGAGCTCAGTGATAGAGGGCCTATTATGAACAAGGCCCAGGCAGCAGTCCTCTGTGCCTGTGAAATTAGTTTAAAAGACAAAAGAAGCCTTTGAAAGCAGAGGAACTTAAAATAGGATATGATCCCCTGGGAGTTAGCACAACGTAACACGTCTCACCATTTTCTCAAAATTGATGTAAAAGAACTTATGTATACAGAGACGTGCTACATTAAGTTGGGTGACCCCTTGCTACCTTGCTCTTCCATGGGATGGGGATCATGGTAAAGGATATGTTTATGGCATTTTCAAATGGTTGGTTTGGAGTTGGTACCAGATTTGATAATACCGTAGCCTTGCTTCACCACTTCCTTTGGCTTCTTCTTTGGGCTATATTTTCCCTTTCTTCTTTCCTTTCCAGTGGATCTGGTAACTTTGACTACAGCTCTGGAGATCTTCAATGAGCATGACCTGCAGGCCAGTGAACATGTGATGGATGTGGTGGAGGTCATTCACTGCCTCACTGCCTTGTATGAACGACTGGAAGAGGAAAGAGGCATCCTGGTCAATGTGCCCCTGTGTGTAGACATGAGCCTCAACTGGCTCCTCAATGTTTTTGATAGGTAAAAGCTTTCAGTCCTGAAAACCTCCCAAATCAATCCAATGGGGCATCTCCACTGGACACAGTGGGAAGAATTTGCTCCCATGCTGTACTTGGATCAGTCCAGCTTAGGGCACGGTTGGCTGTTGGGTCAAATCAGTGAGGAAAAAAGACTGCCAAGATAGTAGCCCTTCACATACGTTCATGTTGTCTGTCTCCCCCTTTAAACATAGTGGTCGCAGTGGAAAGATGCGAGCATTGTCCTTTAAGACTGGCATCGCATGCCTGTGCGGCACCGAAGTGAAGGAAAAACTTCAATGTGAGTATAACTCCAGCATCTGCAGGGGTGGGGGAGGAGGGTTGTAGAGGGAGAAAGGGGGGAGGCCACAAAATAAGCAGAATTTAGGTCTTTTGACTCTACAGAGGAGTGCTCGCGCCACCGGGTGATGTTTTTCAGTCCCCCGTGCAGCTTCCAGGTCTTAGGTGAGGTTTGAAGCAATGGACGATATGTCCAGAGGGGGTTGCCAAAGGTTGTTGGCCTGGGCTTGAGGAGGTCCTAGAAGAGCTGCCCTCTCTTGAGGGAGGGAAAAACTGCCTAGTGCACATTCCCACACCCGGGAGGCATCCGCTTTCCCAGTACTGCAACGTCTGTGTCTGGTATTGTGCTACTTGGCTGGCTCTCTCTCTCTCTCTCTCTCTCTCTCTCTCTCTCTCTCTCTCTCTCTCTCTCTCTTTCACACAAACACACACACACACCTCCTGTCCTCTCTCTCTCTTCTCTGTCTTCCTCTTCCCTCCCCCTACTTCCCCATCAATATCTATTTGTTAATTTCTTCCTCCTCTCTGTTCTCCTGCATTCTACCTCGTCGTCCCTATTCTCTCCCCTACTGTCCATTCCCCCGCCCTTCCTCTCCCACTGATGACGCCCTATTTGTGTCTGTCTGATTCCCCCTACCCCAAAACTCAGGAATGCTCTCTTTACAACACTTGGGAGTTGAGATTGGGGATGATTTTCTGGATTTTCCGGTTTCAAAAGTCATTAGTTCAGCGAGGTGCCCTTTCTCTGTCATCCTTTTCTGCTTCTTCCACCTCACACCATCCTCTGGCCATTCCTAAATTGGGGCTGGCTATTGTTGATGATGGACCCTGCAGACCTCTTCAGCCAAGTGGCCAATTCAGGCAGCCAGTGTGACCAACGCCATCTCGGTGCCCTGCTTCATGAGGCCATTCAAGTGCCGCGTCAGCTGGGTGAAGTGGCAGCATTTGGGGGCAGCAATGTGGAGCCCAGTGTCCGTAGTTGTTTTCGTTTTGTAAGTATGGAGCTGTAGACTCACAGAAGGAGGGAAGTGAGATGGGAGGGGTGGCCAGTGGAAGGGAGGGAACCCAGCCTCTCAGGTTTCGGTGCAAAGTACTCCGAGGTAAAGGGGCTTTTTTGAGATGGGACAACAGAACTAATGGTCCTCTGGAGTCTGGAGCTGGAGTCCTGCAGGGAAGGGTGTCCATTAAGATAAGGCAGAAGGTGAACACCTCTGGAGGGGGGCTGGTTTCCCGGCTTCACTAAGAGATGGCTGACACTCAAGCAGCAAGCTACTTGGGCCGGGCCATGTCCATTGCATTTCTTATTTCTCTAGAGCACTGGCAAGCCAGTCATTGAAGCTTCCCAGTTCCTAGAGTGGGTCAACTTGGAGCCCCAGTCTATGGTGTGGCTGGCCGTTCTGCATCGGGTCACCATTGCTGAGCAAGTAAAGCATCAGACCAAGTGCTCTATCTGTAGGCAGTGCCCTATCAAGGGGTTCAGGTACGGGACCGAATGTCTGCTGGGATGAGAAAAATGTCATGGGATGCAAAAATGGGTACAAAATGGCACTGTTTAATAATTAGGTTTGTAATTTATCTATGGTGTATTATTATTGGTGTATTGTTGTAACCTTTTATTGGAAAATATTTATCTTCTGAAAAATTAGAAAGGCAATATTTTTCCAGTTGTAATACAAATTACTACAGATTTCTAGAAAGATACAGTAAACATTAAAAAAACAATTATGTACCAAATGTTGAGTCAGCAAATATTTCACCATCAACTGCCCAGAAAGAAAGGAAAAAGAGGAAGCCTGATTTATACCATTTGTGATATAAATACTCCCTTCATAAATGAACAGTTGGTTGCACATAAAAGATCCTAGTGCAGAATTGAAAAGATACATATACTCACATGTTTATAGCATTTCCACCATGCAGATGGAGCTTACATGTCTCCAATCTAAAAATCTGAGGGGCTGGAGAGATGGCTCAAATGTTAAGAGCACTGACTGCTCTTCCAGAGGTCCCGAGTTCAATTCCCAGCAGCCACATAGTGGCTCACAACCATCTGTAATGGGATCCAATGTCCTCTTCTGGTGTGCAGACATACATGCAGACAAAGCATCCAGACACACAAAATACATAATAAATAAATCTTTTAAAATCTGAGATATTTTGTCAATACCCCATAAGGGGTTTCTGCACTAGCAGACTCTGCCAGCAAAGCCTGAGAAAACATGGCAAGCATATCTCACAAAAGAGACCCAATCAGTACCATAGAAATAAATGGCCTAGTAGTGATGAACAACCTTCAGCTCTGCAGCTGAGGATGGCTACAAGTGCAGCCCAACACAAAATCAAAAATTTGCAAACTTCATGAGATTTTCTGTCAGTTAATTGCACATTCCTCTCAGCTATGAACTTCATAGATGGCCATATGTTACAATGTCAACTGACTACAGCACACTGTAGTGCATACCAGAGCCGAGCTTACAGGATAAAACAGTTTTGAAATTCATTCGAAGCCTTCCTAATAGTATCCACTCCTTCCTCCATAAAGCTAACTGATCTCAGAAAATGCCTAAAGTTTATCAGTATGCTGCTGAAGACAGAACCAAGGGTCTTGGACATTCTAGGCAAGCACTGAATGCCAGCCTCAATCCATTCAACCTTTTAGCTTTTTAGAGTGATAACATACAACTGTCCTTTTCAATACTCTGCTTTTTATAACTTGAGCAAACTAGACACTGAAGTAAATGATGACCGCCCAAGAAACCTGGCTATTTAGCTGTAAACCCAGGGATAGATATTGGCTTATTGAAGACAAGGCATTTCACTCTTTGATGCTACTAGGGCTAGGGAAGCTTAGCCTGCCTTCAGAAGGAGGTGGGAAGGACTGTACTATATCCTGTCATAATATAAATAGAATTATTATGAAAAACCTTTTTAAACGAACTTCAGCCAACTTAACCACAGCTAGTGAATTAACTGTCTTCCTATTGGAGGTCTAACTTCTCCAGAGTAGGGAAGGGACCTTTGGGGCTATCCTTGTTTAGAAAGCTACCTCAGAGAGATGTTTACTCCAACTGGCCCCCTTTAAACTCTGGCTGAAGTAATGCCCTTTCCTACACTTACTGGAATCTGGGACTTGTGGTTACATGGGGATTTGTGGTCTGTAGAATAAAGCTATTCACATGTTGAGGACTTCACATTGCTAGGTATAGTAGGATAAGCCCCATTCCCTTCGGTTTGGGTATTTGGACTGGAGAAATGGTAAAGTCAGTGTGTAGCCAAAAGTTTCCCTGATCCCACCTGGCCCCGAGGTCCCGCAACCACTCATAAAATAATCCCTCAAAGGCTTAATATTAATTACAAACTGTATGGCCTAATGGCACAGGCCTCTTGCTAGCTAGCTCTTTCATGTAAGTTAATCCATTCTTATTAATCTATATGCTGTCACATGGCCATGGCGTTACTGGTTGCTGGCATCTTGTTGCTCCTTCAGCAGCAGCCTGCATCTCTCCTGACTCCACCCTTCTTCCTCTCACCTTCAGTTTGAATGTGTCACCTGACCTCATCCTGCCCTGCCATAGGCCGATGCAGCTTTATTTATTATCCAATGGGAGCCACACACATTCACAGCATACAGAAGACATCCCACAGCAACTGTGATACACTGGGTTGTCTTTGTGAGCCCAAGTGTCTTGTGACACTGGATTTGTCCTCTCTCCCCAAGGTACCGGAGTCTGAAACAGTTTAACGTGGATATCTGCCAGACCTGCTTCTTGACAGGCAGGGCCAGCAAAGGCAACAAGCTCCACTATCCCATCATGGAATATTACACACCGGTATGGAGCCTCTGCACCAGGTGGGAGGGTTGGGCTTCTCTCTCTCAGACACTAGGCTTTGACCCTCTGCATTGACACGTGTCAGCAATCCTGGTGGAACATCCCCTGAGTAGTAGGGATTCCCTGGTTTGGAGGATTCTTCCATCACAGCGTCTCTGTCACTAGGACTACAGTTGACTGAGGGCACTCTTAATCTTTCAATCTGCATTAGCTGTTTTGCTGCAGAAAGATGTCCCAATGGGGAAAAAGAGCAAGGTGGGTCCAGGTACCTCCCTTCTCTTCTCATGTGAGTTTTCCTGGCTAGCTTCTTGTATGGCTCCTATACTGAGTCACTGGGTCTTTTCTTGCTACTTTGTTGTTTGTTTTCTACCCCTTCTTGACAATAGCAAAGTCTGTGCTCAAATTACTCAGTCCATTAAAAGGAAAGAGATTTTTCAGTCTCTACTCACAAATTGTACTTGGTTTCCATAGGCAGCCTTCCCTTCACAGCTGCCTGAGCCCATCTTGGTCAGCTTTGGTGAACTCAGTCATAGGGTTGCTACATGTGTAGCCTCCTGAGCTCGTTCCCTCGATGTCTTTTAAGATTTCTTCATTTTTAATTGTATGCATCTGGATGCTTTGCCTGCATGTACGTCTGTGGGCCACTTGTGTGCCTGGTGCCCGAAGAAGCCAGAAGAGGGCTTCAGGTCCCTTGGAACTGGAGTGACAAACAGTGTGGGTTGCCATGTGGGTGCTGGGAATTGAACCCCAGTCCTTTGGAATAAGAGTGCTCTTAGATTCTTTCAGAACCTCAAGTACACTCGAACTGACTTTCTCTCCCACCCTGCCTCTCCATTTCAACCTGTTTCTCTATAATCCACTTTTCTAAGGTGTTATCTTCAAATTGTTTTAGCACAGGAATATGTGAGCCCATGGGAGTAGGGGCCATGCCCTTCAATTCCCCTTTCTTATCATTTACATAAAACATTATAAAGGGCAAGCAGAACAAACTAGCTAGAAGAGGTAAGCTGATAATCCTCGGCCTCCTGTTCATCTTCTCAATTCCTAGAATTTATAGAAAAGGGGCAGCAAGATGGCGTAGCAGGTAAAGGCACTTTCTGCTGAGCCTGATGACTAGAATTTCATTCCTTGAACATACATGGTAGAAGAAGAGAACCAATTCCTGCAAGTTGTCCTCTGAGTGCTTGTGTATCGTAGTGTGTGCATGCAAACACACATGCACAGTAAATAAACACAATTTCAAATTGTATTCATTAAAAAGATTTTAATATAATAATTTCATTTTTGAGAACTTCATGAATGAGCACTGCATCTACATACTTTTCCCCCCTCCGCCTTTTCCTTTGTTCCCTCCCAAATGCACGATCTCCTCTTTAATTACAGTTGCATATATGTATTGCATATATATGCATACACACGTGTATTATATACATACACACATATATATACATATATATGCACACATGTATATACAACCTACAGAGTCCATTTAGCTTTGCTAGTGTGTCCATGTGTCCAGGGCTGACCATGTGGGATTGGATAACCTCTTTGGGGGCTTGTCCCTGGAGAAGAATGGTTCTTTCTTTCTCAGCAGGCATTGACCCCCTGTAGCTCTTCATCTAGGGTGGGACCATGTGGAGTTTCTGTCTGTGCTGGCATGTCAGCTGGTGTTGTCACTATTGATACTATTTTAGAGATCCACAACTAATCAAAATGTAGATAATAAGTGACTGTGGGCATCCCGACTCCAACTGACTGATCTTCAACACGAACCCTGCACGTAAGATTAGGGACAATCACAGAAAGATCGTGAGAACTTGGAAGCCCAGGATACCTGCTGTGAGACAGTGTCTTCTATGTTTGGCAGCAAAGAACCCATGAACTTTCAACAGTATGGTTACCTGAACAAGACCAGCATAATGGCAAAAAAACCGTTATCATAAAATGTAGCAATTGCATGCTTACTGCAAAAGATTCAAACTGTGCAGCTAGAGGTATTTGAAGTCTCACTAGAAAACCTTCCTTTCTCCTCACTCTGGCCCTCACCCCTCCAGCCTCCCTCCCCAGAGTTGAGTTAAGGGTATATTCTTTGAGACATTTGGACGGGGGTGAGGGGGTATGGTAGGCACAAACAACATTGGGATGCCAGTCACTTTCTGTGCTCTAGTGGAAGACTCACAGTATCTCACAGTGTCTGGAAGCTGCTAGGGTGGGTCCCTCTGTCCTGTCTTCCTGCAGACCACATCCAGTGAAAACATGAGGGACTTTGCCACAACCTTAAAGAATAAATTCCGCTCAAAGCAGTATTTCAGCAAACACCCTCAGCGAGGTTACCTGCCTGTGCAGTCGGTGCTGGAGACTGACTGCAGTGAGACGTGAGTACTGGCAGCTGAGCAGAGCCTGTGCATGACCTGGTCCAGCTCACTTCCTGCTGGGAAGGGGCTGAGTCCCAGATGAGCTGGGGAATGTTCCCGAGTGAAAACCCCTAGCAACGAGGCACTTGAGCTTGAGTCTGACTTAGACTCTGGCCTGAGAAACAGAGTAGGAGCCACTCTTTGTATCTTATTACCATCTTGGCAGTGTAGGGGTGGGAGTGGTGAGGAGACAGGATTTCAGTGCCTTTGGTCCTCTGAATCTTTGCTGCTTTTTTCCAGACCGGCTTCTTCCCCGATGTTGCCACATGCTGACACACACTCTCGAATTGAGCATTTTGCCAGCAGGTACCACTGCATTTCAGTGGAGGATGGGGTGGGGCCTATAGGAAGTTCAAGGACAAGGAGAATTAGAATGAACTGGGGGAGAGACAGAGTGGAATGTGCCAGGGCCATCAAGGCCCAACCTTTAGTGGTGGTAGGTGGGGGCAGCTCCGTAAGCCAGTTATCCTATTGTGCCGTTAGAGTGCAGGAGGTGGAAGCAGGCCCCGCATCCTGCTTTTGCTCCTACTGTGCCTCTTTCTTTCTAGGCTTGCTGAGATGGAAAGTCAAAATTGTTCCTTTTTTAATGACAGCTTGTCCCCGGATGACAGCATGTGAGTTTCCACAGCTGCTAATTTTCCAGAAATAGCTGTCCTTGGGATCCTTCTGCCACTGTTTGGGAATGGGAGGCTGGTGGCTAGGGTCCTTGATTCTCCGAGGAAGGAAGGCTGCTTCCTGACTACACTGTTTCGTAAGAGAAGCAATTCTCCATCTGTCAACTGAGCCATCTACTCAGGCCCCTTCTATCACAAGATCCCATCCTTCCATGCTCAAATTTGAGGGTGGGGGGGAAGGCCCTGTCTAAAGTTACAGAAAAGAGCTATTGTATGTGCTCAAGATACAAAACCCCATGTAATGCCACGGCCACCCTAGGAGAAAGCAAAGACTCGACTGAAGTGTGACCTAAGGGGGCCCTGTGCTATAGGCTGAGAGGGGGCCTTGCATTTCTAAGGGAGGTCCCTTGCCTGTGAAGAAGGCCCAGGGAAGCTGACTACGTGAAACAGTCTGGTCTTGACTAGGACTCCAATCCTTTTGGGAGATGAGAAGGAAGGAAAAGGGAAAGGTAAAGGGAAACGGCCCAGAAAGAAAAGTGATTTTCTCATTATACTCAAGAAGACCTCAGAAACCTCAGCACCCTGGAAATATCTCCAGTCCTCTCTCAGATACTGCCTCTTTCAACTTCCCAAAGCCTGAACTCGAGGCCTGGCTTTCTTTATGTGACTTCAAAGTGGATCTGCCAGCATACATTTCCTGGGGTCTGAGCTGGGATCTGAGACCTAGAACCCTGACCTGTGTCTGTGTTCAACTTCTGACCAACCACCTTTCCTTTCCCTACACCCATGCAGAGATGAGGACCAGTACCTGTTGCGGCACTCCAGCCCCATCACAGACAGGGAGCCAGCCTTTGGACAGCAGGCTCCAGGTAGCATGGGGACAGAAAGCAAGGGGGAGCTAGAGAAGATCTTGGCCCATCTAGAAGACGAGAACCGGTAGGTGTGGCCATAGCATACATTTGTGTGGTGCCAGAGGCTGGTGGCTTGGGTTTCAATACTGATACTTCATGTGTTATACATCCAATGACATTCCATGTTCTCAGCTGTATAATAGGGATAATAATGATACCAATTTCCCAGGGTTACTTTGAAAACCAGATGTAATATAATCCTGACTTTTCCAAGTACCCACTAGATACCGGTAGAGAGAACCCTGGAAGAATGCAGTAGAGAATATAACCCGTGCTTGCTCTCAAAGAACTTTCTGTACTAAAACTAGAAAGAACTAGTTGATACTGAGTGAAAGTATCCCAGAGGGTTTTGACATTACATATAGCATTTCCAAACCAGGACAAAGTACCAGGGTTGGCATTATCGCCACAAAAGAAGAGGTGGCTTCACGGGCCTGAGGAAAGTTGAAGGCTCTTAAGAGGGAGGGAAGAAACATCTGCAGAGCTTCTTGGAGCAGTACTTCATGAGCCATAGTGTGCACAGGAGTCAATTGCAAAGCTTGGGGAGATGCAAGTCCTAACTCCTCGGTGTGTTGGGGGGGGGCTGGGTTTCTGTTTCTAACTAGCTGTCAGGGATGTTAGTGTCACTGGTCCACATGCCTCCCTTGGAATGGCAAGCCTTAGAACAGTGTGCCTTGAGTGGTGGAGTGCAGGTGAGGACTAGTTTGCAAAGTGTGTGTCACCAGCCCAGGAAAGATAAACACACAAACATACAGCAAGAGTTTAGAGACTTTTCTAGCAAAGTTGACATTGTCAGCATCAAGCACATAATCAGTGGTCCATCACATTGAATAGGCTAGAGATCAATTTGAGTGTTTTTGAACTTGTGGGGCAAGGGGTGGCAGCGATGTGAACTATGGGCTAGTTGTGAACATTAGGACAAACCCATTGTTACACAATGGAGTGAACTAAGGTCAAAACCCTTGTTTCTCACTAGGGATGGTTCGAGAACAGTTACATTAAAGCAATAGGGAGCAGGCACTGGGAAAAGCTATGAAGAGTTATTCTGTTTGCCCAAACAACAGAAAGCATTGTGCCTAAAAGTAGGCTGTAGCGAGAAGCAGGCTAGGTGATCTCTTTATTTATGCTACGTCTTCCCTTAGAATCTAAAAATCTATTAAGTAGGCTAGGTAAGCCATTGGCACTAATGCCTCTTTTATTTGTAGAACATGTTCTTAACTGCTTTTGAAGGTCAAAATTAATCCCCAAAGCATCAAAGCCCTAAGACATTTCTTATGTGAAATGTCAGCTCACTGCTCTGAGGCCTCCGGATGGCAGAGTAAATGTCAAATAGGCTGGAGAGGAAGTGGCTGTGGCCATTTCAAGCAGAGTACTGCCAGGGGTTGGGTTAGGAGAGCACAGTGATCCCTCACACTTGGGAAAGAGGGGACCCAGAGACTCTGGATAGCGAGTTGACCCTGTTACAGCCTAGGTTTTGGCTTCCATGTCCATGGCAGGATTCTCCAGGGAGAGCTGAGGCGTCTGAAATGGCAGCACGAGGAAGCGGCAGAGGCCCCCACCCTGACTGAGGGCTTCACTGCAGTGACCCCAGACCACCGCCATGAAGAGCTTCTGGCGGAAGCCAGGATCCTGCGGCAGCATAAGGGCCGCCTGGAGACGCGCATGCAGATCCTTGAAGACCACAACAAGCAGTTAGAGTCTCAGCTGCAGCGCCTGAGGGAGCTGCTCCTGCAGGTGAGGCTGAAGATGGAGGAGGAGGGCAGCCCCTGACTCAGGAAGAGGGCATAGAGAGCTTGCGGGTGGTGCAGCAGAGGAAAGAGAAAGCAACCTTTGGCTGGGGCAGTCAGGTGACTTCTTGAGAAGAGCTGACTGGCAATTGGGATGAAGGAGTGAAGAAGGAAATGGGCAGTATGGCTACATCCTTAACCAGTCCTCTTCCCATTCACTTCCATACCACCTCTGTGTGTCACTCTCAAGCTACCTCCAGCCTGGAGGCAGAGGAAGGACTTATAAGGACTTTCTAGGTCATAGCTCATTGGAATCTGGTATTAAAAGAACACACTTCAAAAACCACCTGCGACAAAGGGGCTCAGATAGTAAAGCACTAAGCACAAGGTTGGATCTGCAGAGACCATTAAAAAAAAAAGCCAGGTGTACTGACACACACTTGGAACCCCTTACTAGGGACGTAGATTACTGGTGCTTGCTGGCCAGACTAGCCTACTCGGTGAGCTCCAGGCCTGAGAATGACTCTGTCTCTTTAAACGAAGGAAAGAAAACAGAAAAGAAAGGTGGACAACACCTGAGGACTCACACCCAAAGTTGTTTTCTGACCTCCACATACATGTACACTCAAATATGTGCTCATGCACGCACACATACACACCAACACACAATCCAAAATGTGGCATTTTCAGGTTTGGACATGTTTGGCAAGAGAAATATTTTACAATATTGCTCTTTTTTTTTTTTTTTTTTTTTTGCATTTTGCCCTTCCTGTCTCTGGGAGGTTAGGCAGCTCTGGGGTCAGACAGCCTGGGTTTGAATCTATGCTGTCAGTTAGTGACTGGGAGGTGCTGGGAAAGTTCTTTAACCTTATTCGGCCCCAGTTCTCTTTAAATAGAGGTAATGATAATGCAAGCTACATTTTTTTAAGTGAAACAAAATAATGGAGCTGAAGAGATGGATCAGCAGTTAAGAATTCTTTCCGCTCTTCCAGAGGAGCAGAGTTCAGTTGCCCAGCACCTATGTAGTGCAGCTCACAAATGAGTAACTCCAGGTCCAGGGACTGGACACCTTCTTCTGGCCTCTGGAAGTACCCACATGTGGCATACACTCACAGATGCATACACAAAAATAAAAATGAAAATAAATCTTTTTTAAAGGACCAGCAAGACAGCTCAGCCAGTAAAGTCCTTGCCACACAGGCCTGACAACTTGGGTTCAATCCCTAGAACCCACATAAAGGTGGAAAGAGAGAACTAACTCCACAAAGTTGTCCTATGACCTACACATATGCTCTGTAGCATATATGAGTTTACACACACCACACACATATACACAGCAATAATGTAAAAATTTTAAATAAAAATGTAAAAAGTAATACCACCAACATCATAAGATTGTCATCATCCTAAAAATCAAATAATGTGCTAGCGGTGATGGCACACATCTTTAATCCCAGCACTTGGGAGGCAGAGGCAGGTGGATCTCTGAGTTCAAGACCAGCCTGGTATACATAGCAAGTCCAGGACAGTCAGGGCTACACGGAGAAACCCTGTCTTGAAAAACAAACAAACAAATAATTAAATAATACATAGCACAGGATTCAGCAAGATAACAAGAATATAGTCCACTAATCAAATATGTTAACTGCCATTGTCATCATATGCAGCAAACAGTGGCACCCTGCCTCTGGATTAGCCAAAGAACAGCCTTTATTTTCTTGACCAATTTTTAAGTTAACGTTCAAAGTAGTATTTTCATCATGGCCTTTTTGTACATATTTGTGTGATCATACTTTGTTCTCATCTACTCTCCTTCCCATTGCCCTCCTCTGTGCTCCCCTCAAGTTCATTCCCTTCCTTCCCCCCACCAGCCCCACATTCTCCTTTTTTATGACATGTATTTCATTGCCCTCTCTAGTTCAAGAGATCATATTTAATGAATTCCTTGAGTTGTCTGACATATGCTGTTATGTCATGAACTGAGAATTAGGTGTGCAGCGATGAAACTCCAGAGAAAACTGGGCTCGAAATAACTTAATTATAGTTGAAATGACAGCCAGAGACCTTTAGGTGTGATGCCATTCCTATAAGAACCAGGGGCCAGGCTGGGCGGTAGTAGCGCATGCCTTTAATCCCAGCACTCAGGGGGCAAAGCCAGGTGGGTCTCTGTGAGTTCCAGGCCAGCCTGGTCTACAGATCGAGATCCAGGACAGAGCCCAAAGCTACACAGAGAAACCCTGTCTCAAAAAACAAAACAAAAAAACAAAACAAACAAACAAACAAACAAAAAGGAACCAGGATCTCTTGTTAAAGGAAGAATTTAATTGATAATTGAACAGTCTAAGAGGTTTCTTAAAGGGGAAAGTCATGGTTTATGGTACTATGAGAAACTTCCTAAAGACCCAGGGCATAAAGATAGGCATGAGGTCTCTAAGGTCTCCTGTGAAGCTCAGGAGTCTAAGAATGAGGTTAGGAAGGCAAAGCCACTTAAATCATGCCTTACCTCATGCTAGCCACCTACTGAGTCAGACGGCAATGGTTCTGCAAGCTCATCCCTAGCTTCCTCTCCACACCAGTCAGAAGGTAGTCATCCCCGGGAGAAGGGCCAGACTACTCCAGACACTGAGGCAGCAGGTAAGTCCCCCCATCCAGCCCCTTCCTCTGGAGATTGGTCCTATCTTCAATTGCCTGCCCAAAGTTTTACTAGCGCTTGGGACTAGGGATGTGTATAATTGATTTCTTAACTGTTTCTCACATGTGTCTTCTAAAAAGTGTCTAGTGAGTACCTCCTACATACTAGTCTTTCGAATGGGAGGGTGAGAATACTCTTGACCCACTGTCCAGCTAACAGCAGCTTGCTTCAGCCTCTTGGCTTCCTTCTTATAAAGACAATCTCAAGTAGTCTTCCCTGATCTCTCTCTTCCAATGTAGATGATGTGGGGTCAAAGAGTCAGGATGTCAGCCTATGCTTAGAAGACATCATGGAGAAGCTCCGTCATGCCTTCCCCAGTGTTCGAAGCTCTGATGTGACTGCGAACACCCTGCTGGCCTCTTGATGGACTCAGATCCTCATCCTGTAGTCCATTTCCTTTCCTGATTCTTGTCAAATCCTTCCCTCAACCTTTGCCCAACCTTTCCACTACCCACTGGCCCCACATTCCTCAACCAGAGATATTTGGACCTGGGGCAGCAGCAGGGGATCTGATGGTATGTGAGATGTGATGGGGGATGGGAGAGGACAGGTGGGCTTCCTCTAGAAAGGTTCCCGTTAATCCTTAAGATTGAGCCTGGCCCTATGTTATCCTGCTGTTGCAGCCCAGGCAAAGGCAAATTACACTTGTCATCCAGATGAGGAGCAGAGAATTACCTTGCAGAGCTAAGCAGTGTCCACTGGCCCCTTTCTGTCCTCCATGGAATCACAGAGAGGAAAGCATAATGACCCCAGGGTGTCTGCATTATGGACCCCTGGAGGGGTTAGGTCTACTCTCTGGCCCACTTGAAAGAGGTAAAGGGTATCCCTGAGACACCCATCCAAAGTGCCCCTTAGGGAAGTCTGGGCAGTGTGTGTCCTGTTACTTCAGCTATAGATAGTTTTCACTTTCAGAATTCTACCTACATGGTTCTTACTCAAACATGTAACTTCCTCCTGCCACAGTACCTATCAGATCTTCTCTGATGGGGGAACACTTCACTGTGGCTGTGCTTCCACCCTGTATTTGGGACCATTAAAGACATACTTGTGGGTTTATATTCCTTACTCCCCATCCTCCTGTTTCCTGAAGACCTTGGCATCCCAAGAGACTCCTTGAGATAGATGCTCTCATACCCATATGAAGCCACTCTTTGGTCTTCTGAGTCTGTCCTCACAGATCTGGGGCAGGAGTGGCAGCCTCTTCAACAAGGATGCCTTGCTCGCTTGCTCTCCTTGGGTCAGAAAGGAAAAGAAACTCTCTATCCTAGGGCAACACGAACCTGCCACTCTCCAAGCTATAATAACCATTTGAGAGCATAGGCTGGATCAGGTGAGGTGGTTGATTGCCCCCAGCTGTTCACTGCAAAGTTACAACTGACCAGCCTGAATAGTGGTCCCTGCATAAAAGCCACTAGACTTGAATCAGAAAACTGGCCACATTCCACCCAGATAGCAGCAAGGTCTTCCTGTGCATAAAACTGTTGCTAACTCTGAAATGTGAACCCAGTCCTCAAAATGAACTAACTTTTCCTAGACTGTATATACCGTGATTCCTTTGTCCAGCATCTGTTCCAAATAGAGTGTGGATGTGGGAAGAGTTGGCTGGGGAACTTGGAATGGAGACAGAGCCCACTGGGGTACTTTCTCCAGAGGAGAGCTTTCTCCCCGGAGCTGTGCAATTGACTAAATTTGGAGTTTACCCAATCATACATATCTGTTCTACATACCTACTGGACATCAGTGCTCTCCAAACCTCACTCACACATTAAATTCTAATACTTCTTGAAGAATTAGTGCCCTGCCTTGCTCTTTGTTAGTCTCAGTCTCTGGTTGGGAAGCTAGATCCACCCTGGCTGTGCCCCTGGGATGTTTCTACCCATTGATATTTGAGGTGATCTGACCTTAATACCAAAGCAATGGAAGTCTGTGGCCACAGAATAATCAAACAGGAAGAGACATTCTGTTCTCTTCACTAATTCCAAACTTTGTTCCACTGAGACTTGGTCCTTAGGGATTTTTTTCTGGCCACCCCTAAACAATGATTTAGGAGCCAAAAGAGAAGACATCCAACCTCTACCCATTCCACACAGAAAAGAAGGAACAAAAGGTGTATGATAGCCTTTGCCAGGCTAAGACATAGAGTAGACACAATGGTCCCCTAAGTTCTTAAATCTAGCTCATGGCCTTACATAATACAGTGGTTGTCACTAAAGACAGTAGGAGTGAGATGGTTTATAAACCTAGCTATGGCCAACATGTAGAACTGCTAGGAACCTAGACTGATTTATTCTGGGTACATAGAGCAGTAGCTTGACTCAGGAAGCCAACATTGCATTCTGTCCAACTAAACTACAGGTTCAGGGGTCAAATTTCCATGTCTGGAGGTCTCTGGGCTCAATAATTGGGTATCTGATTATGTGGTGAGCATTTGGTAAGCAAGCATCAAACACAGAGCTAGGTAATCATCAGAATGAGGCATCTTTGTAGGGGCCTAGATTGTGGGCAGTATTCAGATAGATTTGTTGTAGAACAGAGGACTCAGAAACTATCAAATATGTGCCTCCCTATGCCTGTGGAGGACAGATACTATGGAACAATCTTTTATGAAAGTCTTTTTCTTAGCCTCCACTAAAGAGCTCTGAGGCTGCTGAGGGTCTGTGACAACTGCATTGGACTGGAAGTGGTAGAAAAGATGTTGATCTTGTTATGTAGGATTTGTGCTGGAGGTAGACCGAAGCAGCAGGTCAGGGTTGAAGCCTCGGTAAGGGAGTCACTGGCACTTTGCCATCTTGTGTTTAGCTGCAATGCCAGAGGTGAGTACATTGCTCAAGGGTCCACTAGCAGTCATGGCTGCACACATAGGCAGTCTGCATGCAGTGATGAACAAGGCTCCTTGGACAGTGTGAATCACACTGGAGTTGAAGTTAGCAAAGATGCGTTCTATGTTTGGGGGTAGGTTGTGTGTTGTAACTCCTAAAGGAGTCTTGTGTAAGGTATGACTGGGAAGTAGTGAATGAGTTGCTGGGTTAGTAGCCTAAGGAAAACCTTCTGACTTAGGAGATTAGTATCAGTGATGAGGAACGTGTTTACTGGACTTGTTATCAAATAGTGGAGGCAATTTATTCTGGACAGAATTCGATAGAGAACAATAAGCCATTGGGAGGGTAGCTGTGCTTTCAGCTTGAGCATTGATTGGCCATTGTTAGGGAAGGCTGACTGGCTGGAAAATATAAGACTGTGGTACACAGTTGTTTCCTAGAGAGTGTTCCACCCAGGAGGAAATGTGCCCTTCTCTTCAGAATGCAAAGGTTGGAATAAAGGGTCTCAATGTATCTCTCAAGTCCCAGAGTGAAGCAGTCTTTCCCTCTGGAGAAAACTGCTTGAGATTGCAGGTGTTTTGTGAACTGGTCTGGCAGACCACAATAGTTAAAAAACAAACTGAGGGGAAAGGCAGAGGCCAAGCCTGGGAGATCTTTATCGCCAGATTAGTTCTAAGGAGTATCCTTGCTTCCTGGGGCATGTGGGGTGCATGTTTTAAAAGGGATTGGGGGCTTCATGTCCAGCTTCAGACTAGAGCATGTTTTGAACTCACATTTTCAGTGGCAGAGCTGTGGCCTTTGGGACCACTTTCTGTCAGTAATTCCATCCAATTTCCCTTGACACTCTTGCCCGATAGCCAGCCAAGGTGTTGCCTTATTATGACCAGTCCTGGGAGAGAACCTGGAGGCATGGCCCTAAGTCTGTGGGCATTTAGCTCCTCAGCTGGGTAGCCCAATCTGTAGGCCTCCTGGCAGAAAGCTGGTACGTGGAACAAAGAAGTACTTCTTACTGTTTTGACACTTGTGACTCAAGGCCAGGGCTCCTGTCCTTCTCCTCCTCACTTGTCATGTTTGGGAGGAGACCTGATGAATGTCTTTGCTGTTCCCAAGCCAGTATTAAGGGCAGACTGAAAGAGGCCGTGCTGTTAGTTGGCTACAGGAATGAATCAAAAGGATGAAAATTAGGGATGGGATTGGGGAGGAGGTGTCAAGAATGGCATGCAATTGTCTAAAAGTTTGGGATTAATGGTCGGGGGCTAGGAGCAAATGGGTTAACATCAATTGCCACTCACTGTGGTGCTTTTCCCATTTTATCCTTGAATTCTGCTTTAAAAAGAATAAATTTGTATTTGTTTACTTTGGTCCCTCTGGTTATTCTCTCCAATTACGACATTCTACCCTCCTCCAATATTTCAGCATGGAAAGAGAAGAGCTAGGTCAAGAAGGCACAGAGACACTGTCACACTGGCCTGATTACCTCTCTTCATGGCCCCTTCAAGTGTCCTTTTCCAAAAGGAAGAGCTCACTGCACAGGATAAGTAATGGTTCCGGAATTTTCTCATTGATCTGAGTTTTTTCTAGCAGGTGAAACAATATAAGAAAAATCAGAGCCACTGCCGTGAGTGTCCTTGAAAACATATCTATTCAGTTACCAGGGCCACTGCCGTGAGTGTCCATGAAAACATATCTATTCAGTTATGCTCTATCTTTTATTCTGAGATTGTGGCTATATATTTTTTGTGTTAAAATGTCCCCATGTACTTATGATAATCATTTTATTTAATGCCATTTCATGGCAAAATAAAGCTCTATTAGTCCTTCATCTGCACCAATTTTTCTTTCCTTGCCAGTCCATAGCAATACTATCCAATACAAATGCAAGTCACATCCATAATTTCAAAATTTAAAGCACATCTAAAACATAAAGCTAAATATGGGGAATTCATTTTAGCTCACTCAACAAATACTATCCTTTCAACTATAGATTTATAATTAATATTATTATTAATTTAAACAATTCTTTTAATATTTTGCCTGTTTTTCCTAAGTCTTCAGAACTGTCAAGATGTCAGCTTATGATAAGACAAGAATCCAGATAAATACAGTTTATTACTTATAGAGATAACAAAAACAGAATAGTGCTATAAGCTGCCAGGGCCTTTTGTCTCAAAGGATGATGCTGAAATTAAAGGGTTCAGATGACATGTAAAATGGTGGATCCCTGTTGTTGAGTTGTCAGTGTTACATTGTTGTAGCTGAGCAGGGCTGTGGCCTATAGCTGGACCCCAGAAGCAGAAAGCCCTTCACCCTACAATGAGGAAGGCCAATGAGACACTGCATTATGGTAGCCTCCATCAAGGTAGGGAGGTGAGTAAACAGTTCTGTAGTCACTTTTATAAGTCACTTCCTGTGTTCTGGGAAAGTCACAGGGTCTTCCACCAAGACCCTAGTCAACCTGATGCTGAGCTTTATCTGCATGGCCCATGTGGATGGTGCAAGATTTCAGGGTACCTGCACCAAAGCATTTCTCCTATAGAAATCCAGTATACAATGCTTATTTACACACATCTCAGTTATGGATAGCTGTATGTTAGGCATGGCTTGCAGATACCCTATTAAAGGTCACAGGACTATAACATGCCAAGCAATCAGCGAGCTGTGACAAAGGAAAACCATTTAAGGTGTCAGTGTGTATACACATCTTAAAGTGTGTGTATGCCCATGTGAAGTTTGGCGAATCATGGCAACAAACACATGTGATGGGGGCAATGGTAAAGCAGTTCCCGTGGATGACACCGAGGAGTGGCACCTGTGGGGACAGAGAGGCACTCAAGTTGTGCAAGCGTGTCTTTATCTGTTCATCCCGTCTGACCTCCTTCCCTGCCTCTCAGCAGAACTCTTGGCTCCTCTCCAGCCACAGTGTCGGACAGAGTCTTCGTGAAAGGTCTCCTCCACCTCTCACTCCTGAATGGCACCCGCGGCACACATGCCATCCTTCCTGCTTCAGCCTGTCTAGTGTGCGGTTCAGATCTTTCTGCTGCCCCAGTCCTCCACCTTGGCTGCTCTGGAAGTTTTTATCTCCATTTCAAACTCAACCTCTTGGCCTAGCCTGACATAGAATTTCGTTTCCCCATTATCCTTCTCTTTCTTCACATCTTTTCAGTTCTATATGTTTCTAGAAAACAATTTTTATATCATCTTTGCTTTTAAGATTTTCGCATACTTCTCTTCAATTGTTAGCTTAACTTTGTTAGGACATGCTTATGTCCTTTGGTCCTACTTCTTTGCATGTGTTTCCCTTAGCATCCCTGCTGTCTTTGACCCGCTTGCCCAAGCCCCACCCATATCTCCTGATTTACTCTTCTCTTCTCAGTGCTTATCTTCATTTGGGATAGAGCACTAAAGGTGCTACAGAGAATCTAAATGTTAGGAGCCAGACCTGGGTCTAGCTGGGCAGTAGAAACCTACAAGGCCTCTTGGTGATAAACTTGCCACCTCTGATAACTAGATGAAGGCTTGAAGAGGTGACCTACCTACAAATGGTTGAGCTGCAACTGCAACCATGTATTTATTCATTCTACTACATGAATATTTGATTCACACATTGGAGCTGCTAATTTGTATTCCTTCTCTGTATCTTTTTTTCCAAATCCCAGTGTTATATGGTTATGACGTGATGGCTTGCTTGCCTCAAAGGGACTTGGGCTATTTTGTAACCCAAGAACTTTTTTGAAGGACTCTCTAGTATTGATGGCACCTTATGTCATTTCCTATCAGAAAATGCTACACTGTGAATGTGTTCACCTATGTTAAAACATCATTTACAATATAGTGTTTTTAACATATGGGACTTTTGAGTGCAATTAGGTCAAGAAGGCCTGAGTAATACCCTTATAAAAGAGGCCTGGAGAATTATTTTTGCTCCTTCTCCCATGTAAAGATGCTCAAGAGGTCATGATCTGTAAGTCAGGTTGTTTCCTATCAGGGTCAGATTACATCTGTGGATGCCTTGATATTACATTTCTCATCCTCTAGGGGTCTGAGAAATAAATTTATATTACTTATAAATTAAAGAAACTATGGTATTTTTGTTATGGTAGCCTAAATGGACCAAAGCAGAGTTTACTGTTGTGTTTTAATACGATCCTGATTCTTGTACAGCAATGAGGGTAGGAGGTTTAGCTTAGTGGAACAGTACTTGCCTAGCTTGTGCAGAGCCTTGAGCTTGATCACAAGCACCACAAAAAAAATCAACAGACATTTGTTTCAAATAAACATTTTTTTATTAAGCACACATATCAGAATATCATGACATAGTCCTTAAGAAATCCAGGGTTATAGTCGGGTATTGGTGGTGCACGCCTTTAATCCCAGCACTCGGGAGGCAGAGGCAGGTGGATCTCTGTGAGTTCGAGGCCAGCCTGGTCTCCAAAGCGAGTTCCAGGAAAGGCGCAAAGCTACACAGAGAAACCCTGTCTCAAACAACAACAACAACAACAAAAAGAAGGAGGAGGAGGAAGAGGAGGAGGAGAAGGAGGAGGAGAAGGAGAAGGAGAAGGAGAAGGAAGGAGAAGGAAGAAGAAGAAGAAGAAGGAGGAGAAGGAGGAGGAGGAGGAGGAGGAGGAGGAGGAGGAGGAGGAGGAGGAGGAGGAGGAGGAGGAGGAGGAGGAGGAGAAGAAGAAGAAGAAGAAGAAGAAGAAGAAGAAGAAGAAGAAGAAGAAGAAGAAGAAGAAGAAGAAGAAGAAGAAGAAGAAGAAGAAGAAGAAAGAAAGAAATCCAGGGTTTATGAACTGCTCAGTGTTTCTAGGCCTGGCAGGCTCTGGAGGACAAGCACAGAATTCACTCACAAGCCCATCTGGGTGAAGAGGCACCAGGCTATCTATCAGACATTATTATGGTGAGTGAGTACAGGGTGGCGAAGTGGAAGAGAGAGGCAGAACAATTCATGTGCTGAGGAGAAAGACAGATCTGAAGAAGCAAGGGTAGTAAAGAATGAGCTGAGGTACATGTCCTGCTTGCTACCCAGGGCTATGGTGATGTTTGGGCCTGGGCTGCAGCCAAGGGTCATGAATTCATGAATTGGTCCATGACCCTAATGCAGCTGTTGGGGTCTGTGTTGATATCTATGGCTCCTGCTACCACTGAGGGCCTTGTGGTTGCCTTTAGGCCACTATCTGTGACCATGTTGATATCCAAGGAATGTGACCCCCACAGGGGCTACGCCAATCCTGGATTCCTGTACTGCCACCCAGGACCATAGTGACATCCAGCCAGACTGCTGCCTGGGGTCATGTCTGGGTCCATGGTCCTGCTGTGGCCAGGCTCTGAGTTGACATCCATGACTCCTGTTACCACCAAGGGTTGTGCAGAGGCCCTCAGGCTGGGCTGACACCTGATACCATGTTGGTCTTAGAGGGTCAAGCTGTCACCACTGGAGCCATACAGACCTTGGTGGCCCATGCTGTCACCCCAGGTCATGGTGTCCTCTGGTCCTGAACTGTGGCTGTGGGCCATGTCTGGGTCTATGGTCCTACCTCAGCCAGGGTCTTTGTCAATGTCTATGACTCTTTTTACCACTGAAGGCTGAGCAGATGCCCAGGGTCTGGGCTGCCACCTGAGAACATGCTGGCATTTGGGTGCCAAGCCACCACTGGGGCCATTATGATTTGGGTGATCTGCAATGGCAACTAAGGCCACAATGACATCCAAGCCCAGGCTGTTGCCAAGGACCATGTCTAGGCCTGTGGTTCTACTGCAGCCTGAGTCTGTGCTGATGTTCATGGCTTGTGTTGCCACCAAAGGCCACACTGATGCCTGGCATCTGGGCCTCCCTCTGTGGCCTTCTTGGTGCCTGAGGGCTACACTGCTGCAGAGCCCATATAGACCTGAGTGACATGCACTGCCACCTAGGCCAAGGTATTATATAGGCCTGAACTACAGCCAGGGCCATGTCTGGGTCTGTGGCCCTGCCATAGCCAGGGTCTTTGATAATGTCTGAGGCTCCTGTTCCCATTGAAGGCAGTGCAGATGCCCAGGATCTGGGCCTACACCTGGGGCCATGTGGGGATTTGAGGACCACAGAGCTGTTGGGTCCATGGCAATATAAGTGACCTGCACTGCCAGCTGGGATATGGTGACATCTGGGCCCTGGCTGCTGCCAAGGACCATGTCTGGATCCATGGTCCACCCACAACTGGAGTTTGTATTGCTGTCCATGGCCTACAGTACCAATTAGGGCCACACAGATGTCAGGGCTCTGGGCCACCACCTAGGGCCATGTTAGTGTCTGAGGGTTAAACCTCTGCCAGGGCCATGCAGAGCTGAGTAGCCTGTGCTGCCACCCAGGGTCTTGGATCTGGGTGCATGGCCCTGCCACAGTCACAGTCTGTGTTGATGTCTGAGTGGCTCCTGTTACCACTGAAAGCAGTGAGGATAGGGCTGCACAGAGTTGGCCCCACCCGTCATTAGCTGCAGTACTAGGGAGAACTGGCCCTGCCCCTCACCAACTGTAGCACTTGGGAGATTGGGCCCTGCACCTCCCCAGGGCAGCACAGTAGGACTGTCCCTGCTGGCACGGGTGCAGGTGAGCTGGCTCTGAAGACATGGGAGTGGGCAAGCTGGTCCCATGGTCTGTCACATGGTGGCGTGGGTGAGGGAAAGCTAACCACCTTGCCTCTCACCCTTTGCCACCTGCTGCTGGTGGGAAAAGCTGGTCCCGGTGTCACGAGTGGGAAAGCTGATCCTGCCCTTTACCAGATGCAGCACCCCAAGAGAATGAGCCCTGCACCTAGCCCAGGCAGCACAATAGAGCTGACCCCATTGATGGGGGCAGAAGTTATCAGGTGCCTCAAACTTGCCTGGGAGATCTGGCCTCACCCTTCATCTGCCATATGGTAGTGGGATAGAGATGACCTCTCCCCTCCCCCACCACTTGCCACCTGTGGCAGGTAGAGCTGGCCCTGGAGCCATGAAAACGAAAGGCCTGGTCCTGCTCCGCACTAGCTGCAGCACACAGGAAAGTGGGCACAGCACCTTGCCTGGGCAGCACACTAGAGCTGACCCTGTTGGTGGAGACACAGATGAGCTAGGCCTGTGGGTGTGAGAGCAGGAAATCTGCCTCCACCCTCTCCCTCATATACCTTGGGGTGGCAAGGGTAAGGGAAATGTGATCCCCACTCCTCCCACACCAGTGACAGGCAGGAGAGTTGGTCTCAGGGGCATGAGAATGAGAACAGAAGAGCTGGCCCTGCCCCTCACTAAGTGCAGCAATACAGAGAGTGGGCCCTGCACCTTGCCTGGACAAATAGAGCTAGCCCTGGTGGTTGAGTATGGGTGAGCTAGACGCAATGGTGTGAGAGCAGAACTGGCCTCACTCCTTTCTGTCTGCTACATTGGGTGAACTAGCCAGGGGCCCGTGTTAGAGAGATCACCTGGGTGGTGATGATGAGGGAAAGCTGGCAGGCTGACCAACCCAGCTACCACCTTGCCCAGAAGCAGTACTACAAAGTAACCTACAAGGTAGCCCACCTCAACATCCATCTCATCTATGGTCTGCAGGAGCATGTGAAGGGTCTGGACCTGCAGATCCAAAGCTACAGGATTTCCACAACACAGGACAACAGTAAGATATCCAAGAGAAGTCCCAGTGAGGGCCCAGCATCAATAGTGTAACAGAAGCCAGATTCCTCAGACCAGACAAATGACTCATAGCAATGAACACTTAAAAGTAAAGATATATATGGACTAAAGGGCTTACTGTGTGACTTACTGGGCCACTCTACAGCTTCCATGAGATTTTTTAAATTTGATTTTTGTTTTGCTTTGTTTTGTTTTTACTTTTAAATTTTGTTTTGGGAGTGGGGTGGAAGTGAGGGGACAGGGAGATGAGTGGAATCGGGATGCATGATGGGAAATCCACAAATAATCAATAAAAAGTAAAAAAAAAAAAAAGAAATCCAGGGTTACTAAGGAAGTCTTCATAGGCAATACAGGAATCTAGCTTTTACTAATCTTTTCTTATGGGAGTTACAGTGGGAAGACACAGAAGAGGAGCAACATCTTTGCTCTAATTCTTCTCTTAGCTAAAGAATAACAACCAGCTACAGCCCTCAATACCTAATCACAAAGCAAAGTAGCGAGAAATCATTGGTGAGCAGGAAAGCAGCCTTGAACCTGAGAAGGAAGAGCACAACCTAGTACTTATTGCCGAGAGGTAGGCATTTAAATAAGTGTGACAGGATCTAGCCCATGATAGAAATTAGGGGTGTTTTCATTTTTTATTTTTATTTATTTATTTTTTTGCTTTTTGAGACAGGGTTTCGTATATATCCCAGGCTGGCATTCAACTGTGAGTGTTCTGCTTCTGCCTTTTGAATGCTGGGATTACAACCTGACAAGTTGATTATTTTCTATATTGTAGAAAATACTTAAAACAGAGTTTCAAAAGCTAACATCTGTAAAACAGTCGAACATCCTTCTAGGCTACACCATCTGCCTTTGACAAGCATGGCTGAATGATCTCATGTTACCATAGAACAAGATACACACACACACACACACACACATATAAAAAACCTCAAATTGACAAAGTAAAACAAAACCTCAGGTTGAGTGGGATCTCTAAACCTACTGGGCATTTTATACTATCCTCTTCTACATGACTCTATGCTCTTTAAATTTACTGTAACTATTGAAAAATATTCAATTAAGCAAACAGAGTTGGTCAAGATAAAGTAACTAGTGGTTCCACTCGGTCTTCATCTGGAAGGTGAATCCACTTTATATGCTAGACTGAGGGTTTTCTTACTCCTTCAGAAAACATTTCAGTTGTTCTTGTAGGTGATAAATCTGTAAGAAGAGAGGTAGAGAAACATTACAAAAGCTATATGAACTTTTTCTGGTATTCCAAACTTTGTTTTTAAAAACAACCTTCATTACAATTTCAAAACTATGATAAAGATCCTTTTTACCATATGAAAAAAATGATAAACATGTACAACAGGACAAACCCATTTTAAGAATATTCAAAAGGTAATATCCATAGGCATTTGTCCAACTTTTAAGATATAACATAATATTCAGGTAATTTATTTCAAGGACATTAAGGCTGCATAAATCACCCACATTTTTACCTTAATTCCTCTACTTCGGGTCAACAAAGATTTAAAGAAACACAAAGTTTTCTTTAAATAGTTTAACAAAGGAAAAACTTACTGACTAACTAGTCCTGGACTCCCAATTATTTAACTTGAGATGGTACTGAGTCCCAGAGCTCCTTGGATTGTTTCCCCACATGTACTACTATTATTTTCTACCTCTTGTTCATAAACATCAATCTAAATGTTCTTTGAACAGAGCATATTATTGAGATATGGCCTCTGATATTTAAAATCCCTGGTTCATATGCAGTTGAACTTTCAATGAGAATGACCCAAATCTTAAAAAAAGGTTAAGAAGGTAAAGGATTCTGCTTAGAGAGTGGTCAGTCCATAGATACAACTCATAAGCACAGAATTGCAGCTCATCCACAAAGGTTTTCTAATTTTGACCTGTATTCAGTATTCAAAACAATCTCCAAATAAATCAAGACCCTAAACTGACAAAGAAAAATAAAACAAACAAAAACCTCTCAACATGATAGAATTCCTCACTGCTTCAGATCACAAACTAGAGGAAAACAGGAAACAGGTTATCTGCAATATTAAAATGTATTACTTCATCTAGTATTTACTTACATAGACCAAAGTAACTGTTTACTTGGCATTTTTTGAGATCATCTTAGTTTTCACAACATTTGAAAGAGCAGTCACACTATCAAGAACTCAAGCACAATGCTGTGATCATATGTATCTTTTATTATACCAGACTTATAAAGGGAAGCTTAAAATTGAATATGCTCCAAAACTCAATAGGTTTACTGTTAAGAATCTAGACTTCTATGAAAAAATATACAGAGGTCACAGCTCACAGTAAAAGATAAGAAAAAGCCGGGCAGTGGTGGTGCATGCCTTTAATCCCAGCACTTGGGAGGCAGAGCCAGGCGGATCTCTGTGAGTTTGAGGCCAGCCTGGGCTACCAAGTGAGTTCCAGGAAAAGGCGCAAAGCTACACAGAGAAACCCTGTCTCGAAAAACCAAAAAAAAAAAAAAAAAAAAAAAAAAAAAGAAAAGAAAAGAAAAGGGAATATCACTGTAGTCATTTTGTAAGAGTCAGATGATAAAGCAATTGGGATGATCATTTCCTCCAAATGAACTTAAGTTTTTTAATAAACTTTTTATGATTACAATTACACCATTTATCCCTCTCTCTTTTCTCCTTCCAGTCCCCTCCCATGTATATCTTGTAACACACACACACTCCTAAATATATCAATGCAGCCTGCTCAGCTTATATGTTACCTGTGTGTATGTGCTTTCAGGACTGACCATTTCATACTATGACACTAAGATAACTGGTGTGCTCTTCCCTGGGGAAGACAATTTCTCCTGTGCTCAGCATTCCTTAGCTACCTGGAGTTCTTTTTCTAGGGTTGAGGCCTGTGAGCCTTTGCCAAGTTTTTTTTTTTTTTTAAAGATTGATTGATTGATTGATTGATTAATTATGTATACAGTGTTCAGTTTGCATGTATCCCTGCAGGCCAGAAGAGGGAGCCAGATCTCATTACAGATGGTTGTGAGCCACCATATGGTTGCTGGGAATTGAACTCAGGACCTCTGGAAGAACAGCCAGTGTTCTTAACCTCTGAGCCATCTCTCCAGCCCAAGTTTTTTTTTTGTTTGTTTGTTTTTTTTTTTTTTACAACTTTAAAACTGTATGTATGAGTGGGGTATGCATACAATCCACAGTAAACATGCTGGAGAGAAGGGACAACATGCTGGAGTCCGTTCTCTCCTTCCACTAGGAGTCAAGTTTAGGTTGTAAGGCTCAGTAGGAAGTGCCTTTACAAGTTGAGCCATCTTGATTCAAAAGTTTTTGTTAGAATGTACTAAATTTACATCCTAAGGGTTTCATGTCAGTATTTTCATACATGTACATAACGTATGTGTACCGCCCCTCCTCCGCGTCCGGCTCCCACTCTAGTTAATCTCCTCCCTATTCCCGACTAGCACCACTTCTTTGTTCACGTCTGTTTGACCCAATGGTTTCATTAGGGTTCTTTATAGTAGCATGTGTACATTACGAGAAAAAAGTGTCTCTACTTCCCCCATCCAATGTTCTCTCTATGGAAATTCTCAGGGATAGGTGAGACCCTTCGAAGACAAGCTATTGAGAGGCCCAACTGCAACAACTGTGTCATGCCCAAAAGTCAGTATCCTATACCAAACACCCCCGCCCCAGCTCTCTGACTATTACATTCTTTCTGTCCCTTCTTCCATGATGTTCCCAGTCTTGGAGAGGGTGTTATGGATGTCCACATTATGGTTGGGCATTCAATAGTAATTTATTCTCTGGACTTTGCCCAGTTAATTAGACTCTGCTGTCACCACTGATGACTAATGCTGAATCACCACTAACTGACTACTAGTGCCAAGTTTCATTTGCTATTCCTTGCTAGGTTACAGGACAATTTAGCAATTCAGAGTCCTGACCAATCAGCATCTTACATTCTACTCATGCTTTCTAAGTCAGATGTACAGGAACTAATATTTTAAAAACTTGAAATGGTAAAACACGCACACACGCACCCATGCACACACATACCCTCTTCCTCCTCTTCAGTGAGAAGTTGAGGGAAGGAGATATGAAGGACAATTGTGGAGGCACAAGGTATTGTAATAATTTGTTTATGTGTATGGTAAATGCCATATGAAACCCATTATTTTGTATACTAAAACAATTTTTAAAGTTTTTTTAAAGATTGAAAGGAAGAAAAATCCCTAACCTCTCATGAGTTTCCCCAACTGAAGTCAGAGACAAACTCCCTTCAGAACTTAGCTTAAATTAGGCACCAAATAAATCTTTAGTGAGTAAAGTTTACAACTACATTTCTGTGTTGGAAATGGCAGTTCTCAATACCAACTACTGAACATGGATGAAAACAATATGATCTTCAAACAACAAACTTGTCTGGTTTGCTGAGAAGTAAAAATGCCTCTGGCCAGGTGGTGGTGGCACATACCTGTAATCCCAGCACTTGGGAGGCAGAGAGAGGCAGGTGGATCTCTGTGAGTTCGAGGCCAGCCTGGTCTATAGAGCTAGTCCAGGACAGGCTCCAAAGCTACAGAGAAACCTTGTCTTGGAAAAAAATAACAAAATAAACCCCCCCCCAAAAAAAAACCAGAACAACGAAAAAAAAGAATGCCTCTGGCCTTGTAGAAATAGAGGCAATGAGCATTACCTTTACCATAAGAGCCTCATAATATAAACTCCAGACTCTTTAAAATTGTTACCTGTAGTACTGTATAGCGAGAACTGTGCATAGTATCTATATAGCTTCATAAGCTTAACTTATTTCACATTTTTCTTCCTTCACTTCCCATTGTAAACTCTTCTGTGGCTTTGAATAACAGTCACTCAAGTTAGAAATCTGACATATCTCTTTTTATACTTTCTTTTCCTGCATCACCCTTTAACTGACCTAAGTCCTATCAATCCTTTAAAAATACATCCTCTCGCCGGGCGGTGGTGGCGCACGCCTTTAATCCCAGCACTTGGGAGGCAGAGCCAGGCAGATCTCTGTGAGTTCGAGGCCAGCCTGGTCTACAGAGTGAGTTCCAGGAAAGGCGCAAAGCTACACAGAGAAACCCTGTCTCGAAAAAACCAAAATAAATAAATAAATTAATTAATTAATTAATTGCTGGGCAGTGGTGGTACACACCTTTAATCCCAGCACTTGGGAGGCAGAGCCAGGTGGATCTCTGTGAGTTCGAGGCCAACCTGGGCTACCAAGTGAGTTCCAGGAAAGGCGCAAAGCTACACAGAGAAACCCTGTCTTGGAAAAAACAAAACAAAACAAAACAAAAAACATCCTCTCATATGTAAATGGTCACAGCAATATTATTTGTAATACTCAAAGAGCAGAAACAAATAAAATGTCTATCAGCAGAAGAATAGTTAGGTAAAATGGGGTTCATAAGTTCTTCAGAGTCAACTTTTAGGTCTGGTGTAACCTGAGACCGTGGTTGTTAATGGATTGTTCAAAGATTCATTAAAAATGTCTGGGTCTTAGGCTATCTAGATGACTCAGAATTTAAAAATGCTTGCTAAACAAGCCTGAAAACTTGAGTTTGATCCTAGGACCTACTTGAAAAATGAGTTTGGTCCTATGACCCATATGATGCAGATAGCCCATTCCCACCAGCTCTCCTATGATCTCCAAACACATGCCCCTGTGTGCGCGCACACACATACAAACATGTGCACACATACACACAAACGTGCACACATACATTTATAAAATAAAATTTTAAGTAAAAGTTTAGGCTAGGTCTGATTTTCCTGCTTCATACTCAGCAAGGAATTTCTTAAACCCACTTAAAACTAAAACCCAGCTTTCCTACCCTAGCTTACTGTCAAGTGATACAACTTCTGCTTTATTTTCTGATCTTATGGTAAACAACTCTGTTCACAGCTTTAAATGACTCACAGATCATCAAGTAGTCAAGTTCTCTTCCTGTGTGAGACCTTGAATATTCTCCACCCAAAGGGGCTCATCCTAGGCTTTGTTAGACTACTCTTCTAATGTAGGCATAAATATAAATTCCTCAGGGAGGTTTGCCATGTTCTTGTAATTTAATCCAGGACTCTCCTCATTATTCTCCTTATTTTTTTCCTCTCATAGAGCTTCTTTGGGATTTGTACTTCAATATTTATATAATAATTTGTTTACCATCAATCTCCCCTGGCAGACCATTAGCTCTACGAGGACAAACATTTTACCTATCTTACTTGTTTATCCAGTGCTTTTCACTCCAGAGGTATAACTGTTAAATGAACAGATTTGCAAAAAGACCTTGATCCACCCTGCTATTATCACTCAGAATAGTGTTTACCACCATTCTTATAAGATACAGCCCGAAATTAGGTTAGAGGTGGGGGAGTTCTTCATAGCAAAGTATTTAAAAACATACTTCTTACCTCCTCACACTTTTGTTTTTCCACTATGTTAAGCTGCTCCAAAACATACTGGAAATGCCTCTGGAAAAAATAAATTGTATCAGTGATGAAAGTTGTATCTTAAAGGAAGAGAAAGCCACAGAACACAGTTTGTCACATATTTGATAAGAAAGCTGTCAATTATAGGAAGAACACACTTTTTAGAAAAACTGGAGCACAAAACTTCTGCCTAACAATCCAATCTTATTTTATGTACTTTCTACAGCATTTTTTTTGCCCTAAAATAAATGGGTGAGATGTCTACATGCTACATTTCCTTGGTGTTGTACAAATCCTCCATTCCCTCTCACTAGAACAGAACACTACTACTCCTAACACTACATACAATACCACATATATGGAAATCACACATATATCACAATAGTACCAGACATCTGAATCTTTCAAGATGTATCTATACCTATTATCTTTATCTATTCTAAAGGACTACAGCCAAAGTGGATATAGCTCTATACCAAGCTGCTTGCCTTTGACAACTATTGCTCTATAAAAAAATGAAATCTAGCAAAGGGTTCTCCTTAGTGCTTTACAATCACCTTACTACCAAGGTGGGAGCAAATGTGGCATAACAATATCTTTTCCTTTCACTGAAACTCTGAAAAAAATGTATCCATAAAAATAAAATAATTCCAAGCCAGGCGGTGGTGGTGCATGCCTTTAATCCCAGCACCAGGGAGGCAGAGTCAGGCAGATCTCTGTGAGTTCGAGGCCAGCCTGGTCTACAGAGTGAGTTCCAGGAAAGGCGCAAAGCTACACGGAGAAACCCTGTCTCGAAAAACCTAAATAAATAAATAAATAAATAAATAAATAAATAAATAAAATAATTTGCTGGGCAGTGGTGGTGCACATCTTTAATCCCAGCACTCGGGAGGCAGAGCCAGGTGGATCTCTGTGAGTTCGAGGCCAGCCTGGTCTCCAAAACAAGTTCCAGGAAAGGCGCAAAGCTACACAGAGAAACCCTGTCTTGAAAAACCAAAAAATAAAAAATAAAAATAAGTAAATAAATAAATAAATAATTCCTTCACATTTCATCATATATGATAAGAATTTTAAATCAATTTTTCTACTGAAACAAATGTATTTTGGTATAAACAACAGGTTTATTCTATGTATTGCAAATTACTATGGTTCCTCTTGGAGTTTTAATTCTATTTTTCTTTTTTTTCCTTCTCCTTTTCCTTTTTTTTTTGATACAAGATCTTGTTGTGTAGCCCTGGCTAATCTGGAACCTGTTATATAGACCAGGTTGTTCTCAAATTCATAGAGATCCACCTCTGCCTTCCCAGTACTGGGGATAAAAGGCATGTGCCACACGCCCAGCTAGTTTTAATTCGTTATAGATTGGGAATGGTGACAGTATCTACGTTTTAGGGACCTGAGGATTAAATGAAACAATAATACATAACTCTTCTAGGCACTGTTTGTATAGTAAATGCTCAATATTTGTCATTATCTCAGGTCACCTGATCCCACTCCCCATAAAAATGCTTAGATTATAAAAATTACTCAGATACAATAAAACAATGATGTTCTTAGTGGATGTTTCTAAGAAGTTACTTAGGTTTATGAATGAACTACACAGTGATAGCATGAGTGGAAACAGAGAGATGGAATTTTGAAAGTAGTACATCAGGACGTCTAACAGCCAAAAAGAACTTACCTTAAGGGTCAAGTTTTCCACATTCCTAAGGAGGTCTTTCTGTCGTTGTGCTTTCTTATAAACCTGTTGAAGCTTTTTTTCTTTGTAATAAATCAGTTTCTGAATTCCTGTGACTGAAAGAGGTAGAGAAAGGATTTGTGTATATAAATAGAGCTTTAAATAATGGACCAAGGATTCGAGGCTAGCCTGCTCTACAGAGCAAGATCCAGGACAGGCACTAAAACTACACAGAGAAAAAAAGCCTGTCTTGAAAAAACTAACTAAATAAATAAATAATACATAAATACATACATACACAAATAAATACATACATAAATAATAAATGAAGAAGTAAAAATAAATATAAATAAATAAATAATAAAACCAAAAAAAATAAATAAATATAAATAAATGAATAAAAACTAAATAATGAATGAACGAATAAATAAATAAAATAAAGGACCAAGTCACAAATCAAGCAAAACTCTTAAGGACAAAAGCCTTCTGAAAACCGCTGGGTGGTGGTGGCGCATGCCTGTAATCCCAGCACTCAGGAGTCAGAGGCAGGTGGATCTCTGTGAGTTCCGGGCCAGCCTGGTTTACAGAGCTGGTCCAGGACAGGCTCCAAAGCTACAGAGAAACCCTGTCTCAAAAAACCAAAAAAAAAAAAACCAAAAAAAAAAAAACCAAGACTTCTGAAAACTAAGCATTGCACATAGTGCATGTTCAAAGTTAGCCTTTTATTAATTAATTTATTTATTGAGCTGAGGATCGAACCCAGGGCCTTGAGCTTGCTAGGCAAGTGCTCTAACACTGAGCTAAATCCCCAACCCCAAAGTTAGCCTTTTATACCGCCACCCAGACTACCCGATTCCTTTGTCTTTCCTCTGGCTTACTTATTGAACTGTAGTCATAGTCTTTGTTTGCTTCTTCGGAGCTAGACTGAATAAATTTCGCTTGCAGCTCCCTTTCTAAATCCGATTCCCAACTGTCTATCTTCTTTTCTTCTTCCTCTTCATCCTCTTCATCGTCATCATCATCATCATCACTCTCCTCTCCTTCTTCATCCTCCTCAGCTTCAACTTTATCAGCCTTATCTTCTACATCATTACTGTTACTTCGAGAATCACCAAACATCTCTAGAAACATATCATAGTCTATTGATTTTAAGCAAGGAAAAAAATGAAGCAATCTGAAGCTTTGGAAATAACCATAGCCCCAAATAGAAGTATATGCCTTACTATGTAATTCACTGGGCAACCAGTGAATTTTATAAATTATTTTCCTATGGGAAGATTATTCCCTTTGTAAAATAAGAACAAGGAATATGAATCACTAACATTCATCTGTATTCAATTATCAAGATATCTAGAGAATCTAAGGGCCCATAGGAAGTTGAATACCAGGGTATATAGGACATTAGAATTCCAATCTAAAACCCTAAAAGCACAGAAGGACCAATGAGAAAGAAGGACAAAGGTATCCTTTTTCTGTGGTTGGTCTGTGAGTCTGTGGCCCTGTCACACAGTTAACACTTGCCCTTTTCCGAAGCTCTTTCTCTGTTTTCGATAAAGTACCTGATGAGGGAGGACCACTCATTTGTGGGGTTCCTGAAATGCCTGAGATGCATCCTTGACTTTCTATTTCCTTGGTTTCATCATCAGCAATGACTTCCCAGCCTGAAAGCACAGCAGTCAAGGAAAAAGCAGAAGAGAGAACACACCGTTGAAAGGGAAGTAGCTCTTTAACTAAGAGTACTTAATTTAGGTCATTGTATCTGCATTCCTAATGTGCAAAACTGCCTTATATTAAATTACACACATAAATACACTTCGATTGTCTGTATTTACAATTTCTAGCTAGAAAATAACATTTCAAAAATCTTGAGTTATACACATTAACCAGGCACTCAAACATTAGAAGTGAGGCCTAAGCATGCTGCTTAGTGTTGCAGGGCTTACCTAGTGTAGCAAGGCTCTGAATTTCATCCCCAACATCTCAAACAAAAGCATAACCACCAACCAGAGGTGCAATTTGTCAGAACATGCACATGAGATGAAACAGACTATAGGAACTATTTGATATAAAGGATACGGACACTGATGGCTTCAGCATCTGAGCACAGCAGTCTCTTCATTTCTTTTTCCACATTTGGAGATTCAGTGTACTGAAGCAAAGTATGGAAGGAAACACCAATAATGTCATTTAGCATTCAGTTTTATTAAATACCTTTTTCCTATATATTAATGAACTGAAATGACTGAGCCTTGTTAGATGCTCATCCAACGAAAGTTCTACTGAAATAGTGCTATTTAGGAAGAAATCTATCCAGAATCTGTTTTTTTCATGTAGCAAGCTCATTTTTCAAATTAAATCACTGAAAATATTTAATCTTATCTGTCTATAACTCTATGGAAAAGATTTTCAACATTCATGTTTTATTATTTGCCTTAACTCATTGGCAAAGAACAATAATTGCATGTTAGTTACTTGTGAATAATTTGGTTTAAAATCCAAATTCCCAGACTTCATTTTTCCATCTTTATTATAAAAATGTTCCTACAAAATTAGATCCTATCTCCACATTTTCATTGAATACAGTTTTAAACAATTACTGCACAGCAATTAACTCCTCATGACACAAATATAAATCAAGGCTTTTGATGAGAAGTCTCATTAGTTCAAGCCATTGTTAGTAAATTGATCCCTGGACTCCAAGGAATGGCTTTTGAAATGAAAATAAAGGGGTAAAAGGAGTTTGCAATGCATGGCAACACTAGCAAAACTGTTAATCTTTTACCCTAGAAGTTGTTATTGGACATTAAATAATTATTTCCCAGTGAATAAAACCCAGTGTATGTATGTATGTGTGTGTGTATACATACATACATACATACATATATATATATATATATATATATATATATATATGTTGATCTAATGCACAGTAAAGTAAACAATGAAGATTATGACCACTGCTGTACCTCACTGAAGCTGATTTCATCCATTTGTTTGACACTGGGGAGCTATGAAGTAAAGCACAACAAAGAACAATGTTATATTTTGATTTTTCTACTTACGTCCAGCTTAAAGAGCTCTACAACTATGCTTAACTGCTTTTACATTTAGTAGACAGTAAATTTCATTGACTAGCAGGTTAGTAAGCCAAAGTTAACACATACATTAGGAAAGTTGATCTACAACTTTAACACAGTTTCTTTCAAAATTCTGACAATGTTTTCTGTATACATATACAAGTTTATTCTAAAATTCATATGGAAGGATACTGATTCTAAAATTTTTAAAATAATATTGAAGCAAAATGAAGTGGTAGCAATCAATCTTCTGATTTCAAGACTTACCACATTATAGTATCTGAGGAAGGATTGACACATGGATCAGTGGAGCAGAATAAAAAACCCATAAACAGTACCATAGAAAGGTTCCCAAGGAAGAGGTGGAGGAGGAGAAGGAGAGAGTAGAGGAAGAAGAAAGGGAGAAGGGGAATCTTGAATTAAAACTCACATTTTATAAAACTGAAATATGGATTTCAGGCATAAGTATAAAATATTCAGTATCTAGGCTAAGTAAAAACTCCTTAGATTTAACAACAAAAAAGTAAAATCCTTAGGACAAAAACATCAATAAAATCAGCTTCATCAAAACAAAAAATCTTGCTGTCTACAAATGCTTGTGAAGAGAACTAAAAACTCAAGCTACCAGCTATGAGAAGGTATTAATAAACTGCATATATGATGAAAGACTAATATACAGAATAGAAAAGGAACTCTTGGAATTGAACAACAAAAAGTCACTTTAGAAAGTGGGTAAAAGAAGTTCGGTGTCATGGTGCATGTTTGCAGTCCCAGCATTCAGACATTGAGGCAGAAGCGTTGCTGTGAATTCAAGGCCATAATCTATCCAAAAGACACAAATCAAATTAATTCCACCTGAAAATCACTACACACTTATAAGAATGGCTAAAATAAAATAATGACAAGACCTAATGCAGGTGAGGAGGTGGTTAATTTATATCATCCATATACTATCAAGTGTTAATATAAAATGATAGTTCCTCTGACAACAGTATGGCAGTATCTTATAGAACTAAAAATACTTGTGGCTAGTGAAGTGGCTCAGCATTAATATGCTTGCTATCAATCTTGATGACCTGGATTTGACACTTAGAATTGATTCTCAAGTTTTCCTGTGAGCTCCATTTGTTGCACACATGCATGCGCACACACACTAAATGAATGTAAATAAATTTTTTTTGAGAAAGGGTTTCTCTGTTTAACAGCCCTGGCTGTCCTGGAACATGCTTTGTAGACCAGGCTAGCCTCGAACTCACAGAGATTCACCTGGCTCTGCCTCTTGAAAGTGCTGGGATTAAAGGTATGCACCACCACCTCCTGGCTGAATGTAAATAAATTTTAGAAGCTAATGTTTGGCAAGTGACATGCCTCAAGTGGTAAAGGGTTTGTTTAACGTGAACTAAGCTCTGGGGTTAATCCTTAGCAACATGTAAAATAAGGTGTGGTGATAAATTCCTGTAATGCTGGCACTTGAGAGGTGATGGCACAAAAAAGTTCATCTGTGACCACACAGCAAGTTCAACGCTAGCCTGGACTACATAAGACCCTCTCTCAAAAATATTTTTATAAACCTGCCACTTGCGGGGGGCTATAGAGATTGATCAGTGGTTAAGAGGATTTATTGCTCTTACAAAGGACCACTTTATGGTGGCTCATAACCATCCTTACTTAACTCAAGTTCCAGGCAATCCAACAGGCACATGCGGTACACATATGTGCATGCAGGCAAAGCATTCATAGACATTATGTAAATGATGTAAATTTTATTCATTATGTAAATAAATAAAAATCCAAAAACTATTTTAAAATATGCCACTATCATATGATTCAGCATTATTCCTGAGGAATTAGGATTTAAGTTCACACAAAAACCTACTCACAGCCTTATTTATAATTATCAAAAACTGGAAACAATACAGTTACGTTTTAACTGTAAACAGTTAAAACACATTGGTTATATTCATACCATGAAATGCAATTCAGCAATAAAAAAAAACTATTGATACATATTATTCTTAAATGCTATACTGTTTGTTCAACTTATTGAATGTCATAAAAATAACAAAACTACAGAGATAAAGAAAAGATTTTGAATTGTTAGGCACTAAAGATCAAGAGTGTAAAGCAGAAAGAAAGTATAAGTAGTTACAAAAGGACAATTATGAGAGATTTTGTGGTGATGGAACTGTTTAACAACTTGACAATGTAGGTGGGTCATGAATCTAGCCATGTAGCAAAACTGCATAGAACTAAATATATGTGTGTGTGTGTGTGTGTGTATAAATACATAAGTATAGGTAGATGAGAAATTTCATTAAGATTGGTGAATTGCAGTAATAATTTCATTTGTGCTATCATTCCATAGTTTTGTAAAATGCTACAAAGGGGTAAAGTGGGTAAGGAGTACACAGTAAACTTCGATTTCTTCCAATTGCATATGATTATCTGATTATTTCAATGTTTTTCATTGAATTCTTTAAATGAGTCCAAGGTACAGTACTCTTCCTATAGCTCACCTAAAGTAAGATTACGGTTTTAAGCAGAAGTCCTATTTTATCTGGCCCTGGATGAGTTCAATTTGAAATCTGATCTTAAAAAAGAAAAATATCTTACTGTGTATCCCTAGCAAGCCTGATATTGATAATGTAGCCCAAGGTGTCTCCCAACTGAAGGCAATCCTCTTGTTTCAGCTTCTCAAATGCTGAGATCACAGGTGTTAATCAACATGACTGGCTTTAAATCTATAGCAGTTGAAAGCTAAAAGCATAAGCTGAAATGTCCAATTCATGATTCTTCTAAAGCCCTAACAATGAGCCTATGACCTAAAGAACTGGGTCTATTTTCATTCACTGCTGTAGTCACAACTGCTAGCCCATAATTCCGTGGATTGTGTACATTCATTTTTTTTTCATTTTTGAAACAAGGTCTCATTCTTTAGCCAGGGTTTGTCTTGAACTCATGATCCTTCTACTTTAGGATCCAGGTGCTGAGATTACAGGTAGGTACCACCATATCTGGTAGGCATTCTTTATTGGATTCAAGCGAATCAATGAATTCCCAACTGACTTCCTACCTTTCTTTCTCTCTCATAGTCCTCTCCTAATTCACCCTGCAGAAACACAAGTAGCATGAGACTAACCTTTTTTGCTGTTTTCCGGAACTTTTTCTTTCTGACATTCTTAAGTGGTGGAGTAACTAAAATAAAAACATGATGAAATATACCATATGACTGATGACTGTCCTATATCTACATGAATTTGATAAAGCAATGTGTCATTCTTATGTTATGACTTCTTTCTTAAAACATAAGAGGTTAATGAACCAGGTAAGAGGTCCCTGATTCACAGGGATCTGCAATTCAAGAGATAAATGTAGTCAGGCAGAAGGAGCAAGGAACTGGTGACTTACTGCCATGCTTCCAGTTATATTTTTTTTTCTGTGTCTTCCCTTCACATTTTCCAGTTACAGGAGGATCAGTAGAGGCAACTGGTTCTTCCGGGAAAGGACGAGGCTCACTATCAGAACTGCATACAAGCATCTATATTTAGCAAAGACAAGAGAAGTTTACTATTGCCTCAAATATTGGTTAGTAATAAATCATGGGCATACCACCAGACATGTGGAGCACAGATGATTCTTGGCATTTCCCAAAACCAAGTACATGTAGTATACCTTCAGGTTCTTTCATATATCCCTTTCCCATCTTCTCTTCCTCCCCTCTCTCCCTCTTCTCTCTCCCTGAAGCATGATATGTAGATTTGACTTTTACCTAGTGTTTACACCTGCAGAAGCAATATCATAAAATGCATACATTTTAGCATTTTGATTTAGAGGAAATCAGAAAGCGCCAGTAAAGATGACAAGTAAATAACGTTCTTTAACGTTAACACACTGCTATAGTACAAAGTGCAGAAAAAGACCTTAGCCATTCATATTTTTAATTAATGAAAGTCACTATAAATGGCAAACAGAGAGGAGTCTGTAAAAGTAAAGAAATAAAAAAATTAAGTATCAGATATCAAACCAGAGCATGACATTATGCTCCCCTGCAATTGATCTGGTGATTATAAATGGTAAACAGCCATTTAAAATTGGAACAGAATACTGGCAGAAAGACTGAAGATTCCACAAAGGGTATGACAACTAGAAGATTAAGAAAAATAAACCCAGTGGTGGTGATATAGCTCAATGGTATGTAGAGCACTTGCCTAGCATGCATGAGGCCCTGGACTTGGTCCTCATCACTAAAAAAAAAAAAAAGAAAAATATTTTGTGGATCTGGAGATATCACTCAGTTGGTAGAATGTCTGTCTAACATGCACAAAGCCCTAGGTTTGGTCCTCAGCACAACTAAACAGTCAAGAAAGGCATGTCCGTACGCCCAGCAGCACCTAGTAGTTGAAGAAAGAAGGATTAGAAGTTTAAAGTCATTCTCAGTACCATACTGAGTTTGAGGCTATCCTGGGATATATGAAACTATGTCTCAAAAAATTCATACCTGAGAAATATCTGCTGTTTTATAAAATGTTTTTCTATCAACAGTTTTCAGGCTTTCGATAACACAAGGCAAATTAACCAGCTTAGCAGACAGTGAGACATCTTCTACCTGAACAACCGCATTACGTCCATCAGCTAAAGGAAAGTAGAGAAAATTAATATTGACATTCCAATGGTCTGTTCAGTCTCCAAGAATTTGAATAATGAAGACTTGTGTAAGACAGACAAGTTCTTCGATAAAACTTACTGTATTTGAAAGGCTAGAAATCAATATTCAATTAGTAACTTCCAGAAAAAGAAGAGAGTATCTATGGCTTGTTTTTACAAATTGTATGTTACTAGTTCAAAAATATCTAAGATTCTTTCCAATGGTAGCAAAGGTGAGAAAGACAGCAACTGTTTTCTTATCACCAAAAGCAAATTTCATTCATTTAAACACATTCCTTAAAAAAGAAAAGTATTCGATTGTAACATTGTGTTTTCTAAAGGTTGGAATGATAACATACTTTATTTTTTTTCACACCTTTAATGTCTAGTATAGTGCCTGGCACATACCAATATATAGCAAATTATTGTTTAATATATTAATTTAATATTTAATATATTGATATTAACTACTTACAAGAAAAGTCAATTTTTAGTTTATCCTTCATGGCAGCACCTCTAGAATGTATCATCTTCCTGACAGTATAAGCATGTTCCTAAAAAGGAGGAAAATTAAAGATTGTCTAAGAGTTTCCTTAAATAAAACCTTACATTTCCCAAATGTTACCTATGCTATGTACCGTGAGAGCCCATGCATTGTATAAGTCAAGTCAAATGAACTCAACTCAAATTTCATCTTTATCTTTTAGGAACTACACTTG
Organism: Onychomys torridus; assembly: GCF_903995425.1. Lineage (NCBI taxonomy): Eukaryota > Metazoa > Chordata > Mammalia > Rodentia > Cricetidae > Onychomys > Onychomys torridus. Next base: position 116,457,678 of record NC_050466.1, read on the forward strand.
GTGCCTTCTCCCAGCTTTTCAGTTCTACTTCGTACTGCTTGTTCTTCCACTGTAGATGCTAAGGAAAGGCTTTAGCTACAGTTCACTAGATGTATTAATGAACTATAGTGGATAATAGCTTTCTGACCATCTCTATCATAACCTCCTAAATGAAATAATACTTGAACATTGTTATCAATGGGGAATGAGAGTCAAGCCTAATGTTAAAATGAGTTTGACACCCTTGCTTGGTGATGAATTTGCAGGTGACAGTGGTAGTTCCTCCAACTACCTCTTCTGAGATGACAAAGAATTTTAGCACAGTCTTACCTTGGCTGTCCAGAAAAACTGGCTGTTAATGTTTGTGATAAATGACTGGATGATCCATAATTGTCACTGTCGTAGTTGTTTTGACAGGGAATTAACCCACATGATTGTGGATATATACAGGAAGAAAGAAATATTGTGAGAAGGATACACACTACAATAGGACTGCTTAATAGAACATGAGTTCTGGGAAGCAAATGTTCTGAGTTTGTATAGCCTAAACTGTATGTAAATTTTACCTAAGCAGAACTACACTCTTGCGCTGAAGACATTTATTCTGAGATATAAAAGTTACTTACAGGAGGCAGACGCAATATAAACTGTTCCTCAGTATCTTGGGATTCATCACGCATTAAACTCATGGCTTGTTTTTGAGTTCATGAAAACAAAGAAAACAAACAAAGTCACTACAAACTCTTGCTCACTCTGCTGACCATCTCTGGTTATAATATATTATACTGGTTATATTTTATTATATTGGTTATAATATATAAGACCTTACCATAATTCTCATTGAAAAGAAGTGCGTACAGTTTAGAAATATTTTCACATCTTGATTTCTAAAAGTCATCATTTCCAAAGTGAATACAAATTACATGATGTAACTTGATGAACAAATTAATTAAGCTGTTGTGAAACATGATTTAATATTTTTTGTAATATTCTTGTACTGTCAAACAAAAGAGCAAACTTCAACTAAGTGGCCTCTGTGGGGTTGAATGCAAACCAAAGAATGAAATAAACCCAGAACCCATATGCAGACATGCTAATTTGACGTGAACAAATACTTTTCAATATTTCATTTACCCAAATAGACCAATAGTAGTAATTAGGCAGTCCATGGGATACCAAGAAGCTTTTTATGGCTCAACTGCAATGGTTCAGCACTTCCTTGGGAGAAAGGAGTCCTGTGTTTATATATCTTCTATGTGATATTGAAAATAATCTTAAGATAGATTTGTCTGAGTATCTCATGCATGTTTAGTATGTACCCAGCACAAGCAGAATCTTTTTATTTTAAAAATGTATCTTATGTAAAATGAATAGTCTAATTCAAATTAGAGGGGTTTCAGACCAATTATATATACCTTATACAGCAAGACAGGATAAAAGCTCTAATTAATGCACAGCCCTCAATACTTTGTAAATCATTAACTGGGATCTGAGTTATAAATCCAAATCTTTCTTTAAAAGCACTGTAACAGCCAGGCAGTGGTGGTGTATACCTTTAATTCCAGCACTCAAGAGGCAGAGGGAGGTGGATCTCTGTGAGTTCAAAGCCAGCCTGGGCTACAGAGTGAGTTCCAGAACAGGCTCTAAAGCAACACAGAGAAACCCTGTCTCTCAAAACCAAAAACAAACAAAAAACCCACTATTAACATTCTTTGAACACATAGGACTGGGGGACTGTCTTGGGGTGGAAAGGCACTAGTTAAGATTCAAATCACTTAGTATAAAACTGGGAAAGGGAGGGTTAAATGGGGTGAAAAGAAAGGAGGGCAAGGTAGAAGCAAGAATGGAGAGGGATAACTAACACTAAAGCTATTTTGGAAAAGACATCTGGAAACCTACTACTGCAGAAGCTTCCTAACTTATATAAACAGACATTTAAATAAAAGGAGTTTAAATGAAGCTACCCTTGGTAGGGGACAATACCACAATTTGACACAACATGCTTTCAAATAAAAACCTCTGTACCAGAAATGGGTTATCTCTTTGGTTTGTTGACAAATGTGGTCCCATAGTCCCTCCCCCCAAATATCGAAGGATATTGCAAAATGCTCTTGGTTGGCCCCTAAGAAATTGATGGCAAGATTCTATTGCTGACGACATCACATACTTGATCATAGAAAACAGAAGAGTCGAATTATCTAGAACCTTCATCCCTAGTAGCTAGTTTTCACAGTGCTGGAAGGCACAATGCACACTACCAGAAGGGAAAAGTAATCTCACCCAGGTATGAACCCTGAGAGCTACAGTAATAATTGGTCTGGCATGATAAACCCACTGGTGCAATAGAGGCATGAATGGCATGGGCACAGCTCACCATTCTCTGAATGTAAGGCCTAATCCATGAAATGGAACCCACAATTGGCACTGGTAATGAGGTAAAAGAACCTTTGGGTAGATAGATCACAGGCACTATGAGAGAACCTACCCCTATTGTTCTGCTAGATGGACTCCTAATAACTTATTGCTATCCCCATACATCAGTGCATTTCCCAGCTCTCGTCAGAGAAGCCTCTTGTTGTAGATGACAACACTGAGATTCCCCACAGGTCAACATTCAGAGAATAAGAGATTGTGAAGTGGACAGCCCTAAATGGGACAGCTATATCAAATCGCTCACACCAAGGCTTAGGGGTCTTCAAGGCAAAAGGGAATGGAAAGACAGGAGCCTGAGGTGCGGGGTGACTACCAGGAAACAGTGTTTTGGACACAACAGGGCAGCTGAACATATGAAATCACAGTGATTAGGACAGCATGCTCAAGGCCTGTGCAAGCCCGAGCCAGCCAAAGTCCCAGCATGGAGTTTGGGGAGGTGGGCACAATGTCCCACCCCGAGCTGAGAAGCTTTGTCATTCTGTAGTTGTTGGGAGAAAGAGAGTCAGTTTTCTTTAATGGTGTGAGCATTGGTGGGCTGAACATACCCCAGGGCAGACCCCATACCCAAGAGTAGTTAGGCAATACAAATTGTACTCCAGTGTTTCTTAAAAAAAAAAAAAAAAAAAAAAGGATATTACAAGATTAGGTCTGTTAGGGAGGCAAGAGAGGGTCTATATATGATCAAAATACATTGTGTGGAATTATCAATAGTCAGTAAAATTTTAAAAATTAATTCCTAAGTATAATTTTTGAAATTATTAGAAAAGTATGGAAAGCTCAAAAAAGGCAGGAATAAAAAAGTAAGACATCCAGGAAGGGGCTAGAAAATGCATTATTTTTTATAGTTATTTCTATTTTTATTGTTTATAAATATGTACGCACATGTATATAATGTAAAACAGTGTATATGATCAAAATAATCACACACATATGCAAAATGTCAATGAAACCCCTTTGCACAATTAATATACACACTTGTGCAAAATTTTAAAGTAAAAAGGAAATGAGGCCAGGCATCGGTGGCGCATGCCTTTGATCCCAACACTTGGCAGGCAGAGCCTGGTGGATCTCTGTGAGTTCGAGGCCAGCCTGGTCTACAGATTGAGCTCCAGGACAGGCACCAAAACTTCATGGAGAATCCCTGTCTCAAACAAAAAACAAAAAACAAAAAACAAAAGTAAATGAAATAATCTTGGGGCTGGGCCTATCACAAGAGAAAACAGAAAATACTCCGCACTAGCAATACAAACGCAGAAGTTAAGGAAAAAATTGCTAAGCAAGATGTTATCAGGTCAGTAGTATCTTTAAAACGTCTCAGAACTAAGATTAGGTCATTTTGTTTATTTTAATGCCTTTTGGTAACGCCTCTTTTATAAAATAAAAACTTTAGGAACTTAAATTATTTCAAATTATTTTGTTGTTGATAACCCCAGTAAAAAGGTCTGAAGGGCGAGAAGGTGGAAAACCTAGTTGAAAAGAGCTTTAATAGTTAAAAAAAAAAAAAAAAACTGAAACTTTACATTAAAGAAAATGAATCCGCTTTTCCCCCAGAAATATCCATTTTTCTTAATTTTTTTTTTTTTAATTCCACAAGGCACTCTTGGATGCCTAATTAAATGAACAAGATCACTGTCCACCCATTCACATCTAGCTAACGTCTCTCTTCAGCAGAACAATTGGGATGATGCAGCCAGGGAGCGCAAAAGCCCTTGCTCCAGGCTGCACACAGCCAATGCAAACTCGGTCCGAAAATTTTTTTTTTTTCTCAAAGATTACAACCACCACGAGCTGCCTTTTGGAGACAGTAACTGTCTGGGTTCCATCTTTTTCCCGGGGAAACCGAACAGTAAAGTTCCGTTCCTGCCGCTTCTGTTCATTTGTGCTGAAAACTACCCCCACAAAGCCACAGAAGCCTTCGCACCTCGCTGTCGCCAGGGCCTTGGAGGCGCCATGCTGCGGAGACACCTTCCCACCTTTCCGGAGTCCTCCGACTCACCTGCTGGCCAGCACACTCGCAAAGAGAGCTGGAGACCACACGTAGCCACGCCCAGGCCCGTGCCCCGCCCCGCCCGCAGGGCCCCCCCAGGCTCCGTGCTCCGCCCGCAGGGCCCCCCCAGGCTCCGTGCTCCGCCCGCAGGGCCCCCCCAGGCCCGTGCCTCGCTCAGCCTGCAGGGCCGCCCCCAGGCCCCGTGCCTTGCCCCGCCTGCAGCCCACCTCCCCAAGAGGGCTGCAGGCCTCGAAGCCGCTCAGGCCTCGAAGCCGCTCAGGCCTCGAAGCCGCTCAGGCCTCGAAGCCGCTCAGGCCTCGAAGCCGCTCAGGCCTCGAAGCCGCTCAGGCCTCGAAGCCGCTCAGGCCTCGAAGCCGCTAGGCCATGTGTGTGCTTGCCGGCCAGCCCTAGCGCTCCTGGGCTGAACCCGCCAGGGGCCTCCTCAATGCCCAACTGCTGACTCGCACACCCGCAGGGGGCACAAACTGAGGCCACCTGAGGGATCGGGAGGAGGGGGGGGGGTGCCAGCACACACATGCACGCGCATCACGCACACACAGACACGCGCGCGCGCGCAAAGAAAAAGTGGCGCAAGGGCTTGCTTCTCCAATCTGAGACCCTGTCCCTTGGCTAGGCTACCTCTATCAAATACATCACCCCGTGCGGCCCAAACTGGCCAGGTCTGGGCCCTCCTCAGCGCGCCCGGCTATTATTTAGGGTCAGACAGACAAGGCCGCGGCCGGCCTGTACCTTCTCCCGACAGGTGTCTCACGTTAGAGAACCTTGGAGGCTCCCAAGTCCCCTGGTTTGTCTTGAAAAACCAAGTTCGAAAGCCACTCACCTTGCATGGACATTTCAACAGACCTAACACCAGACGGTCTGCGGCGGTTTCCCCGGGCCCTGGCCCGAAAGACACCGGTTATCACTGGACCTTGAAGCCCTCCAGGAACCACTAGGCCTCGAGCGCGTCCAGAGGCCGCTGGGCCTCTAGCCCGTCCGGGACCTTCTGGACCTTGAAGACCTCCCGGCACCGCCAGGCCTCGAGCGCAGCCAGGAACTTCTGGGACTTGAACGCCGCTGCTGCCGCCGCTGCCCGGAACCACTGGGCCTCGAGCTCGCCCACGCCCACGCCCCGATGGGCCTCGCCCACGCCCACGACTCGCTGAGCCTCGCCCACGCCCACGCCCGGATGAGCCTCGCCCACGGCCACGAACCGCTGGCTCTCCAGCACCTCCACTGTCAGATGTGGCCAGAGCGCTTTCAGCACCAAGGCTTACAGCAACTTGGGGCTCTTGGGAGCCCATTTCTTCTGATGTTGAAATGGTTGTTGGAGGAGATTCGGGAATATCGGGGGGCCCCGCCTCAGCGAGAGCCCCATCAGCGTCTCCTCCCTCAGCGCGCTCCATGACCCACACTACCTGGGAGGAGGAGTCTTGGGGGCATCAGGGGTGGGGCTAAAATGGCGTCGAGTTTTGTCACGTGGTGTAGCGGGTTCTAGAATGTTCACGAGTTTATGCAAAACAGTATACCCCTTAAAGAGACAGCGACACTAATAAGACATTACATTGCCTATCGAAGATTTTTCTGAACTCTTTACTGCTAAACATTAAACAAAACTTTAATTCTAAGGGGTGCTTTTTTGACAGATTTGCACAATAATTTCTTCTAGATACATATTTGGGGTTTTTTTTTTTGTTGTTGTTTTTATTTGAGCTGACACCCGAACCCAGGGCCTTGCGCTTGCTAGGCAAGCGCTCTACCACTGAGCTAAATCCCCAAGCCATATTTTATTTTTATGTTCAATAAAGTTACGTTATCGGGGCTTTAAACCTTCAAAAAAAAAGAAAGTTTTGGTGAATTTTGGTATCCACCAGTATACTTTATGATGGCTGCTAGAACGCTCAAAACAAAATTTGCAACCTACCTCTAAAATACTGAACCTGGGGCAGGAGAGATGGTTCACCAATTAAGAGCAAAGATTGCTCTTGCGAAGGACCACACTTTAGCACACATATCACATTGTAAGAATTTGTCTGCAACTCCATCTCCATGGGGAGATCTGATCCTCTAGCCTCCAAGATATCTACATTCATGTACACACAGACACTCACTAAGAAATATAAAATTAGGGGCTGGAGAGATGGATCAGTGATTAAGAGTACTAACTAACTGCTCTTCCGGAGGCCCCGGGTTCAATTCCTAGCACCCACATGGCAGCTCACAACAGTCTGTAGCTCCACTTCTAGGCAACCTGACACCCTCACACAGACATACATGTAGACAAAACACCAATGCACATAAAATAAAAATAAATAAATTATTTTTAAAAACACACAGGGGCCTAGAGAGATGGCTCAGCAGTTAAGAGCATTGGATGCTACTCTAGAGGTCCTGAATTCAATTCCCAGAAACCACATGGTGGCTCACTACCATCTAGAGTGGGATCTGATGCCCTCTTCTGGCATAAAGTCGTATTGCAGATGAAACACTCATATACATTAAATAAATAAAAATTAAAAAATAAATAAAAATACACAATTAGAAAATAAAATCTTAAAAATAAACTACTGAACCTTACTGGAAGGTGTCAAGCATTCTCTTTACTTTCCTTTTTGACTATTTTCAGCTTCAGCACATAACAATGAAAACTGCTCAAAACTTAAAATAAAAGAATCTGCTATAAATGTTGGATAAATAGTGCTTTAGCAAACATGTCTAATGAAGTATTCTTTGGATAGAAAAGGGGCCTGTAATAACAGTTTCCTTATAAACATAATACTCCTAAAAGCATTAAGTGAGAATTTATTTTAGTAGCATAGTAATTGTATATATTGTAATGGTTGCATTATAACATTTTGAACATGCATTTACATACATTGAAAATATTTACCCCCTCTAGTATCCTTTCTCATTCATCTCACCCTTCCTTCTTTGCCCCTTTTACAGCAGAACATAATTTTCATTAACTTTTCCTTTAAATAAATTTTGGGCTTGCATAATGACATTTAATATATGCATGTTATTACACATTGACTCATTTGTTCACTGCCCCCTCTGACTTCCCCCATGCCCTCTATACACTCCTCATTGGTTCCCTTCTTTTCCCCATAGTCCTTCCTTTTTTAAGCTCATTACTTTGTTCTCTCTCTTTCTTATTTTATTTATTTTTATTTTATGTGCATTGGTGTTTTGGAGTTACAGACACTTGTGAGCTGCCATGTGGGTACTGGGAATTGAACCCAGGTCCCCTGGGAGAACAGCCAGTTTTCTTAACCACTGAGCCATCTCTCCAGCCCCCTTGTTCCCCTCTCTTAAGACCTCTTCTTCCCCTCTTATGATCCCCTTTCCACTTTAATGACTCCCAACACATATGTAAACACACAATACATGTACACAATTTTAATTTTTTGGATTTGTTTATTTTATGTGCATGAGTGTTTTGCTTGCATGTATGTACACCACATGCATGCCTGGTCCCCACCAGATTCCCTGGAACTGAAGTTACAGACAGTTGTGAGTCACCATATGAGTTTTGGAAACTGAGTCCAGGTCTGCTACAAGTGCTCTTAAATGCCGAGTCATCTTTCCAGCTCTATATACACAGATATCAAAGAGACCTCCTCCTCCTCTCTCCTCCTCTCTCCTCCCCTCTGCTCCCCTCTGCTCCCCTCTGCTCCCCTCTCTTCCCATCTCCTCCCCTCCCCTCCCCTCCCCTCTCCTCCCCTTGCCTCCCCTACTCTACCCTACCCTACCCTTCCCATCTCCAACCTACGGTCTTATGCTTGCTAGGTAAGCGCTCTACTACTGAGCTAAATCCCCAACCCGGTTCTAGAGCTCCTATTTCTGGGACATCACCTTGGGTTGAAAAAATTCTGTGCACCCCTCTAGACACAATTGAGTCTACACAATAGATTTAAGAGAATTAAAAACAAATGTGTCTCATACTGATTTATATGCTGGCTGTATGAATTAATACTAATTTAAGGGTTTGGGTTCATTTTCCTCTACATCCTTTCCATTTGTTCTTTTTTTGTCCCCTTTAACTTTGGAGAAGTGATCCCACTAAATACACACACACACACACACACACACACACACACACACATATATGTATATATCTCAGATGTTCTTCAGACTTGCTATGAAGCCCAGGCTGGCTTTGAATTTAGTCCTACCTCTGCTCAGCATAGCTGAGCCCCAGCCCCCCCCCCCCGCCCTTTTTTTTTCAAGACAGGGTTCCTCTGTCTAGCCTTGGCTGTCCTGGAACTCACTCCACTCTGTAGACCAGCCTGGCCTCACACTCACAGAGATCTGCCTGCCTCTGCCTCCCGAGTGCTGGGATAAAGGCATGCGCCACCACTGCCCACCTTGGAGCTGAGCCTCTGTGTTGCACTTTCTTGTTATTGCACTGCAGGGGAATTGAACCTAGGTCATCATACATGCAAGTCCTTGTCCAGTCCTCTTTTCACTTTAAACTTTGAGACATGGTCTTACTAAGTTACTAAGGTAGCATTGAACTCACTCTGTAGTTCAGGCAAGCTTTGAACTTACAATTTTACTGGCTCAGCTTCCTGAATAGGCCACTTTGTATTTTCTTTTGTTGACATGCATTCTCATTGGGATGAAATGGAATCTCAATGTAGTTTTGATTTGCATTTCCCTAGCAACTAAAGAGGATGCATTCTTTTCCTGTATTTGTTGGCCATTTCTGTCTTGATTTGAAAAGCGTCTGTTTAGTTCATTTGCCATTTATTGACTTGGGTTTTTGTTGTTGCTGCTGTTATTTTGGTGTTTAATTTCTTGAGCTTCTTATATATTCTGGATAATAGCTGGCAAAATTTTCTCCCATTTTAAGGCTATCACTTCGCTCTACTAACTGTTTTGAGAAGGTTTAAATTTTTATGTTTGTCATTTGTCAACTCTTGACATTATTTCCTGAGCTATTAAAATCCTCTTCAGAAAGCCCTTGCCTGGGTCGGGGGACAGAAAGCTTAGGGGAGCGGGAGGTCCCAGCTGGATCAGGAATAGAGAGGGAGAACAAGGAATAACAGACCATGATAAATGAAGACCCCATGGGAATAGGAAGAAGCAAAGTGCTAGAGAGGTCCACAGAAATCCACAAAGATACCTCCACAATAGACTACAGGCAATGGTCGAGAGTAAGCCAGAACTGACCTAGTCTGGTGATCAGATGGCCAAACACCCTAACTGTCATGATAGAACTCTCATCCAATGACTGAAGGAAGCAGATGCAGAGAGGATGGATGAGAGAGGAGGGATTATATGAGCAAGGGATATAGAGACCATGATTGGAAAAAGTTCAGGGAGAAATAGCCAAACTAGCAGAAACACATGAACTGGATAAGTGAGACAATTGATTAGCTTGAACTGTTTGGGAGGCACCCAGGCAGTGGGATTGGGACCTGTCCTTAGTGCATGAGCTGGCTGTTTGGAGCCTGGGGCCTATGTTCAGACACTTTGCTCAGCCTGGGTACAGGGAGGAGGGGACTGGACCTTCCTCAACTGAATGTACTAGGCTGAGCTGAATCCCCAGGGGAGACCTTGCCTTGGAGGAGGTGGGAATGGGGGGGGGGGGATTGGGGGGAGAGCTGGGAGGTAGGAGGAGGGAGGACAGGGGAATCCATGGCTGATATGTGAAACAGCTAGAAAATCTCTTATATAAAAAAGATAACTTTTAAAAGTTAAAAAACTAATAAATCTTTTTTTTTTTTTTAAAAGAAAGCCCTTGCCTGTGCCTATATTACAATGTTCCCCTGTGTTTCTTCAGTAGTTTCAAACTTTCAGGATTTATTTTAATATATTTGATCAGGGGTATTATGTTTGTTTTTGTTATTATTTTTATTTTTTAATATCTATTTTTACCACTTTTTACCTATTTTATCAATGTGATTATTTTTCAAAACATATCTTAAAGGTTCATTTATTTTGTATTATTTTATGCTTAAGTGGTTTTCCTCAATGTGTTTTTATGTGCATGCATATCTGGTGTCAGTGGAAGTCAGAAGAGGGTGTAGGATCCCCTCAAACTAGAGTTACAAATGATTGTGAGCCTCCATGTGGGTGCTGGGATTTGAACTTGAGTCCTCTAGAAGAGCAGTAAGTGCTCTTAACCACTAAGCCATCTCTGCAGCCCCAAGTCTGCATCTTTTCATCTTAATTCGAGAGTTCAGACTACTTACATTGATTTAATTAAACATTATGAACTAATCTCCCTTCATCTTAGTGATTGGTTGGTTTGCTATGTTAATAAAGCTCAATTCTTTCTACTTCTCATCTGTTTGCTCTTCTAGTAAGATGTATTCATTCTCAGGCGCTTGTGCATCTGTGTGCATTTCCCCCTATTCTCTGTGTAGTGTTTCTTCAAGTTAATCCTGTAGTCATGAGCTGCATTAATTTGTGTTTATCATGGTAAATCCTTATTTCTCTGTCCATTTTAAAGGATCACTTTCATGGTTATAGGGATATTGATTGACATTTATTTTCTGTCAGAGATTGAGATAAATCATTCGATGATTTCCTGGCTTTAAAACGTCTGGCCGTGAAGTCTGTTGTAGGTGCCTTGTAAGGAACTTGCTACTTTTCTCTTGAGTATTTGGCATTTTTGTAGGATATTCTTCAGATTTTCCACTATCATATTATGCAGAGAGGTTCTTTTCTGGCCATGCCATTTGGGGTTCTAAATACCTGCTCTACTTTCTTGTCCTAGACCTGGGAAATTTTCTTCTATAATCTTACTGAATCAATGTTCTATGCCTTCAGTCTGTACCTTCGCACACTTCTACACCAAAGATTCATATGCCCTGATCCCTTGTATCTGAAAGGCATTAAATGTTGAGATAGTGAATTGCCTCTTCTTTAGTTTATTTTTTTTTATGGAAAGTTGTTAGGGATTGCAACATTTCCTACAAATTGCAACATTTGCTCTGAAAGATAAGGAGGCTCACGTATCTCCATAGGAAAACAGGAAGTAAACCAAAGGTCACAAGTCTAGATGAACAAAAACTTAAAAGATTCTTGAGGGCCCCTACCAACAAGAGAAAAAATATAGGCATTTACTAGGGATGGAGACTGAACAGCCAAACTGTAGAAAGAAAAATAAGACATTTGGACTGTGGAGCTGCCTGTACGCTGTGGAGAGAGCTGGAGTTTTGCAGCTCCCCAAGAGGTCACCCATGTCTGGGTAGGCTTTTCAGTGATGCAACAGCTTTTGAGTTATCCCTGCTCCTTGTAAGTGAGCTCTTACCCATACTTCTGTTAGTAACTCCACTTTAAACAACCTCATTGGCTCATCAAACTGGACATTGATACAATCATTACTTTTGTCTATAGTGGGGCTCCCTTTCTGGGCTGACAGACTCTGTGTGTGTGTGTGTGTGTGTGTGTGTGTGTGTGTGTGTGTGTGTGTGTGTGTGTGTGTGTGTGTGTATTGTGTGTGTGTGTGTTTTCCTGGACAGCAGGACTGTTACACAGAGAAACCTTGTCTTGGAAAACAGAAAGAAAGAAATAACAATTGTAATGTGTCCCGTAGTTCATCATTATTACATATAATTAACATATGCTAATAAAAAATCTTAAGAAAAAAGAATTTAAGGCATCACTGAGCAAAACAAACAAGCAAACAGAAAAACTTGTGTCATTTCTCTCTGCTTCATATTGATATCTGCTCTGGAGCTGGGGCTGAGTTCCTCATAGTTGACCCTCCCTGTGGAAGGATCCATGACTTTGGGGTTTTGTCTTCCTATTCTTTAAGTGTTTGAACCAGAATGGGTTGGGGCTGGAGTTTGCTATAATTACTCTCAACTGAACTGGTAGTATCCAGAGAGCCTATCCAATGCACAGAAGGCCCTAGGCTTGATCTGTAGCACCACAGACAATATTTAAATACAAAGACATTTTCAACAAGGGGCCTAGAGAGATGGCTCAGCAGTTAAGAGCCCTTGGTTATTCTTCCAGAGGTCCTGAGTTCAATTACCAGTAACCACATGGTGGCTCACAACCATCTGTAATGGGATCGGATCCTTCTCCTGGTATGCATGAAGACATAGCACTCATACATAAGACAGAGCACTCATTCATAAAATACATGAATAAATAAATCTTTAAAAAACATCTTCGCTAGGCAGTGGTGGCACACACCTTTAATCCCAGCACTTGGGAGGCAGAGGCAGGTGGATCTCTGTGAATTCGAGGCCAGCCTGAGCTACAGAGTGAGTTCCAGGAAAAAAAAAACTTTAACAAGGAGAATGACAGAAAAGGATAAAAAAATGAATGAAAAAACAACAGAGAAATGATATTTTTAAAAAGAAAAAACTATTCTTCCCAGTCACGGTGACTAGATAATCAAAGGAAGGCAGGTGTTCATGGCAAATGCTGAGCGCTGCTCCAATGTGGGTCTTTTTAGGGTTTGCCATAGAGATTTATATTCTGTTTCAGAACCTGCCAAGTATCCAGTGGAAAGGAGGGTGGCAAAAGCTAGCTAAAATTCTTTCCAGCTGGGTTGCACCAGACAAAGATTCTCTCCGGAGATTGTTGGGCTGTGCAAACCAAGGACAAAGCACAACAGAGAGTTGCAGAGTGCCCCTGGATACTTCTGAGGCTTCATGGTGCATGGGACTGTGGCATTCTGTGTCGGGAGTGGGGCCATTTGTATCTTAGGATCTGCCACTGGGGATTCTGGTTTCCTGCACGCAGGATCACACTGGAAACCATTAGTTATGTTCCTAGACTCAGAAGGCTGGTTCCCTTGTTGAATGACTCTACTACCCTCTACATGACAGCTCACATTCCCTACAGCACAGAATTCTCAGCCAGTTTGTACTAGTGTCATTTCCCAGAGTCAAGACTGTCTCAAGAGGCAGTCAACCAACCACTGATGCCATACTCTGGAGATGGGAATATGCAGAGGTTTTGACCCTTGGAGCAGTACAGATAATAGTGTCCTTCTCAAGATGGTTCCTAGCATCAATTCGCCTAAATTTCTCTGGGAAATGTACCACATTCCTTTTTTAAAGGTCACCAGCTGCATGACCCAAAGTCTCTTATCTATTTAAGTTGTGTGACTATGTAATGCCAGCTACTGCACTAAAAGAGCTGGCTGAGACCCTGCTCTCTTAGACTTTTACTTCTGCCAATTGGGAGAGATTTCTCCTTCCTAACCAGGGTACCAGATGACAAGTCCTGGGGCACTCTCTTTCTCTTGCTGTGCTGTGTCCCAGAACTAGATCTCCATGTCTCTGTTGCTGAATTCAACTGTCGCCAACCTCTGCATGCAGCGGTTCCACTAGTTCAATTTTGTGGAAGAGGTGAGTCCCGGTACCCATATTCTACCATTGCGCTGGCTAGTTTTATGTCAACTTGACACAAGCTAGAGTCACTGGGGAAGAGGAACTCTCAATTGAGAAATGTCTCCATAAAACCTGCCTGCAGGCTACTCTGTAGTTCATTTTCTTTTTTTTCTTTTTGTCTGTCTTTCTTTTTTGCTTGCTTGCTTGCTTGCTTTTTTTTTCCTTTCTTCCTTTCAAGCATTCAAATACCCCCAGGTGCTCTTTATTTCACAAAATTGTTCTCACTAAAATTATTTTACATGCTACTTTCACTGTGATACTAATTCTATTAAAAAAGAAGAACTGGCAAATTCACAAATGGTGCTTTGTAAGTCATTCTTCTGCCTTGAGATTGCCCATGTCGCTATCAGCTTCCAACCTAGGCCCAGAAAATTCCCAGTGTTCCTATGTTAACCTCAGCTTAGCCTCACATTAGGTACACACACCAGAGGACATCTTAATCATCTTGCCAACCTGGGCAGAAGCGTGGAGTGGAGCTCTTTCCCTTGCTTAGTACTGGCAGGCTGGTCTTTGAAACCCAGTCTTCATGAAATGGCATCTACTTCCACGAATGACATATGATGAAGACAAGCTGTCTTAGGAAATCAAAAATGAGGGAAGCTTCCATGTCCCCACTTCCTGATTCTTCTTGCTACTGTAACAAACTACAAGCATAGTGGCTTCATGTGGTTTTACTACGTGACAGTCGTTGGCCCTGACTTGTGCTAGTCCCTGTGGGCTAGGACAAGATGTCACCAAAACTAAGCTCCTCTGGGGGTGCTCTGGTGGAAGTGTTACACAGCTTCTGAAGGCTGCTCTGTTCCTTAGCTTGTGACCTTTTCCTTCCCACGTGGCTATTGGTTGTTTTTTAAGGGTCTTCCATACCAACTTCTCTGCTGCCTTTTTCCAGTTAAGAACATTTTTGAAGATAGAACCTACTGAGATAACCCAGGATCTGGTTTCAAATTCATCTGGTTAATAACCTTAATTCCTTTCTACAAAGGGTATCCTCGGGGGCAGGATGGTCTGCTTGCGAATGCATACTCTCTTTTAGCAGACAACTGTGTCTTAGACAGGTTATTCGAGTTGTGGAAATCTGGCCTCGGGGCAGGGCCTCATCAGCTCAAGGGGAGACGGTGCAGAAATCAGTTCAAGAACAGAGTGGTAGGAACCAGGAGGCTTGGGTGACTGCTGGAGGGAGATTATAGATAAGGATCACCAAGTGGTGAAAAATGCCAACCAGGCTTGCCTGGAACTCACAGAGATCTACCTTGCCTCTCGAGTACTGAGATTAAAGTTGTGCACCACCACCGCCTGGGTGGCAGACTCTGCTTAACATGGGGACATTATGTTGAAGATTGCAGAGTTCTGGGTCAGGTACAAGTCACGTTAAAAAAAAAAAAAAAAAAAAAGGAAGAGTGGGTTGAGCCTCTAATGGTAGGACAGGAGCCTAGTTAACAGAAGTGTAGCATTTTCTTGATTAATGATTGATGTGAGTGGCCCCAGATTACTGGAGGCCATACCACCCCTTGGGTGGGGGCCCTGGATAGTATATGAAAGCAGGCTGAGAAAACCATGAGGAATCAGCCAGTAAACAGCATTCCTCCATGGCCTCTAGGTTCCTACCTTAAGTTCCTGCCCTGACTTCTCTGGATGATGGGCTACAAGCTACAAAATGAAATAAACCCTTTCCTCCCCAAACTGATTTTGGTCATGGTGTTTATCACATGAGAAAAGGTTATTAGAAACATGCAGGTGTCCAATAGCCATATGTGTCTAGTGACCACTTTCTGAGATAGCAGAGTGATAGAGCATTCCATTACAACAGAACATTTTGTTGGGCATTGCCGTACTTGAAAAGCAGATAATAAAATCTGCATAAAGAATGGAAAATGAGATTTAACGGTTTATTTTTTTCCCTTCAGATCCACTCTTATTTTCTTTTTCCTCCTCACATACAGAATTTTTCCACACACATATCTTGAAGCGATAAAGTCACTTGGTGTTGGCAAGGAACTATTTTATCTCTAAAACTTTGTTGATATCAAAATATGAGAGTTACCAGTGTTAAATGCATAAAATGTTTACACAGCACATTAAGCTTTAGATGTTTGGCAATTATGCAACATAAGAAGACAATACCCATGGACTGCGTGCGCGCGCGCGCGTGCGCGCGCACACACACACACACACACACACACACACACACACACACACATATGCGTGCGCTTGTTTGGAATTGGGAGCTCACTAGTCCCTATCTGGTGACTGTACACTGTTTCAAAGGGCAGCAGAGGCAGCAGAGAATTACTTCAGAGGACACTGAAAGTGATGTTCTAGAAGCACATTTTGTGTCCACACCATCTCTCCCAGGGTGGCCTCCAAGTCCTAGAATGGCAGGTCCAGCTGGCACAGAGCCCGGCGGCGTTTACTGTGTTGCCCTTCTCCTAAGCATGGACTGTGACTTTGAACACAACTCATCCTCAAAATTTGTCACATTCACCCTTGTTTTTCAGGTAGTGAGATCCATCAATTTTGCATGCAGTTATTACTTCTTTCTTGGTAACTAGGTCCAAAGATGACCTGGAAGATAACTAAGGGCTGTTATTACTTCACTTCTACTGTACATACTATGTGTGGATCTCATCCTGGTTTTAATCCTATTATCCTGTTCATCTTCACAAGATTGTTCTTTGGAGAAGCCCCAAACAGTAACGTGCACATCACTATATTCTTAGATAAAAACAGGAAGTTCGGGCTGGAGAGATGGCTCAGAGGTTAAGAGCACCGACTGCTCTTCCAGAGGTCCTGAGTTCAATTCCCAGCAACCACATGGTGGCTCACAACCATCTGTAATGAGATTTGCTGCCCTCCTCTGTATACATAATAAATACATCTTTAAAATGAATGAATAAATAAATAAATGAAATGTTAAAAAAAAAAACAGGAAGTTGGCACACAACATAAACTGGACCCTTTTTACAAAAAGTGCTTCTTCAGGGCGGACTTGTGAGATGCTTCTGTTCTTCTAAAGGATGTGGCTTTAGGAATTCCTGAATGTTTGCAAAGAACCTGCAGATGTAAGTGCTTCAGAAATGCTATATGTATATTACAAGGTGGTCAGTGATTTTAGAAAAATCCTAAGTTTTGGACTAGGAAGCTGTTCTCAATATTCTGGAATTTCATCATTCAGAGTTTGTAGCATGGGCCCACATTGACAATGAGAAGAGTGCAGCCAAGAACCTATTTTTAAAAACCCTTTATATAAGAGCAAGATCAGACCCTCCTCTTGGCTGTGCATCCCCAGAACTCTCTGCTGTTCCACTCTACCAGGTTCTGCCGCAGAACTTCTCAATCTACATCGAGTGTGTGTGTGTGTGTGTGTGTGTGTGTGTGTGTGTGTGTGTGTGTAAGGTAAGAGAAGGCCATGGGTCTGGGGGTATCTAGGAGCTCAGCTGTGCCACCCAGCCGAGGACCACAAGGACAGGGACACCACCTCATCATTACAAGACAGCTTCAGGTGACTCCACTCTGCTGAACTGGGCAATCTCCAGGGCACCGTGGAACCTGCCATCTCCACCAGCTGTGGCCAATCCCCACAGCAAAAATGCCACTGCCTCTGTCCAAGCTGGAGAAGCATATTCTTTCTTTCTTTCTTTCTTTCTTTCTTTCTTTCTTTCTTTCTTTCTTTCTCTCTCTCTCTCTCTCTCTCTCTCTCTCTCTCTCTCTCTCTCTCTCTTGGTTTTTCGAGACAGGGTTTCTCTGTGTAGCTTTGCGTCTTTCCTGGAACTCACTCTGTAGCCCAAGCTGGCCTCAAACTCATAGAGATCCGCCTGCCTCTGCCTCCTGAGTGCTGGGATTAAAGGCATGCGCCACCACCACCCGGCTCTTTTCCTCTCTCTTTAAATGTTCATTTTCATTACTGATTTGTTTTCATTTTTGTCAGACTTGCTGCTGAATTTTTATCTGTTGTTATACTAAGTATTTCCCCCTTGAAAAACCCACTCAGAACATCACAATCCTTGAGTTAAAGAACTTTTTAAAAATTCTGTTTTTTTCATTTTTCTTTATTAAAAATTTTTCTACTCACTCCACATACTATCCACAGATTCCCCCCTCATCCCTCCTCCCATCCCCAGCCCTCTTTCCCAAGCCACCCTGCATCCCCATATCCCCAAATCGAGGTCTCCCATGGGGAGTCAGCAGAGCCCAGCACACTGAGCCTAGGCAGGTCCAAGGCCCTTCCCATTGCACCAAGGCTGTGCAAGGCATCACACCACAGGCACCGGATTCCAGAGGCCTGCCCAAAGACCAGGGACAGATCCCAATCCCCCTGCCTGGGTGCCCCCCAAATGGTTCTAGCCAAACAACCGTCTTCCGTATCCAGAGGGCCTAGTCCAGTCCTATGGGGCTCCACAGCCACCAGGCCACAGTTCTGATTTTTTTAAGAAAAAAATTCTTAAATTTCCTTTAGCTTGACAGACAGAAATAATCTGTTGTTGTTGTACTCTGGTGAACATGAAAATATCTGGTCACTTCTGGGCAAGCCACAGGTGAGAATAGCTCATATACATGCAGACTCATCACAGATCATGGTGCAATAGTGCCATGTTCATACAGACTTTAAAAAGAAGTTATCAAGAATCTTCTGGCCGCTCGCCTAGCAAGCGCAAGGCCCTGGGCTCGATCCTCAGCTTAAAAAAAAAAAAAAAAAGAATCTTCTGGCAACTCTGGAAGGAATCAGTCTGAGTCCTCGTCACAGCTCTTCACGATTAATGACTTCTGGATGGGGGTGGGGCACTCAGTTTTCTTTAAGGTGCTGACCACTGGGAGTTTGACCATGCTCCAATGAGTATATGGGCAATTCAAAGTGGACTTGATGGAACTGCTTTTTTGGTGTAGGGGTGAACCTGGGAGGAATGGGAAACAAGTGCATTGTGTGAAATGAACAAGCAATTAATAAAAATGTTATCTTGGTGGGCGAAGATAGCGCTCGGTGTTCGAACTCCATCTGCTCCCAGATTCTTTTTCATAAGTGATTCACAGGCAGCACTGGTGGCCAGGTTGGAGGCCAGCTTCTTATCAGTGTTTCTTAAGTCTGTCCTGGAACCTTTTGCCAACAGCAAGTGGACAATGTCTGCATAACCCTTCCAGGCAGCTGCGTGCAGAGCTGTGACTCCCACCCAGCTTGTTTGGCTGGTTCAGCCCAACATTTGGCTGAGTAAACAGCACCTCCACTATATCTCTGTGGCCCCCATGTCAGGCACAAAAAAGGATGGTGTTTCCAGTAGCTTGGACAAAGCCAAGCCGTCCACACCCACGTGATTGTCCAAGGCACTCTTAATCAGCTCAAGTTATCTCTTTTTGAAGTTTCATAAAATGTATTGTCAATGAATCCACCCTGCTGAGCCACATAGTTGCTCAGGATCAGTCCTGTCTTGCCTTTGCAGGTCCCTTTCCACCATCTGGTGTCATTCATGTCAGTGATTTAGATAATATCTCCTTCCCTAGATGGTAACTCCTTCCCCAAAGTACAATTCATCTGGAGTTCTAGGTTCAAAAGTACACAGAACTCTGAAGACTTTAACTTGCCCTGGTTTGACCAGTGTAGGAGGCAGCTTGGGTATAGCATTGTGCAGAGTGGCAAGCCTCAGCTACGGGACCCCACATGCTCTGGGAAACTGGGAGCCAAGCCTGCAACTGGCCACAGCTGCTTCGGATCTTTGCCCAGCCAGTGCAGGTCACCGGAACCATCATGCTCCAGCCTATTTCTTTTTAAACTATGAATTCTGTACCATTTGATTGCTTTCTGTGTTAAGATTTATTTATTTTGAGTTGGTGTGCATGAGTGTTTTTCTTGCACATCCCTAAGTGCACTGTATGCTTGGTGCCCATGGAGGCCAAACGAGGACACCAGATCCTCTGGAGTTGGAGGTTGTAAGCCACCTTGTGGGTACTGGACACCAAACTCAGGTCCTCCACAAAAACAAGTGTTCTTAACTACTAAGCCATCTCAATCCCCCTGTTTCATTTTGTTGTTGTTTGTTGTTTGTTTTTTTTTCTTTGAGACAGAGTTTCTCTGTTTTGCTTTGGAGCCTGTCCTGGACTAGCTCTGTAGACCAGGCTGGCCTCGAACTCACAGAGATCCACCTGCCTCTGCCTCCCAAGTGCTGGGATAACAGGCATGCGCCACCACTGCCCGGCGGCCCTGTTTCATTTTGATAGTGTATGTCTGTATATATAGAAAGCCCAAGATACTTTAATAACAAAAATATGTAGTTAATAAAAATAACTTGGATTCAACATAGACAACAACAATCTTCTGATAAGAGCTATTCACATTCGCAAACCCAAAAATACTACACTTACAGAAGTAGCAAAAAAAAAAAAATGCTTTGTAGGGCACTGAAGAAATAGATAAGAGATTAAAAACAAGTGTTATTCTTCTAGAGGACCCAAACTCAGTTCCTAAAACTCACCACTAGGTGGCTCACAACCACCTGTAACTCCAGCTCCAGGAGACCCAAAGCCTCTAGGCTCTGCAAGTGTGTACCTGCACTTGTATGCACATACGCCACACACAGGCCCCACCACACACACACACGCACACACACACACACACACACACATACATACACATGCGCGTGTGTGTATGCATACATATATATATATGTATGTATATATATATATATATATATATATATATATATATATGATTTAAAATATAAAATAATAAAATAAAATGCTTTGTAACCTGGTATTGTGACAATGCTTGTAATCCCAGCACTCCAGAAGTGGAGGCAGGAGATCAAAAATTCAAGGACAGACTCAAAAGGACAAACATAGTATGTACTCACTCATAAGTGGATACTAAATGGGAGGGAAGGGATGGCCAAACTGCAACCCACGACTCCAGAGAGGCTAGCTAACAGGGAAAGACCCTAGGAGGGTCACATGGATGATCCTGTGAAGGAGAAGAGGATGAGATCTACATGAGTGGACTGGGTGTGTGGGGTGGCAGAGGGCGAGGAGTGGGGGATGAGAACATAGGGAAGTGGGAGGGTCAAGCTGGAACAGGGACAGAGTGGGAGGGTAGGGAGGGAGATACCATGATAGATGAGGACATCATGGGAATAGAAAGAGGCAGGGTCCTGGGGAGCCTCTCAGGAATCCACAAGGTTGACCACACCTTGGTCTGCTGGCAGTGTTCCAGAGGGTTCCTGGACTGGTCTACTCTGGTGACCAGCCTAGCGAATAACCTAGCTGTCATCATAGAGCCTTTGTCCAGTGACAGATGGAGGCAGATACAGAGATCCATGGCCAGGCTCCAGGCTGAGCTCCAGGATTCCAATTGATGAGAGAGAGGAGAAATACTGCAGGCGAGGGACATCGAGATCATGATGGGAGGACGTGAAGAGATGACCGGCCACACTAGTGGAAGCCCATGAACTGTGGACTGGTGGTTGTGGAGCCCCATGGGACTGAAGTACACCAACAGCAGCAGCAGCAACAACAACAACAAAAGATTATTTCTGTTTGTCAAGCTAAAGGAAATTTAAGAATTTTTTTTTCTTAAAAAAAAATCAGAACTGTGGACTGGTGACTGAGGAGCCCCCATGGCTCTGAAGTAGGCCCTCTGGATACAGAAGATGGTTATTTGGCTCGAACCATTTGGGGGACACCCAGGCAGGGAGATTGGGACCTGTCATCTATGGGCAGGCTTCTGAACCCCAGTGCCTGTGGTGTGACACCTTGCACAGCCTTGGTGCAGAGGGAAGGGGCTTGGACCTGCCTAGGCTCAGTGTGCTGGGCTCTGCTGACTCCCCGTGGGAGACCTTGATTTGTGGGATGTGAGGATGCGGGGTGGCTTGGGAAAGAGGACTGGGGGTGGGAGGAAGGAGGAGGGGGAATCTGGGTAGTATGTGGAATAGAAAATTTCTTAATAAAGAAAAATGAAAAAAAATTCAAGGACAACCTTGCTTATACAGAGAATTCAAGACAATCCTGCTCTATATGAAAGCCTATCTCAAAAAGAGAAATAAAAACACTTTGTAATGAATGGAGTCAGAAATTTATGGTTTCCTATATAAAGGAAACCATAAAATTTCATTATAAATATTTTGTAAAAGTAAAACAATCTCTAACTTCATAAAAAGAAATGTGCATTATTACTTTGGGTTTTGGCTTTTTTTTTTGAAACATTTTACTGTGTAGTCAAGGTTTAGGGGTTGACTTGGAATTACCTATGTAGTCCAAGTTGGCCATTATCTTATTATCCTCTGCCTCAACTTCCTGAGTGCTGGAATTACAGGCATGAGCTACCACACACCACTACATGTATCCTTCTGAAATGAGAAGACATACCATGATGAAATTCTGATTCTCCCAAAATTAAGGCAAAATTGAATTTAGTTCCAGGTAATATCGCATCAGGTCTTTTCCTTCTTTCCTAATTGAGTGAACAAGAAAATTCTGAAAAATGAGAGTAGCAAAGGAAGATTTTCCTGGCTAAGTGTTGAGAATAGCAATTAAGCCATTGTGATCAAATTAATATTAATATCAGATTAGATAAACAGACCAATGGAGCAAAATAGTAAATCTAAGATGAGATTTCAGAATATTTGAAAAGTTGATTTTTACTAAAAGCATTAGCTAATTCAAAACCTATACTCACACCAATTGGAAGAAACAAGTGGTTTGGAAGAAACAAAATGCATTCCTTTCTTACATCTTGTAGAAAAACAAATTCCAGACATTTTAATACTTGATGTAAAAACAAAAATGGTAACAGTGGAAAGTTTGAAGACTTGTGGTTATAGTGCAGAGACAAGGAAATCCAGTTAAAGAAGAGATAAGTCTATTCAAGCATAAGTTTAGACAGAAAAAATAAAGGCTCCCCAAGGTCGCTCAGTAGGCACACCAGAGATGGCTCAGAGAGTAAAAGCACTGCTTGGCAAGCCTGGGGACCTGAGTTCAATTCCCAGATCCCATGAAAGGGGGAAAGAGAACCAATTTCACAAAGTTGTCCTTGATCTCTACACACACATATGCATGCATGCATACACACAAACACACACACAATCATAAATAAAAATTTAAAAGAAAGAGAAAATAAAGAGGCAGGGGTGGCAGTGCACATCTGTACTCCTAACATTCCCATTCCTGAGGCTGAAGCAGGAGGATCAAAGTGAGTTCAAGGCCAGACTGGTCTACATAATAAGACTGTCTCAAAAACCAAATAGATACAGGAAGAGAAGTGGGGTGGGGTGGTATGAGCCAGTTCATAATGATATTTCCAGTTCAAAGAAAACTTACAGGATTTAATTTTTACGGCAAGGTCTTACTATGTAGCACAGACTAGTCTCAAGAGCCTCCTGGTTTTATCCTGAAAGTGCTCAGATTATAAACTACAATCTGCCAGAAGTGGTGGCACACACATCTTTAAGCCCAGCACTTGGGAGGCAGAGGCAGGTAGATCTCTGAATTGGAGGCCAGCCTCGTCTACAGAGCTAGTTCCAGGACAGCCAGAGCTACACAGAGAAACCATGTCTGGAAAAACTAAAAAAAAAAATCTGAAATTCTTGGTTTTAAAATTAGACATTTTTGTCCAACTCTTTTTGTGTGCTGGGGTTAAACCTGTCCAAGTTATTTAATATCATATTTGTATCTCTTATTTTATGCAGAAATTTTTTATTTTAAGCATAATGTTTATTGATTCTTTGGGACTTTCCCATCATGCACCCCAATCCCACTTATTTCCCAGTCCCTGTGTATCTACCTTTCCCCTTGTAGCATCCCCCCAATGTAAAACTTAAAAGGAAATAAAAAAATAAAAAAATAAATAACACAAATAAGAATATTAATTAAAACATACAAAAAACAAAACAAACAAATACAAACAAATAAACAAAAAAGAAAGAAAGAAAACACTTTGCTTCTTGATCTTTCCCTCCTCTCCATCTCCTCTTTATTTGTCTTAGTGGCATTGGGAGCTGCAGTGTATTATGCAGTAGACCCTTTTGCCCAAAGACTTTTCCTTGCAAATGTTCATTGTTTAGTGTGCTGTTGGTCATGTTCAAGGCCTCTGGCTTCTTTTATACCATCATACTGGTCCCTCACCAAAACTCCTCCTAGATATCCTGCTGTTGCCCAGAGTCATGGAGATCCTGTAGCTATGGTTCCATAGGACCAGTCCCTTCCAGTGTTCTAGCAGATCATAGATGGGGTAGATGTTAGGATGGGCCAACCCAAGGCCCTGGAGGTGGGCCTGGGTGGTAGCTGATTTGGTCAGTCTGGGCTGCTGGGACCAACATCCCCAGCTCTCCCAAGCCTGTGGTGAGGGGTGAGGCCAGCTTTGCCAAGGCAGGGCAGCTCTCCTATGAGGGGCAAGGATGGGGGGGTCAGTTCTTTGGTGGGCGGAGGCAGCTCTCCCTGTGCCAGTGAGGTGCAGGATCAACTCATCACAGCCCTCGTACTTCCACACATGGTTCAACACATGGTTCACATGGGCCCCTGTATCAGAACTATGGACCCAGACATGACCAGCAGCAGCAGCTTGGGCCCAGTTGTCACCATGGCTCGCAGTGGCAGCACAGGCCTCTTAGATCAGAGTGGGCCCATCAGGAGTGTGGTCCCTGGACTCCAACATGGCCCCAGATGACCGCCCAT
Source organism: Onychomys torridus (assembly GCF_903995425.1). Taxonomy (NCBI): domain Eukaryota; kingdom Metazoa; phylum Chordata; class Mammalia; order Rodentia; family Cricetidae; genus Onychomys; species Onychomys torridus. The sequence continues at coordinate 116,482,089 of NC_050466.1, forward strand.
ACCCCAGGCAGTCCCATGGCCTTCAATGGTAACAAGAGCCACAGACACCAGCACAGACCCTGGCTGCAGTAGGGCCACAGACCCAGATATGCCCACCTTACCTACCTTGATCCTGATGTCACTATGGCCCTGCTTTGGCAGTGCAGGATACTCAGATTGGGTTGGCCCCTTCAGTAGCATGGCCCTTGGATACCAAAGTGGCACATGTGGTATCACAGACCCCAGGCATCCTCAAGATCTTCAGTGATAGCAGGAGACACAGACATCAACACAGACCTTGGCTGCAACAGAGCCATGGACCTAGACATGGCCCTGGGCAGCAGCCCAGGCCCAGAGGTCACCATGGTCCTGGATGGCAAGCAGGCCTCCCACATCAGCCCATTCCTCACCTCCTTCCTATCTTCAGATCTGCCTCTCTCCACAGGACATGAACCATTCTGCCTCTCTCTCTCTCTTCCATAACCCACCATATATTTGCTCAGCATAATGGTGCCTGACTGCCCTGTTCTGCAAGGTGCCCAGCTGGCCCATGGTTTCTCTTCCCCACCTAGGGCAAGCGGCCTCAGGCAGGCATGTGAGTGTCCTTTATTCTCCAGGTCCTAATGACTCTGGGCAGGACCATGGTATCTTTTCCTGTGCAGAAAATCTTAGTTGCCAATTATATTAACCTATTTATTTCATCTTAAGTACATATTTAGTAGTTTTCAAATGACAATTTTAGTATTATTACTAAAATTATTATTAAATGTAATTTGAGATGTATGATTTGCTTTGTCTTTGAAGATACATCTCATCAGTTTAGTCAAACTCCTGTGCTTTAAGATTACATGGAAAAATTGGTTGTGTTAGTCTCCCAACAACTGCTAGCACATTCATTTTGCTTTAAACAGTTATGGATAATTTTGGCTTGACTTTTGTTATAATTATGCAAAACATTTATATGGCTTCATCATCTGAACTATAGAAAGTACACTTAGATTAGTATGACTTACATTTCTGATCTCTAATAGCCTGTGTGGTGGTTTGAATTAGAATGGCTCCTACAGGCTCTTATATTTGAATACTTAGTCCCAGGTTGGTGGAACTGTTTGAGAAGGATTAGGAGGTGTAGCCTTGTTGGAGGATGTATGTCACTGGAGAGAAGTTTTGAGGTTTCAAACAGCCCATGACATTCCCAGCTAGCTCTCTCTCTCTCTGCCTAGTGACTGTAGATTATGATGTGAGCTCTCAGTTACTGCTCCAGTGCCATGCCTGCCTGCCTGCTGTCATGATCCCTGCCATTGTGGTCATGGACTCTAACCTCTGGAACTATGAACTCCAAGTAAACGTATTATTCTATAAATTACCATGATTTTGTCATCGTGTCTTATCACAGCAATGGAAAAGTAACTATGACAGTGTGTTACCTCCTTCCTCTCAGAGATACACATTTCTATTAGCCTTTAGAGTATATTATACTGTTTATTTCTGAAAACTTAAATATACGTTCTCATATTCCCCCTTCATTCAATAGAAGATAACATTCACAAAGAATTAAAAGCAACTGAGGAAAGCTGAAAGTGGGAGAAATGGCCTTCTCCAGGGATGAGCATTGCATTGGTTGTGTGCCAAATGGTCATCTCTGAAAACACACAGACAAATAACATTATGTGGACTGAACAGGTTATGTTTAGTAATAAATATTTATATATGTGCATACAAGAATAGTTGATGAAGAAAGTTGCCATGGTGTTGAAGGAGAGTGGGAAGAGGTCTATAGGAGAATTTGGAGGGAGGAAAGGGAATGGAGAAAGGTTGCCATAATCTGAAAACAATTGAAAAATAAATAAAAAAATAAATAAATATACTCTATGTCATGGTTTGCTGGTGGTTTCATCTCCTAAAGGTTTGTGTATAGGATGGTTGGTCACTAGTATAGTGATTTGAGAAGCAATGAGACTTTGAAGAGTCTAGTGGGAGGTCCTTAGGACTCTGGTGGGGCTTCCCTCAGGAAGTATTATACAGCTGTTATCCAACTGTGTCAGTTCTCATGAGAATGAATTGTTCTCACAGCCTGAGTCTAACTGCTGAATTCCTCCTTGGTTTCTTGTCTGGTGATGTCATCTTTCCATTCCTCGTGTACTCCTATTATCATGCCATCTGGCCCTTACCTGAGGCCAGTGGAACCACCCATTCTTGGATTCTCAGCTTTCCAAAACTGAAATAAATACAGCACGTTTTTGGTAAAAATACAGACTCTAGTAACTTAATATAGTAATAAAAGTAGACTAACTTATGTGATTATATAAAATCTAGAAGGCCAAACAATGTTTATCTGAATGTTGGAGAGAGCCACAGAACCCAGTGGGTGTTTAGGCTAAGAAGCTGGAACCCTCAGAACAAGGGAACCAATCACACAGTTGTGATCTGAGGTTGAAAGCCTGAAAACTCTCTAAAAATTCTAACAGATCCCCAGACCTTAGCACACCTGACTCCATAATGGAAATACCATCCAGGCCATAAAACTCAGTACAAAATTAAAACAAAGACCTAATCTATCAAAGTCCGTTGTTCTAGAGAAGTCTGTAAAGGTACTACTAACCCTGCCTTTTTGGCTTCTGTGATTCTGATTTTGGTTAACTGATCTTGTTAATTGAAGTATTCCAACTTAAAAAAAAAAAAAAAAGCTCACCCTGAGAAAGGGCTGGGATCCAGAACAATGGAAGCCTACCAGCCAATTAAAACTATCTTAAAACCATGTCCATGTAGTCTTCTCCTGTGAATACCCCATGACATTTTTGGAGCTTCCATTGATATCTCCAGAGACCAGACCTCAAGACACCAGGGTCTCTGGAGCCTCTTGGAGCTGGTAAGAATGCAGTGGTCAAGTGGTGGCGCATGCCTGTAATTCCAGCACTCTGGAGGCAGAGGCAGGTGGATCTCTGTGAGTTCGAGACCAGCCTGGTCTACAGAGCTAGTCCAGGACAGGCTCCAAAGCTACAGAGAAACCCTGTCTCGAAAAAACAACAACAACAAAAAGAACTGCCAGGAGGTGTGCCATCTGTGTTCTAGGTCTCCAAGACTGCCTTTGGTCAGCCGCTACCGACCTAATGGTTCTGAGTTATCTGACACCTCCATCCCAAAGGAAACAAATCAAAAAGTCAACTGGTCTGTCACCTCTGGAGGTAAGTCTGGCTAAGGTGCCTTCTGTTTAGACACATAAAAGAGGTCAACATGGCTGTTGATCCAGTGTCCAGAATCTGTGTGGGGAATCACTGGATTCCCTGTCTGTTCAGGTGTATGAATGTGTGCTTGTCTCCTGATTGTCTTCTCTATGTCTGTCTGTCTGTCTGTCTGTCTGTCTGTCTGTCTGTCTCTCTCTCTCTCTTTGTGTGTGTGTGTGTGTGTGTGTGTGTGTCTGTCTGTGTGTGTCTGTGTGTTTCTATGTTTTCCTGTCAGTTTTGTTTCCCTGTATTGACCAGTAGCTTTCTCTGGCATGGAACTCCCCACCCCCATTCCACAACAACAACAACAACAACAACAACAACAACAACAACAACAACACTCCACCTGTCCCAGTCCTGGAGTGATGTTTATTTCACTGCTTGACTCCAACTCATGGTGCTGGGTTGTCCTGTGTGGGGTTGGTCCCTGTGTGGAGTAGGGGATTGGCTGAGCCTCTTATTCAGAACCCCCTGCCATCTAAGCAGGCCAATAGTTCCCTGTGGTACACATTGCATCTGCTCCCCTGCCTGCTCTAAGCAGTCCCAAAGAAAGCAAAAGGAGAAAGTTCCATGCCTTCCTTTCATGAATTATGCCTACTTTTCAACTATCATCCATATAACTGACCAAATCAAAACCCACCGGTCTCTGAAAAGAAGTAGAAACCCTGCCGCTGGGCTGGGCAGGTGAATGGCTGACAGACACCGCAGCCTGGATAGAATGAATTTCCCTTCTGTCCAACACTGACCAAAAGGACTTTACACAGTCTTTACTAGGTCCTTCTTAGAAGGATTAAAGACAGCTGCTAGAAGGATTTCCTTTGTCACCCAGATGCCCCTAGATATTAGGCAGAAGTTATATAATAGAAGATTTTAAAGATACAAGTAGGTCCCAGCTGTTGGAGATGGGTCAAAAGGTGTTTAACAACAGAGAATTTATTGGGACAAGACCTTTTGCTTCATCTGAAAGCTGTCATCACGTTCTGATGATGAGATGCAGTTAGACTTACAGACATTCAACAAAATTTTGGTGTCTTGCCCCCAGTGAGAAGAATATCTCCTGTCCCTAATCAAAAGATACAGTTGGACTACTTCTCAGGCTGACAACAAAGATTTCTGGGAGTATGAGCAGAAACAAACCTCCCAAGACTGGCCAACACCAAGTTCCTATAATTGTTCAACTAACCAGTTCAGCTACTCCCATCCAGATTATGCAATGTCCAGTGATCCTGGAAACAAAAAGGGAACTTGCAATCCATACTGCCTGGCTTACGGGAGTCAGGCATCCTGGTGCCCTGCCAGTCACCCTGGAATACGCCTCTCCTGCTGGGACCTCTGATTCTCATGAGTCTGATTCCTCCAGAGACATGTGTACACTGTCTTAGACCAGAAAGATGCATTCTTCAGCCTCTCATGGTGGAGGTGAGTCAATCCATCTATGCAACAGGGGAAAACCTGTTGTTTCTGTGCTAATTGATCAAGAGTAACTTTTATAAAACTCTTGCCATGGTTAAATAAAAAAAATCAAAACAACAAAAAAAAGAAAGAAAGAAAAGAGACAAAGACATAAATCAGATAATTGATACCAGCCTCTGTCCTCTTATGCCCCCCCCCGCCCCCCGCCCCAACTACTCTGCTATCAGCAATGGATGGGCCTTTAATTATCATTCTGGTTGGATTAATGGCAGGCCCTGCATCTTAATCTAGATGGCCAGTTTTGTAGAGTTCAGTAAAATTAATGGTCCTTAAGACTAACTACCCTCTTTATAGCAGGATCAGTCCATGATTTGACTCATTCACTAAGACCTGTGGGGAATGTAACAGGGCCCCAGACCTTAGTAGGCCCACAGACCTTAGCACAACTGACTCCATAATGGAAGTACCATTCAGGCTGTGAAACTAGGCATGTAGACAGCAGCACACGACAAAACTTAAACAAAGACCTAATCTATCAAAGCCTGTAGTTCTAGGAATGTCTCTAAAGTCTCCAACGTACTAGCCTTGCATTTTGGCTTGTATAGTTCTGGTTTTGGCTAACTCTTCTTGTTAACTGAAGTATGTCAACCCAAGGCATGATGTTTTTTGCTTAAATGTTCACCCTGAGAAAGGCTCAGGGCTATACTGGGATCCAAAACACCCAGTGGAGTCACAGGTCAACTAATAAAGACTTTCTGTTGGCTTAAATCTGTGTCTGAGCATCCTTCTCTGGTAGATACTCCACAACAATTATAATTACAACATTCCCCACCCTTTCCTCCCTTCAAACCCTCCCAAATATCCCTTCTTACCCTTTCAAATTCATCAGTTATTTTTTTAATAATCAGCCCCACTTCCTAAGAGCATGCAGTTTTTATCAGGATTCTAATTTCTTACATCATCGACAATAATCAATTGATACAAGATGATCTGGTAGAAAAATTCCACTTTTAACGTCTACTTCCATTTAAGGAAATGGAAGAATGGCTCTGAAGACAGCCTTGAACCTAAAGAGTATCACCTTAAAAATGAAGAAAACCCTCAATATGAATGATCATCACAGACATTCAAATTTAAATGCATCTGTCTGGTTGGACTGAAGATTAGTAGAAGCTTGTAACGTTTGTCCCTTTCTATTCCTCACTTTTGGCTTGAGGATGTCTGTCACTAATACCCCATGCCTCTGCCACTACTTCAAACATGGGTGAATGCTGTGTGACAAAACTTTTCATATGCAGAGAATATACTAAATGCAACATTAGGATAAGGGAAGAAAATCAAAAGATAAAGTTAGAAGAAAGAAGTGAACTTAAGTTTCAATAACATTTTATTTAATATAAAATGCCAAAATAAAGTAATGCTAACAAGAAAGCAATACAAAGCATTTGCTTATTACACTAAGGTTTTGATAGGTTTTACAGTCTATGTAAGTAATATAAAAGATATAAATAAGTCACTAAATTTTCATTTTTCTTCAAAGTATGAAATATTATGTTCAAAGGGAAACTCTATACATGAATTATGTTTTTATAATTTTTTTCTTCCTGAGAAGCAAACATAACTTCTTATCACCAAAACCAGAATTAATACAAATGGTTTTAACTACTTTCTAAGTTAATTTTTTACTGGTGTCCTTGTTTGTTATTACAACAGGTATCATGAAACAAATTCAGTTTAATTTTAATTTATTACTATTACTTGTATTATCTGTGTGCATTGTGTATTTGTGTATGTGTGTGCTTGTGTGTGTGTGTGTGCTTGTGTGTGTGTGTGTGTGTGTGTGTGTGTGTGCGTGTGTGATGTGTGTGAGTACAGAGGCATAAATCCCATGGCATGCATGTGAAAGACAGATGACAATACTTGGAAATCCATTCTCTCTTTCCACCATAACATTCACGTGGTCAAACCCAATGATTGTACTTACTGTGCCATCCCAATGACCTGAAATCCAATTAATTTTAACAATTAATTACTGAGTAGCTCTGAAATCCAGCATGTTAACTTTTAAAAATAGAAACAGTATAAACTCATTATGTTCATGTTTTCTTTCTTACCTCTTTAAAATTTTGTTGTCCATTTTATTGCAGTAACACTAAAGACAAATAATTATTTTCAATTTGTTAGTTACTAAGTTATTGAATAACGGTAATGTTACCATTTCAACATATGATTGCAACTAAGTGCTAATTTCAAAGAAATTCAGTGTTAGTTATCATTTCAATATATCAACATTGCAATTATTAATTACTGACTTTATGCCCTTTGTTCCTTACTGTCTTTTGGATATACAGCATGGCACTTCTATTTATGGCATATCGCATTTTGGAATGACCAAATATTTAGGACTCAGTATACAGATCTGGTAAAAATAAAGCACAACAAATGAAGCAACTATAGTGGAAAAGCAGCAGCAAGGAATTCAACCAGAATCATGTATACTGTGACAGAGATGCAGATGGTGCAGTAAGACAGAACAACTAGGTGTGGAGGAAACCATCTAAAGGAAGGACAGCTGTGTTATGCCATGGATCCTAAATGTCTTCGCAAGCTAATATGATAGAAGGTAGTCTTAAGTTGATGGCTCCATGGCAGGGGGGTGAAATTTTTGAATAAGTTAGTTCAAGAACAGTTTCCAGGGCAGATGGTAGAAACTTTAGAGCAGACTAGCTCAAGGAGGCATATCAGTGTAGTCCCACTCCTGAAGGCTGTACATGGACTCAGGCTCCTGCTTTCTCTGCTTCCTGGCCTCGTGAATTGAAAGGATCTCCCTCTGCCACAAGCTCTTCTTGTTCTGCCTTGCTGAAGATCCAAACCAGTGTGACTAAACAAGCATGGTGAAACATCTAAAGCAGGGAAACAAAGTTCTCTGCCTTATTAGTCTATTATGTCAGGCATTTTGCACAATGAGGAGGCAGACATCAAGCAGATGTTTGAGAAAGCCTCCAAGATGGTAACATTGAATCCATGAATTCTGTTGAGAAAAGTCAACATCATAGAGTTCACTTTGCACTGAACAGACCATGTAAAAAGAACAAGGAAGATAAATCCGGGTCCAATAGTGTAAACAACTTTCTCTATGCACTGCTCTGGGATGTTCTGTATGACAAATATGTTGCTCTGATTGATTAAAATAAATAAAGTGCTGATTGGCCAGTAGCCAGGCAGGAAGGATAGGGTAGGTGGGACAAGGAGAAGAGAATTCTGGGAAGTGAAGGCTGGGGAAGGAAAGACACCGCCAGCTGCCGCCATGACAAGATGTAAGGTACTGGTAAGCCACAAGCCACATGGCAAAGTATAGATTAATAGAAATGGGTTAATTTAAGATAGAAGAAGTAGATAACAAGAAGCCTGCCACGTCCATACAGTTTGTAAGCAATGTAAGTTTCTGTGTGTTTACTTGGTTGGTTCTGAGCATCTATGGGCCTAGCGGGTGAGAGAGATTTGTCCTGACTGTGGGCCAGGCAGGAAAACTCTAACCACAAATGGCGCCCAATGTGTTGGCAAGAGTTTCCACCTAAAACCTGAAGAAAAAAAAAAAAGATTCTAAAACGGAGCTAAAAACAGCTTCCTAGTTGTCTCTCTCAAGTTAGCAGCAGCCTGCTGGTTTGAGCTACTATGGCGGGTTCCTGGCGTGTGTGTCTGACCTACAGTGTGGCGGAAATGAGGCATCTACAAGCGGCATTTTACTCTGCTGCATGATGGATTTAGTCTTTGCTAGTTTAAAAAAAATAAATAAATAAAAGGTTTCTGGGCTATGCACTGCTTTGATAGAACTGCTTCTGATAGTTGATGGTACACATGGCTCCAGACCCAGAGCTGGCGGTAAACTGTACCATCTCCATGTTGGAAAGCTGAGGTGGGCGGAGCCAGCAGCCACAGTGGCATTTCAGTCTTCCAAAGATGGATGGATATTACACAGAGAATCTGGTTTGTGTTGTCTGGGATTTTTAACCACAGAAAAAGATTTGATCGTAAAAGCTGTTGAGTTAAACAAATATGTAAATTTTAAAGGTACCTTGACTTCAAAATTTGGATATAAGGATATGTTGCTTTGGAAGAGAGTCTCTGCTTTTGTTTCCACAGAAAGCCAGAGGCTGTGGATTTGTTCCACATTAAGATACATCAGGTTTGATCAGCCAAGACCACCTGAAAGGTCTCCGTTGACACCATGGCCCAGATGATCCAACATCCAGAATGGTTTCAAGGCAACTGGCTCAGAGGTTTACCCTCACAGACTACTCCATAATCCTAAAATTTTCATTGTGTTCCCATAAGATACAGTGCCCCCCTCCAGCAGGAAGTAGTAAGAAAAACTACGCCCAAATTCCCAGCTTGCTTTGGAGATGGAATTGGCTCACTCCTTCTCTAAACCCAGGCATATTGTTAAAAGAAAAGGTTAAGAGATTCTTATGTCCCAAGTCAGAAGAGCCCTCTGGTGTGGGACAGAGAAAAACCAATATTTTTATTTAAAGCAGGTTGATTATAAATGTGATCTCTTTCTAAAGAAGAAAAGGGGATATGATATAGATATACTAGTCTGAAAGGGTAGATTAAGGAACTTACTTCTAAAGAGCAACAACTTGTTAAAAATGTTTTACATTGGTATAGATTTTAGTCTATTGATACAAACTTAAACTGAAATTGTTATACTGTGTGTATATTTCTACTCTTGTTTAAGGTATTATGTTTGTATAGCTCATTTAAAATTATAATGGATAATTAAAAATAGATTAATAATTAGTCATCTATGATAATCATACTCGTAGCCATATTAGTTAAGTCTTCTAGGTATACACAGAGATATTTTAGATAGATAGTTAATCTTCAAATACTTCAAAGACCTACAGAATATGGCATTTAAAATACTTTTAAAATTTAGCCTTTCTGGACAGTGAGACATGTCTGCTCCTGGCAGCACCAGATTTACTTCAGAGAGGAGGATGGGCATTAAAGACCCTTCATATCTTATCTTCACCTTGGCAAAAATAGCCATTTGGACAAGAAACTGTTCTTGCCTGGACTGTTTGAACGACTGGACATGCAGGACCCATAGAAAGGTGACCACTAAACTGCTTGACAAAATGGTCCTTCAGGTTCCTGCTTCGCAGAGGAAACTACCACACATTCTATAGGACACTGAGAGAAGTGACCGAGAGACTCTAGCCCTGTGGGCTGAAGACAAATGCCCCAACTTTACAAAGGAACATTAGGTGACTGTCCAGGCTGCCAGCTGTCTCTGTCTACCCTGCAAGACTCCCGAAAGTTGCTTACATCCTTCTCCCAGTTCTCAGGTAATATTATTTCCTTCTGAGGTCTTTGATGTGGTTGAAGACTACATAGTTATAATTTCCTCAATTATGATAAAAGATAAGTTAGATATAAAACCCTTAGACTCACAAAGATGGATAGGATATCTTCTTTAATATTGTAACTGTAATTCTTGCTTGATAATTGTTTTGTTATATGTAATTTTACTATGTAAAAGTTAAAACCTTCCTTTTTAAATAAAAAAAAAAGAAAAGGGGAAGTGCTGTGGGATGTTCTGTATGTCAAATATGTTGCTCTGATTGGTTAAAATAAATAAAGTGCTGATTGGCCAGTAGCCAGGCAGGAAGGATAGGGTAGGTGGGACAAGGAGAAGAGAATTCTGGGAAGTGAAGGCTGGGGCAGGAAAGACACCGCCAGCTGCTGCCATGACAAGATGTAAGGTACTGGTAAGCCACAAGCCACGTGGCAAAGTATAGATTAATAGAAATGGGTTAATTTAAGATAGAAGAAGTAGATAACAAGAAGCCTGCCACGGCCATACAGTTTCTAAACTATAAGTTTCTGTGTGTTTACTTGGTTGGTTCTGAGCATCTATGGGCCTAGCGGGTGAGAGAGATTTGTCCTGACTGTGGGCCAGGCAGGAAAACTCCAACTACAATGCACTAATGAACAGTGGAGGAATAGGTAAACCACAGAAACATTCAGCCTCTGAGTGGCTTGAGGCAGGGACCTTGTCTTGTTTGTTCATTCTTGCTGCCTACAATAATATCGCAAACAGCTCCTTGGTAAATGAGGATGAAATAAAGAAAACTGAGCCACTCGATGGGTAATGGGCACAGATTCTTTTTCTCACTGTTAAATCCAGATGGTTTCCTATAAGCATCTGAAAACATCTTAATAGAGAAGCTTAATACAACTAAGGGGATAAAAGCACTGGTCTCAATAACTACCTGCCCTCCAAAACACACCCAGGAAAGGTTAGAGTGTCATGTCTGGAGTCAAGTGCCCAGAAGTAAATCTCAGTGAGGACAAGGGTATGGTAATTTATGATGTAGTCTTTCTAACTCTTTCACCTAAAACTTTAGTAGGTAGGATGAAGTACTATCAAGAACAATAGTCAAGAGACACACAAACACTCTCAGAGTCCTCCATCTTCTTCTAAGTTATCCTCTATAGAAATCAGTTACATACTTAACTGCATTTTGCTACAACATAACAACCTTATAAAGTCAGTCAATGGTATCAAGAGAAAACATTTAATCCTTAAAGGGAACATATCAATGTGAAACTGTGTTGGACTGTAGATTTAATCAGAGAAAGTGATCCAATGCATGTCGTTCCTTTCTGCCTCTTGTAGCATTCTTTTCAATCGGGCCTGCACATCAGCAAGCTTCTGTCGATCTAAACTGTCCTGAAAGTGCCATCTCCCATAGCAATGCATGGGGATAGGATAAAACACATATTTAAGCTGCACCAAGGATGTTAAATGCTCAAGGATTCTCATTAGCATCGTCATGGTAACTGGATTAGAGGAAAAGTTGAGGATTCGGAGTTGAGAACAATGACTTAGTGCACAGATGAGAGCAGAGATTGTAGAGTCTGTTAGAAGGCAATGATTGATTGCCAGCTGTTGTAAGGTGCTAGAGTTATTCTGCAAGAGCTTATAAAGGGGCTCAGTATCTTCCCAGTTCATTGGATTGTTGCTGATATTCAGGAGCTTTAAGTGGCTGGCTTGAGGGCACTCAGACAGAAACTTGAAGTCGTTGTAAGAAAGTCCACAGAATGGTAGATGTAAGAATTCCAAACTAGCTGGCAGGACTCTGCAGGGAGGAAACAGAAAAGTATTTCTGAAAAATGAGGACTAGAAGAGGGGGACTATATCTATGAATTTAAAATAAACTACTTTGTACATGGATTGCATCAGCAGCAAATGATGTGAGCTTTCACGCACTTAATAGACTTGAGGGTCTGTGGAAGATACTTTACCACCCTGACAAATACTGTTTTAACATTGACAGTGTGTAGAATATATTGTCATAGAGTTGTGTGAAAAACTTGGTGGAAAATATTATCTACTTAGTAATTACAATATAATCAAAGGTAGAGGAGCAACCAACTGGAAGCTCCCTTAGGCCAGTCCACAAGTGACAGCCTCTACAGTTACGGCCTGAGCCTTGGAGATTCTCCTAATGCTCTGACATTACTGTCAATGGGTATATGGCTATGTGCACCTGTGCCCAACCTGAAGTCTTTCTCTCAATTCCTCCTCTTCTTCTCTCAATGGCCAAGGATGTCTATATTGTTCTTTTCACCTTTATACTTCTGGAATGAGCACACTGCCCACACATGCTCAGCTGACTAGGGATTTTTTAACCCCATTTTCTCTTCAATTACAGAAAGATACCCTTCCCTAGCTGTTTTTAAACTCCCAGCCTAGCCCGTGTTGAGGTGGAAAGAGAAAGGGCTATGGGAAGCTTAAAAATATCTAAGAATTACTTCTCTCATCTTAAAAACAGGCTATTCTTGGAAACTCAGTATCCATCCCATGCCCTTACCTCAGGACATTTTCAAGATGATCTGTGAGGCAGAAAGAGGACAAGTTGAGCTCATTGAGACGGTCCATACGCCTAAGCACAGAGATAAAATTTCGAAAGGTTTCTCCATTCAAAGATCTACAAGTGATTTTACACAAACAAAGTCTGTCCAGGTGCACCACCTGAGCCAGAAGGGTATTGACCTCACTCAGAGAAGCCTGATCAACTGCCAGGTGATCAATACATTTCAGATCCAGATGATGTAGGGTGTTTCTACATTCACACAATTTGTCTATTTGCAAATCTCGGCAGCACAGGTGCAAAGAGCCTGAGCTCTGCTCTACTTTACTCAGAAGCAGAACCAAAAATTCAGTTTCCCTTAAGGTTCTATCAAGGGAAAGGTTCACTAATAACTCCATAGCCTGCTTGGAGGACTGAGCCCCAGGTTCTGAACTTGCCATACTACACTGGCCTTCGATTTTCAAGATAGAGTGCTCAGAGTAAGCACAGGAGTGAAAACAGGCAGGTGACTTAGTACTGCTCTGCGGGCAGATGATCTTGCAGCCAACATCCTGCCTTAAATCTAGGATCCTCAGATTAGGGCTCCTGCAGGGAAAAGAGAACACAGGACACTAAGAGGTAGCCAACATTAATATAACCAAGCAGGAATATTTATTTATTTATTTATTTATTTATTTATTTATTTATTTATTTATTTATATATATATAAAACTGATATAAAACTGAGCAGGATCACTGATAACATGTAGTGACAAAATCATCTTATTTTCTTTTTGTCGTTCCATATACCAGCTACCAGCAAGACTTTCCTACACAAATACTGTATCCTTTACTATTTTCTATGATCAACTAATGCCCACAAGTCTTGCTATTCCTGTCTTGTATGAAACATCTCCATCATGTATCTCTATCAACAGTGCCTCAGCACCTCTATTACAGAATTAAAACCCTCTGTAAGACATCAGAGTTTTTAAGATAACCTCAACTGACCTACCAACCACCTCACATTGATTTTCAGCTTTCACCATTAACTAACTGTGGAAGATTACCTGATCTTCTCTTGTAACAGGCTACAGAATATGTTTTGCTATCTTGTCATATACCTATTACACACACATTCTTACTGAAAAGCTGAGTTCTTGGCAGTGCACCTGAAGACCATCAATCATGTCTTTCAGTTCACCATGTTTCTTTACGGTTAATTTTCTAGTGTGGAGACAAAAACAGGCCAAGTGTCTACCATTGCTGTCAGTGTCTTCTCATGCCCATCCACTGAGGAAGCAGCAGTGGACAACAGAACAAAAGTGATCAGTAAGCAGCACACATTATTTTCTCTTTCATTCTCCACCAGTCCTCAGCAGTCTCAACACTCATGCCCTTCTTCTATGTAATAACACCATAGTGCAAATCCATCAACAGTGCCCCCAATCGCTTACATTCCATACCCACCCTTGTAAGACACTTGTTCTCAAAGTGACCTCAAGCACTGGACCGTCAGTTCCACAGTCTTTTTCACTGTTTCTCTTTTTGTATACTACCTTTGGAAGAGTGGCAGGCTGTAGCATAACCTCCTGTGTCTTACCACATCTCTATTATACTGGGTCTTACCTAGAAGCCGAGTTCTGGACAGGTAGGAACTGAAGACTCTCGATCATGGCTTTCAGGAGTTCCCGCTGGGACTCCAGTGTTCTTAATGATCCAATGTGGAGACACATAAAGGGCCAAACCTTCACCATTGCTTTCACTATATTCTTATGCCCACCCTTGAAGGCAGCGGAGAACAATGGAACAAAAAGCTCCCTTGGGATCACCCCGAGAGCATGAATTGCTGCAGGCTCATTTTTCAGTAGATGCTGTATAGCAAGATTCAACAGTGTGGGAATTTCCTTGTTGTCCATCTTAATGAACCTTCAGAAGGGTGAGAAACATTAGAAAACTTGACAGATGACCATAGAATCTTCTTTGCAACCATTGTTAGCAAAATAGATAACTATTTGTAAAATAAATAAAACAGCCATTTCTGGATACCTGTCTCTATTTGTAGGCAAAAGAAATTGGTTTGTGAGTGTATTAAGGTCTATTTGTGTATGAGCAGACATATAACCAACTCCTTTACATATGTGTATATATAAAGATTTATAAGTGAACAAATACCAATAGAAATGAGCACTAGGTTAGCAGAAGACAATTTTGTTGCTTAGCTACCTGACTCCTAATATTTCATCTCAATAGTATATAAGCCATCAAAAAAGAAAGGATAAATCTACACAAAAGTGATGCCATCATCATTATCTTGGAAATATAAAATACTAAGACATCAAATAAACTGTGATTAAAGAAAAAAAGAATGACATTCCAGCCCATGACTTGTCATACTTGGATCACCTTTGTGGCATATGAAGACACACCAAAATTGCAAGAGATATGCACGTAAGAAGATGGTTAGGGCTTCAAACTGACCTGAGCCTATAGCCAGAAGCACCAGTCCCACCATAATCCTAAAATACAAAAGTGTATCCTAAAGATAAAGGGAGAACCAGTGTAATGAAGCAACTCTACTGAAGATGTCCAATTAAATCCTTAAGTTCTCCCCATTAAGTGGTAACAGTCTACCTGAAAACAGAATCGAAATTCTAAGCATCTAGCAAAGGTGCCACATTAGGTGTTGAGTTGGAAAAACAACTATATGACATGGATAGTGTAGATTAGAGGAAGGTATGGAAATACAGGGTGAATTCCATTAAGATGTGTAATTAGTATATCTTAAAAGTGAATGGACTCATTATTTTGATGTTTTTATATATTTTGGAGATCAGGCCTCTGTGTCAGATGTAGGGTTGGTGAAGATCTTTTCCCATTCTGTGGGCTGTCCTTTTGCCTTATTTACTATGTCCTTTGCCTTACAAAAGTTTCAGTTTCAAGAGGTCCCATTTATTAACTGTTGCTTCAGTTCTACTGGTGTTATATTTAGGAAGTGGTCTCCCACGCCAATGCATTCAAGGATCAGAATCCATCCCTGGTGTATGAGCGGACTTTTTTGGAGCCCACTACCTATGATAGGACACCTCGTTCAGCCTTGAGGACGGGGGAAGGGCTTGGACTTGCCTCTACTGGATGTGCCTCCCCATGGGAGGCCTTGTCTTCTTGTGGGGGACAGTGTGGGTGGGTTGGGAGGGGGAGGTTGGTGGAGCGGGAGGAGGGAAGAGGGGGATCTTTGGTGTGTAAAATGAATGAAAAATTTTTCTTAATTAAAAAATGAATGGACTCAATGGGGAAAGAACAAAGAAAGAACTAATCTCAAGGTTGGCTGGGAAATGATGGGAGAGCTGAAAAGTGTAGTGAAGGGGAGTTGAGGAGGTGAATATGTCGAAAATATACTGTATGGAATTCTCAAAGAACTAATAAAATTATTTAAAAATAAGTGAGTGATGTCATATAGTGAAAACTTGAAACTACAGAATTTGGAACAGTTTCTGAGAAAGTGTAAAGTCAAAGAGGCTATGAGAATCATCCAAAGAAATCTGGCAATTATGGGGAAGGAAACAAAAGGGAGAAAGTAAGAATCTGATAAAGCAAAAAGAAACACAGAATCAAAATATTCATAACTTATCCCTTTAATACCAAAAACAAAGAACTTACTGGAAAGAGTTGTCCTCAGACCTCCATAGAACTCTTTGACATGTACTCACCTGCACTTAAACGTATCATACAAACAATAATTTAAAACTAATCCAAAATCAGAGAACAAACAAAACAGAAGTGTCAGGTCAAGAAAAGGTAGGATGTTAAAGTTTCAGCAACCTCCTCTCTCGCACAGGCTGTCTTCTGCTGGGTGGGAATCAAGAATGCCCTGAGACCAACCCCACAAGAAAAATATCAGGGTCCTTTCCTTCTCAATTCTCAAAACACGTATGAGATAATTGCATGGACATCAGCAACCTCATAATTTACAAACTGAGGAGTCCCTGGAGAGAGGGAGCACCTGCCCCCTACAGGTATAAAAGCTATGAATGCATAGCAGAGGTTCGTGGGACACAGAAAAAGATGAGATCTCCTAAAAGGAAGAGAGTTGTGTCAGGTAAGTGACCTTTGCCTGGTCAGGGCTCAGCACCAACCTAAAATCAATAAAGTGAAAAATCCAAAGTCAGTTCTCAGCTGGCATACTCCAGTAGTGGACAGAAATAAGCACCTTCAGGACTTAGACACTTAAAACCTTTGTTTTGGTCAATTACGTTCCCTCCTTTTCTTTCCACTATGCTTCTGTATCATTTGTACTTTACAGCATTTTCAAACCTTCTAGGTTTTAGTCCTTTCCTTACATTTACCTAGTTTTGTTCCCACATTTGTAAGTATGCACTCCTATCATTACCTCTTCCTCTTTCCCCTCCTCTTCCTAACATGCTTCCCCCTTTTCCTTCTCCACTTTCTTTTATTCAGCATTGCTTCTTCTTAGGTTCCTCCCACCCACTCAGTCGATTCAGTTCATTTTCTAAAACCACATGGACCCCACGCAGTTTTAACTTCACAGTCCACTGCACACTGGCTTTGATTCCTGTTCTATTCTCATTTGTGCTGGGCCGTCGGAGTTAATAATTTTATGTCTCTTTATAGACATGGTCTACACTGGGGTTACAACTGCTACAGTGGTGACTTTTGTCTTCTTTGAATAGTACTGGAGATTTGGCTTGTAAGAGGAGGCTGCTCACTAGTTTCTCCAAATAAAACTTGAAGAGAAATCAATAGTAAATGATGAAGAAAATAAAACACAGAAGCACAAATTATATGAAAAGCAGGAAAAATGATCATAACCCCTCAAATGATTAAAACTAAAGGCAATGAAGTGGTTGAAAGGCTGGGCTAAGAATTCAAACTCCACATGAAAAAATATTATGTGATTTCAAGGAAGATACAAAGTAGCAGGTGGAGGAATCCAACTAAGGACATGGAGATACAAACCAAAAACATACATGAGACATCAGCAAGAATTATGAGTTTGAAAACAAAAACAAGTAGAATTATTAGAACTAAAAATAAAAAATACAAACAAAAAGCAGTGTAGAAAGGTTCACCAGCAAAGTGTATCAATATCAGTTAACCTAAAGAACATTAGAACTGGAAGAAAGATTCAAGCAAATTCTACATTTAAACATCAACAACATAAAAATAAATAAATAGTGAAGGGAAAACTCAGAGAAGTTCTAACTCAGGTCATGCAGCCTGCTCTCCAGCCCACATTAAAAACATCGTGATCAAGTTGGGTTCCTATCAGGGACACGGGGTGGTTCACATTGCACAAATCAATAAAGATTATACAGCACATAAATACATTCAGAGCCGAGATCACAGGATGATCTAAAATATCAAGCAGAAAAGTGTGCTTGCTTAAGCAGGGCACATCCTAAAACTGGAAAAACATGCCGAAAAGACCTTGAAAAACCTAAAGACTGGCTAATGACTCTAAGAGCACACCTCAACTTAAAATGGTTCTACATAACAAACCTATAGCTAACATTCTACTAAATTGTGAAGACCAGAAACCATTTTATCTAAAGTCAAGGAATAAGACAATGGGATCTTCTCCCTCAAACCCTTTAATATGCTGGTTGAAGGATTTGCCCACAGCAATAATACAAAAGAAGGAAATAAGTGGGATAATGTAAAAGAAGAAGTTAAATAATCTCTTTGGGCAAGTGATGTGTTCATATGGTGAAAAGAATACAAACACTCAAACACAAACACAAACATGTGCTTAACACTTCCACCAAGGAAGGAGGGTGCACAGCAGCATATGAAACTGCGAAGTCTAGTGACCAAAACCCTGATACTGAGGAATAAATCAGAAACACAAACCCATGCACAGTGTTTTCAAAAATTTCCAATACCTAGGAACAAACCTAACTGATGGAGTGAAGCACTGAAAAATGAAAACATCAAATCACTGATGAAATGGAAAGAGACACTAGAAGAGCGAAAAGCTTCCCACCCACATAGATTAGCAAAATGACTATGTTACTGGAAGTTACACACAGATGCAGTGCAATGCCTTGCAAAATCCCAATTATATTTAGCTCAAAGGAAAACAACGTCCTAAAATGCAGGGACAAGAACAACAGACCATAAGTAGCCACAGCAAAGCTGGGGGTGGGACAGCACGTGATCTCAGGTTACACTATGGAGCTAGCAACAAAAATGAATGCACTGCAAAAAGAGAGATATGTAGACCCCTGAAATAGAATAGAAGATGCAGAAATAACAACATACAGCCACAGCCACGTATGTATTTTTAAAGATGCCCAAAAACAAACATTGAGGAAAACTGCTTCTACAAATGGAGCGGGTAAAATTGGCTAACTAAATCTAAATGAATGATCATTCATCCCGTCCCTCACTCCTCAAAACTAATTCAAAACAGATCACAGATCCTAATGTATGATGGGACGTACTGAAATCTCTAACAAAACACAAGGGAAACATTTAAAAATATAGGTGTAGCACAGTCTTTCTAAAAGGGACCCTGGAAACAGCTCAGAAAATAACAAGAATTGATGAATGAGACCGCATGAAATAAACACGCTTCTGCAAAGCAAGGATGTAAGGAACTGTGAAGAGGCAGACATCAGAAGGGCAACAATGCTTTTCCACTATACACCTGACATGATTAATATCTACAACCTATAAAGAAGTCAAATTTAATCTCCAAATAAAGGAATCACCAAATCAACAAATGGCAAATGCACTCGACAGTTCTCACAGGAATACAAATGGCCAATAGATTAAAAATGTTAATCACAGCCATTAGATAAATGTTCAACAAAAGCACACTGAAACCATACCTTCCCCAGTCAGAAAGGGGGAAATCAAGAAAACAAGAGCAAATGCTGAGGTGAATGCAGGGAAAAGGAACTTAATGGTGGTGGGAATTTCAAGACGACAAATATAACATGTGTTTTCTCATATTCAGTATTTAGACTTAAATAACTATTCACCCACACATATACATGTAATACATATGTAGCCATGCACATAACAGCTCCTTATTTATGTTGACCTTATTATGTTCTTTTGTCCTCCACCCATCTTGCTTTTTCTACCATCCTTACTGTACCCAATCAGTCCTCATTTTACTTTTTATTACATGTAATGAATTATACATATATGTATGTAAGTGTCATAACAAAATGCAGCATTGTGTACACTGTGCAAAAATTTTAAGTGAGACACATCCAAATTGACAGAAGTTTGGAAAGTGTGCCTGACCAGGAATCTTCACATACGTTGAGTTTGTAAAGCCCAGTGAAGATTGAGGAACTGTCCTACTAAAACTGACTATGGAGAAATGATGACTAAATTCACTGAGGTA
Source organism: Onychomys torridus (assembly GCF_903995425.1). NCBI lineage: Eukaryota > Metazoa > Chordata > Mammalia > Rodentia > Cricetidae > Onychomys > Onychomys torridus. The sequence goes on from NC_050466.1 coordinate 116,501,948, forward strand.
TCTTGAATGGAGTCCTGGAATTCAGTGACATTATTATTTGAATAAATCATCACATTCAAATGAAATATGTAGTTAACTTATTATCCAGCAATGTTGATCTATCTCCTTGGTTTTGGTAATTTTTTAGATATATAAGATATGTATACAGGGTTGGGTATATAGCTCAGTGGTAGAGCACTTGCCTAGCAAGAGCAAGGCTCTGGGTTTGGTCCTCAACTCCGGCAAAACAAACAAACAAAAAACCAAACCAAACCAAAACAACAACAACAAAAAAGATGTCTAAAATTTCGCATGCCTATAATCCCAGCACTCTAGAGGCAGAGGCAGATGGATCTCTGTGAGTTCGAGGCCAGCCTGGTCTACAAAGTGAGTTCCAGGACAGCCTCCAACGCTACAGAGAAACCCTGTCTCAAAAAAAAAATGTATACTAGGGAAATCTGGGTAAACATTTTCTTATGCACCTAAAGTCAATTTATAATTTAAAGGAAAATAATAGGTCGTTTTCTGAGATACACATCTGTAACACCACCATTAAAGAGACAGAAGCAGGAGCATCATAAAGGCCAGTGAGTGGTTACATAGCAACAGTGTCTGACAAAGTTCCAATGCATTTCCAAAGTTCCAGAGCTCATTATACTAAATGAAATCACACTCATCTACATTAGTTATAAAACATAGGTACATGAGTATGTACTTCCTCTTCAGATGTGAAAACCAAGTTAAAATAATTAAATACTGTAGAAAGAGAAATACATATCTACACAGTTCAGTCCTTACTGTTTTAAAGGACTCACATATAAAAGACGTCTCATCACGTTATCCCAGGTTGATGAAGAACTCCAAACCGTTATACCACAACAGTGGAAATGCCACCAAGTCCTTCTCAGGAATATAAATGTTTGAAGAGGAGGAGGGAGAATGTATGGAGAACTTTAAAGAGGGAGTAGTAAATGGTTAGTCACATAATTGAAGCTACCACCATCTCAGGAGAAACAACTACCTCCCGAGAAACCGCCACCACAAAAGAAAACACGCGAGCCGATTCTGAACCCCTGAGTGATCATCCATCAAGATCACAAATTAATCCCTCTATCGTGGCCATTAACCTCAAACAAAGACTATTGTAGTTTACCTGAATGGGAGGGTCCGTTAAGTCCTCTGACTTTCCATGTTCTCAAGAGTAGCAGCCACTCATTTTCCAAGAGAAGTTCCCGGTGACAGGGATGCCACAGTCTTGATGGCGATTTTCCTCGTAACTGTTGGGCCTTCTCAATTTAAAGCAGCCGCTAGGGCATTCTGATTGGCTCCTCAGAGGTCAGGGGCCTTGTTTCTAGATCCTTCCGCTATGCTGTACCATAGACTGCATTGCCAGCAGGTTCAGAGTATGTGCCCATCCGCCTCCCTAGATATTCTTAGATAAGAACTTTACCTAGGGCTGGAGAGATGGCTCAGAGGTTAAGAAAACAGACTTCCCTTCCAGAGGTCCTGAGTTCAATTCCCAGCACCCACATGGTGGCTCACAACCATCTGAATGAGATCTGGCAACCTCTTCTGTATACATAATAAATAAATAAATCTTTAACAAAAGAACTTTACCTAGCCAGACGGTGGTCGGAAGGCAGAGGCAGGCAGATCTCTGTGAGTTTGAGGCCAGCCTGATCTACAGAGTGAGGTCCAGGACAGCCAGGACTGTTTCACAGAGAAACCCTGTCTCAGGGAAAAAAAAAAAAAGGCTACAGTTTCTACAGTGTCAGGTCTCAAGCTCAGATAATGAGCAGTCAGAATTAGTGGGCACAGTAGCAAAAGTTTTTTATTTAAAACTCACTTATTGGAAAACACAGTTCTAACTTAGCACTTTGTTTTCTCTTGACAAAGAAACTTGCCAAGGTGCCTTTAGTCCAAAAACATTTGGGAAGCTGGACAGGATCTCTTCTTGGAAGCTGGAAAGGATCTCTTCTTGTTTAAGACAAAACTGAGGGGCAAAGGGACATATTACTTCCAAAAATAAAACTACCAAGAACAACAACAGACAGTAGATAAATGAGTCATGGACAAGGTTTTGAAAAAAAGGTGTTCTGATCTCTCTGCAGAGAAGCCATTACATTACTTATCTTGATAATTCAAGAAGGGTAGACTATCCACTCATCTTAGAATATTACTGTCAGTAGAATGATTGTCCCTGTGGTGGTTTGAACAGGATTTGTCCCTAAAGACTCATGTGTGAATGCTTGGCCCACAGGGAGTGGCACTATTTAGGAGGTGTGGCCTTGTTGGAGTAGATGTGGCCTCGTTAGAGGAAGTATGTCATTATGGAGGCAGGCTTTGAGATCTTATGTGCTCAAGCTAGGCCTAGTGACACAGTCTCCTGCTGCCTGTGGATTAAGATGCTTCCTGTCATGATAATGAACTAAACCTCTGAAACTGAAATCCAGCCCCAATTAAATGTTTTCCTTTCTTTGTATATATCTTAGTCAGGGTTTCTATTCCTTTGAACAGACACCATGACCACAGCAACTCGTAAAAAGGAAAACATTTCATTGAGATGGCAGCTTACAGTTTCAGAGGTTTAGTCCATTATCATCATGGCAAGAAGCATAGAAGTCAGTGCTCAGGCAGACATGGTGCTGGAGAAGGAGCTGCTACATGTTAATATGCAGGAAAAAGGAAGTAGACTGTCTCATTGGTACAGTAGCTTGAGCATAGGAGACTTCAAAGCCCACCCACACAATGACACACTTCCTCCAACATGGCTACATCTACTCTAACAAAGCCATAACTCTTAATAATGTCACTCACTTAGGGGTCATTTAATTTTTTTATTTTATCAACATTTTTTTTCATTCATTTTATATACCAAACAGTTTCTCTACCTCCTCACCTCCCATCTACCCACCTCCCCATCCATTCCACCTCTGTCTCCACTGAGAAAGGGGCAGACCTCCCATGGGCTTGAATAAAGTTAAGGTAGGACCAAGCTCCTCCCCCTGCAAGGTAATCCAGCACGGGGAAACAGGAAAAGCCAGCTAAGCACTAGGGACAGATCCTGATCCCATTGCTGGGAGTCCCATAGACAGACCAAGCTACACAACTGTCACACACATGCAGATGACCTATGTCGGTTTCATGTAGGCTCCTTAACTGTTGGTCCAGAGTCCATGTGCTTCCCTGAACTCAGGTCAGCTATCTCTGTGATTTCTCCCATCATGACCTTGACCCCCTGGTTAGTACAATCCCTCCTCCCTTTCTTCATGAGGACTCTTAGAGCTCAGTCCAGTGCTTGGCTGTGGATCTCTGAATCTGCTTCAAGTAGTTACTGAATAAAGGCTCTCTGATAACAATTAGGGTAGTCACCAATCTGATTACAGTAGATGGCCACTTCAGGCACCCTCTCTACTGTTGCTAGGAATCTTAGCTGAGGCTCTCCTGTGGATTCCTGAGAGTTTCACTGGTACTAGGCTTCTCCCTAATCCAGAAATGGTCCCCCCATCAAGAAATCTCTTTCCTTACCCCCCATACCACCCAAACCCACTTCCTGTGCTCAGCCCACCCAACCTTCTCCCTCAAGTTCCCATCCCCCTATGCCCTTCACCCCCATCCGCAGTTTACCCAGGAGATTTCTTCTATTTATCCTTCTCAGGGAAATCCATGCATCCCTCTTTGGTCCCTCTTCATGATCTAGCCACTCCAGGGCTATGAGATTGTCGGTTGGTTATCCTGTACTTTACTTCTAATATCCACTCATAAGTGATTACATATCATGTTTGTCTTTCTGGGTTACCTCATTCAGGATGATTTTTCTTAGTTCCATCCATTTGCCTGCAAATTTCATGAGGCCATTGCTTTTACAGCTGAGTAATACTCCATTGTGTAAATGTACCACATCCATTCTTCAGTTCAGAGGCATCTACATTGATTCCAGGTTCTGGCTATTACAAATAATGCTGCTATGAACATAGTTGATCAAGTGTCCTTGTGGTATAACTGAGCATCCTTTGGGTACATGCCCAAGATTGGTATAGCTAGGTCTTGAGTTAGATTGATTCCCATATTTCTGAGAAACCACCATGTTGATTTCCAAAGAGGCTATACAAGTTTACACTCCCACCAGCAGTAGAGGAGTGTTCCCCTTATGCCACATCCTCTCCAACATAAGCTGTCATCAGTGTTCTTGATCTTAGCCTGATGACTTAAGGATGTTGAACAATTCTTTAAGTTATTTCAGCCATTTGAGATTCTTCTGTTGAGAATTCTCTGTTTAGATCTGTACCCCATTTTTTAATTGGATTGTTTGGCATTTTGATGTCTAGTTTCTTGAGTTCTTTAAATATATTATATATATATATATATATATATATATATATATATATATATATATATAAATATATATAATTTTTTTTGAGAACAGCCCTCTGTCAGATGTGGGGATGGTGAAGATCTTTTCCCATTCTGTGGGCTGCTGTTTCATTCTTATTAACAGTGTCCTTTGCCTTACAGAAGCTTTTCAGTTTCAGGAGGTCCCATTTATTATTTGTCAATCTCAGTGTCTGTGCTACTGGTGTTGTATTCAGGAAGTAGTCTCCTGTACCAATGAGTTCAAGGCTACTTCCCACTTTCTGTTCTATCAGGGTCAGTGTAACTGGATTTATGTTGAGGTCTTGGATCCACTTGGGCCTGAGTTTTATGCAAGGCAATAGATATGGATCTATTTGCATTATTCCACATGTCAACATCTGGTTATGACAGCACCATTTGTTGAAGAAGCTTTATTTTTTCCACTGTACGATTTTGGCTTCTTTGTCAAAAATCAGGGGTTCATAGGTGTATAGATTTATGTCAGGGTCTTTGATTTGATTCCATTGATCCACATGTCTGTTTTTATGCCAATACCAAGCTGGAATCTTAGTGTCTGTAAAATGTCTGTCCTGGACTTTCTGGCCTTCAGAGTCTCCACTGAGAACTCTAGTATAATTCTGGTAGGTACACCTTTATATGTTATTTGGCCTTTTTTCTTTTGCAGCTCTTAATATTCTTTCTTTATTCTATATATTTAGTGTTTTGATTACTATGTGGCAAGGAGATTTTTTTTCTGGTCAAATCTATTTAGTGTTCTATAAATTTCTTGTATCTTCATAGGCATGTCCTTCTTTAGGGTGGGAAAATTTTCTTCTGTGATTTTGTTAAATATATTTTCTGTGTCTTTGAACTGGAATTCTCCTTCTATCCCTATTATTATTGGGTTTGGTCTTTTCATGGTGTCCCAGATTTCCTGGATGTTTTGTGTTAAAAATTTGTTGGATTTATGTTTTCTTTGACCGATGAATCTATTTCTTCTATGGTATCTTCAATGCCTGAGATCCTTTCTTCCATTTCTTGTATTCTGTTGGATATGCCTGCATCTGTAGTTCCTGTTCATTTACCCAGATTTTCCATGTCCAGAATCCCCTTGGTTTGTGTTTTCTTTATTGCCTCTATTTCAATTTCCAAGTCTTGAACTGATTACTTCATCTGTTTGTTAGTTTTTTTCTTGGACTTTGTGGCTTTCTTTAAGGGATTTATTGATTTCTTCCATTGTTTTTGTTTGTCTTTTCCTTGATTTCTTTTTTTTTTTTCTTTTTTCCAGACAGGGTTTCTCTGTGTAGCTTTGTGCCTTTCCTAGAAGTCACTTGGTAGACCAGGCTGGCCTCGAACTCACAGAGATCTGCTTGGCTCTGCCTCCCAAGTGCTGGGATTAAAGGCGTGCACCACCACCACCTGGCTTCCTTGATTTCTTAAAGGGAATTTTTCATTTCCTCTTTAAGGGCCTCTGTCATCTTCATAAAGATATTTTAAGGTTGTTTTTTTCTACTTTATCTAGGTTGGGATGTTCAGGTCTTGCTGTTGTAGGACCACTGGGTTCTGGTGGTGCCATATTGCCCTTTATGTTGTTGAATATATTCTTACACTGGTGTTTACCCATCTGTTCTTCCAATTGGTGTAGATGGTGCTTATGCCCATAGGGGCTGCTGTTCTTCTAATTGGTGTGGGTGGTGCTTGTGCTTATAGAGTCTGCTGCCATTGAGGGAGAGGGCTGTCCGATAGAAGGATTCTGGGGTAGGTGTGGTTCAGCGGCAGAGTGAGTCTTGTGGGAACAGAGTCAATGGGTAGGTGTGGTTGAGTGGTGAGTGGGTTTTGTCAGAACAGAGTCCAGTAGGTGGCAGCCGTGGTGGCTGGCTGCTGGGGACTGCACCAGAGCAGTGGAGTTGCACCAGAGTTGGAGGCAGGGCCCAGCTGCCTTTTGATGGAAGAGGGAGAGGCCCAGGATGTGCCTTGGGGTTTTAGGGCCTAGAGACTGGGGTAGTTTATCTGGGAGACCAGTCACTCACCTGGTTTTCCAAATGGTGTAGGTGGTGCTTGTGCCTCTAGGGGCTGCTGATGTTATGGGGGATGGTTGGCCAAGGGAATGATGATGGGGTCTGTGGGTTTGGGTGGTAGAGTGGGTCTTATGGGAACAGAATCCAGTGGGTTCCAATGGTGGTGGTGAGGCCTACCAGCAGGTCTCTCACCTGATTGCTGGCTGGCCATTTTCTTTCAAACCACCACAGTAAGAGTTGTTGTAGTCATGGTGTCTATTCACAACAGTAAGACCCTAACTGAGACAGCCCCTAAATATTTAATATCCAATTTTTATCCTACAATACTGATTTTATTCTTCTCAATTTTTTCTTTTTCATATTATTATCCAACTGAATACAATACAGTTTACTCATACCCTATTATATCCTTCCTTATTGCCTATTGTATCCTTTATTGTCTATGTTCCATAAAAGAAAGAAAAAAGTGTTAAGAGCACTGTAGACTATGGAGGCTCAGCTCAAGAGGCAGCAATAATATTAGCAATTGAGTTAGAGGTCATTCTTGTCTGGCTAAGAATGTGGCTGGGTTTTGCTGTTGTTTGCTTTCCCTGGCCCTTTTCTTAGAGTCTGCCTGAGGCTAAAAATGGAATTCTGAACTAATTTTGTGGGCAGTGGAAATTTCAAGAAGGCCTCATATTTACTGTATTGTGTGGTTTTAGTGATCACTCTTATGTAGATTACAATGAAAAAGAACAAACAAGGCAGAAAGAAACATAAAATGTACAATTGCAGATATAAAAGAACACCAGGGAATTTAATGTTGAAGCCAAGTCTTGTGCTCAAAGAGATGAAAAGTTTTAATAAAGGTCTGATAGGAAATGAAATAAAGGAAGTGTTGCCCTAAGGGCAAGAACCCTCACTCAGCTCAGCTTCCAACTTGTGAAAAGGAAATGTCAAAGGAATCTTCTGCTCCAAAAGCAAATTAAAATTTAATTCAACCAAGGACAAAATCAATAAATCTAAGCTTATACAAATGTAGTTCAAGGAATGGTCCCTTTTCCATCCAAAGCAGGCCCTTGAACTTGGCAGCACTGGTCATGTCATCCTACCTTTAGAGTCCTGAAGGATACAGGAGTAAAGGATTGTAGAATCTTCCTCTGAAGTTAAGGACAGCTGCTGAGGCCAGATATGTGGCAGGGGCTGTAGCTGAAGTTTTCTCCAGTCTTGCCCAGCTCCACAGACCCAGCAATCTTATAAAAACCATCACTTAGAAGCTTATATTAATTAAACTGCCTGGCCATTAGCTCAGTCCTACCCCTGACTAGCTCTTACACTTAAACTCAGCCAATTTCTGTGAATCTATATGTCGCCACGTGTTCCATGGCTTTACCTGTTGCCTTTTCATGTTGCTCCCTGGACGGCAGGCTGGTGTCTCTCTCCCAGCCTTCCTGTTCCCACAATTCTCTTCTCTGCTTGTCCCCTCTACACTTCCTTCCTTGCTACTGGCCAATCCGCATTTTATTTATACAGAGCGATATCCACAGCAAGGGACATCCTTGAATGGAGACCTGAAGAGACCATTATGTGAAGCTGTGAAGGTAAAGGCTTGGTTGTGTTTGAGACCCAAAGATGTTGCTGATTCCAAAGCCATAAGATTTCTGCCAGGGGAAGCTGGAATGGATCCAGCCCAAGAGAGAGAAGTGGTTAGTGGTTAGAAAAGCTGAAGTGTGGAAGCATCTAAGTACTTTAACATCAGACATGGTGTTACAGACTCTAGAGTTTGTCTTGGTGGGTTTTGGTCTTGCTTTGGTCCAGCATCTTCTCACTATGGCCCTATTCCTCCCTTTTGGAATGTTAATAGATATTCTGTTACTGTATGTTGAAAAAATATAATTTGTTATGTTTTTATAGGAAATTACATTTAAGAGATTGTCTTGAGTCTCAGAAGAAACTTTGGACTTTAGATTTTTAAATAGTCTGGAGATCACATCTTTGTTTAGATTTGAGAAATTTTCTTCTATGCTTTTGTTGAAAATATTTTCTATGCCTTGACCATGGTTTCTTCTCCTTCCTTCCTAATACTATTCAGAGGTATGGATTTTTCATAGTGTCCCAGATTTACTGATTGCTTTGTTCCTGTTTTTTCTTTTAAAAACATTTTTTGTTGATTAAATAATGGATTTTTTTCTACCCTGTCTTGAGACCTGATATATTTTCCTTTCCTCTTCATCCAATCTGCTGGTTAGGCTTTCTGAACTTTTTGCTTGACTTTCTAAATTTTTGAGTTTTATTTCAGGTTTGGCTTTCTTCTAAGTTTCTATCTCTTTATTACGTTTTTTTCATGTTGAATTTTTCATTATCTTATTTAAATGTTTGTTTATATTTCTTGTTCTTCATTCAGGCATTTTTTTCATAACCCGTTTGAGTTTCTTGAACATGCTGACAAATGCTGTTTTGAAATTCTTGGGCTGGAGAGATGGCTCAGAGGGGCTGGAGAGATGGTTCAGAGGTTAAGAGCACAGACTGCTCTTCCAGAGGTCCTGAGTTCAATTCCCAGCAACCACATGGTGACTCATAACCATCTATAATGAGATGTGGCACCTCTTCTGTATACATAATAAAAAAATAAATCTAAAAAAAGAAATTCTTATGTATCAGCTAAGTTGCTTTTTTCAGGGAATATTATATTGGGAAGTGCTGGTTTCTGGAAAATGCATATTGTCTTGGCTGTTCATGTAGTTTGTGTTTTGCAATGGAATCTGGACGTCTAGAGTTAGGATGTTATGGTAGTACTTGGTCTGTACGTCTAGTTTCATCTTTGTTGAATGTGTTTGGATATTTGTTGTTACTCCACTTGTCAGGTTGTGGACCAGCTGAATGATCCTTAGTTTTCATTATTGGGGTGCTCTGGAGTTCTAGTGTCAAACTACAAGTGATTCCAGCTTTGTGTGGTGCATAGGTCTGTGTATTACTTAATTTTCTATTGCTATGATAAAACACTATGACCATACAACTTATAAAAACTTTATTTGGGTTTATGGTACCAGAGGGACAAGAGTCCATGATGGCAGAGTGGAGACATGGCATCTGGAGGTGGGAGATCTTTACCTAAAAGCATGAAACAGAGTGAACTCTAAATAGTGCAAATCCTTAAACTCTTAAAGCCTGACTCCAGTGACTCCTCCAATGAAGCTACACCCACTAGGTCTCCCAAAAGCATTATCACCAACTTGGTATCAAGTGTTTGCGAGTATGGAGGACATTTCTCATTCAAACCTAATAGGTAAGCCGGGGAATAGAGAAAGGAGTGACGTTTAGTGTCTCTAACTGAGGTTCTGGATTGGGCTCCATGCAGTTGGGCTCCCAAGGCCCAGACACTGTTGAGAGTCAGGTATACTGGTAAGCTGTATCTGGGGGTTTCTTCCTGGAATTTGACTTTGGACCCCATGTCCATACTTCAAGTTTTCCCAGATCAGCATGCTGAGTGGAGTGGTTGACAGTTTTGGAAAGGAGTATACTGACTAGCTCTTGGGTTCTGACCTGAAGTTTTAGTTCAGATTCTGGGTCTGATTCCAAACTGTCCTATCTCAGCTTGGTGAGATGAACGAGGTGGCTGACAGGTAACCAGGTGGGGAAGAGAGAACTTGGCTCAAGGGTCTCTATCTGTAGTTCAGGGTCAGGTTCCCTGTAGTCCCAGGGAATGGTAGTTGGGTGAGAGTTGGGCAGGCCAATGTGGTTAAGGCATCTTGAAGTAGGATTCTTGATCTAGCTCTACTTCTGAGGCCCTGTGGTAGATGGGGTGGATGACAGGGGCAGGAGAGCTGGTCCTGGGAGTTCCAACCCAAAGTCCTAGTTCAGACTCTGTGTTCAAATTCCAAGCAGTCCCAAAGTGGCATGTTGGGTGGGGTGGTAAGTAGGGGACCAGGAGCAAATTTTCATATCTCTTAAGTTTCACATGAAAATTGAATAAAATTTCAAGTTATTATATCTTTTTAGGAATCTATAGTACATATGGAGCCACAGGGAGAGGATGAAGATGAGCTTATGACAGAACCCTATAGAATCTTCTTATTCTGACTGATATTTCTGTATCCACTGACTTTGTAACCAAAGATTGAAGGTTAAATTTTCCCACTCTATACTGATAAAGAATATAATGGGAAGGGTCCCACAGCTACAAACACCAAAGATATCCCAAGATACCTATGTGTTCCTTTATGTTATATCTTCCATCCTTGAAAATGCCCAAAGTCTTTTAGGAGTTTGGAACTCAGTCCATTCCCAAGGTCCCAGTGAACTTTCAAGTCAGTAATAGCTATGTTTGTATCTTATTGTTTGCAGGCTGACTCTACTGTGCATTCACCTACATTTGAATTCCTGTCAGCAGCCAGACAGGTTCAAAAGTACACAAAAGAGCCAAGGAAGTTTGTGCTTATTGAAGAATGTGTTTCACTGACAGGGATCCAGATACCTGGATCACACATGTCATAATGATTATAATCTGAATGGGATTGCAATCACATTTCCTATGCCGAGTTATAGATAAGAGTTTGAGACTCAGGAGAGAAGAGCAGGCTGGAAAACTACCAAATCTTGCAAGCAAAGGACAACCTAGATATGTTGCAGTACACATCATTTGGTTAATGATGGTTAACAGAAATAAGGTTCAGATAAGAACTCTGGCCTCAATTCCTTGCCATGTAGTTCTCTCTAAGGACTACTTGAATGTTCATACAACATTATCAGCTAGATTTATCCAGAACAGGTTGGGGAGAGAAGATTGAAGGAAGCCATAGTACCTTCACTGAGTTGACCATGAAATAATCATTTTAATTGGTATCTTAGTGTTCTATTGCATGAAGAGACAGCATGACTATGGCAACTCTTACAAAGCATTTTAATTGGTTACAGTTTCAGAAGATTAGTCTGTTGTCATTGTGGTGGGGAGCATTGACTGCATGCAGACAGACATGCTGCTGGAGAAGTAGCTGAGAGTTCTACATCTGGATCCACAGGCAGCAGGGAGAGACACTGGGACTGGCTTGGGCTTTTGAAAGTCCAAAGTTCACCCCCACTGACACACTTCCTCCAATGAGTCCACACCTCCTAATCCCATTCAAGTAGTGCCGCTTCCTGATAACCAAGCACTCAAATACATGAGCTTATGGAAACCATTCTTATTCAACCATCACAATTGATAAATAATACATTTTGTAAAACATTTTTAATTGTTTCATTTACTTACTTACTTATTTGTAATTATTATAACAGGGCCCCAGACCTTACAAAAGTCACCTGGTCTGTCACCTCTGGATGTAAGTCTGATTAAGGCACCTTCTGTTTGGACACATAGGAGAGGTCAGATGTAGCCACTGATCCAGTCACCAGAATCCATTTGAAAAATTATAAGATTCACCCTATCTCCTTCAGGCGTATGAATGTGTGGTGGGGGCATCCCTGGTTGGCTTTACTGTGCATTTTTCTATGTGTTGTTCTACATATTTCTGTCAGTTCTGTTTCCCTCTATTGACCAATGGCTTTCTCTGATAGAAAACTCACCCCCTTCCCTCAGCTTTAGACCTGTGCCACTCCTGTTGGGTATCTGAATCCTTTTGGCTCTGCCAGGTCACCCAGAGAAACCAAACCCAGACCCCAACCAGAACAACAACAACAAACGCCAGCTGTCTGACTCTGGAGCTCCTGGTTGTTTTGTGTCTTGACAACCACTCACGGTCCGGGTCCTGTGTGGAGTTGGGGAGGCGCCAAGCCCCTCATTCAGGGCCTTATGGTCTCTAAGCAAACTGCACACAGGGAGGGCACCATAGTTCCCCAAGGTGTGCATTTCCCTGGCTTGTTCCAAGCAGCCCCAGGGAAGGGGAAAGTTCCCCTCGGCTGTACCTGGGAGAAAAAGAAGTTTTACTCATTCCTCTTTCATGATTTCTGCCTACTTTTCAACTATGATCCATATATATAACTGACAAAATCAAAACCCACCGTTCTCTGAAAAGAAGTAGAAAAATTGTCACGATGGGTGGTGGTGGCATACGCCTTTAATCTCAGCACTTGGGAGGCAGAGCCAGGCGGATCTCTGAGTTCGAGGCCAGCCTGGTCTACAGAGCGATCCAGGACAGGCACCAAAACTACACAGAGAAACCCTGACTCGAAAAACAAAACAAACAAAAACAAAAAAACAACAACAAAAACTGCCGCTGGGCTGGGCAGGTGAATGGCTGACAGACACCGCAGCCCGAATAACATGATTTTCCCTTCTGTCCAACACTGACCAAAAGGACTTTACACAGTCTTTACTAGGTCCTTCTTAGAAGGATAAAGACAGCTGCTAGAAAGATTTCCTTTGTCACCCAGATGGCCCTAGATATTAGGGAAAAATTATAAAAGGTTTAATTTTTTTATAATTAAAGATATAAGTGCATCCCAGTTACTGGAGGTAGCTTAAAAGATATTTAACAACCAAAAACTGATTGAGAGACAAGAACATTTGCATAAACTGAAAGCTACCATCACTTTCTCTGATAACGTATCCAGCAACTTTTTGGTGTCTTGTCCTCTGTCAGAAGAATATCTCCTAGCTGAAAATCCTGCCCCTAATCAAAAGATACAGTTGGACTATAGAACAGATTCCCAGGGGAATGGGCAGAAAACACTCCCCCCTCCCAAAGACTTCCCCAACACCAAGTTCTTATAATGGTTCAACTAACCTGTTCAGCTGCCTCTGTCTAGATTAAACAATACCCAATGATCCTGGAAACAAAAAGGGAAATTACAGTTCATATTGCCTGGCCTAGAGAGACGGGCATCCTGGTATCATTCCGGAAAGTCATCCTGTATCTTAGTTAGGGTTTCTATTGCTGTGAAGAGACATGACCATGGCAACTCTTATAAGGGAAAACATTTCACTGGGGCTGGCTTACAGTTCAGAGGTTTAGTCCGTTATTGTCATGGCAGGAAGCAGGGTGGCATGCAGGCAGACATGTTGCCAGAGAGGTAGCTAAGAATTCTACATCTGGATCTGCAGGCAGCAGGCAATGACAGTGACACACTGGCCAGGTTTGAGATTCTGCAACCTCAAAGCCCACCCCATAGTTACACACTTCCTCCAACAAAGCCTCACCTACTCCAACAAGGCCAATCTCCTTAGGGGCGCTCACTATGGGCCAATGGGGACCATGTTGATTCTAACCACCACACCCTGGACAACATCTCTCCTGCCTGTGAAGAAACCTGGGACCTCTGATTCTCATGAGTCTGATTCCTCCAGAGAAACAGGTGTCTTGGACCAGAAAGATGCATTTTTCAGCCTCCCATTGGCAGAGGTGAGTCAACCCATATTTGCTTTTGAATAGACAGACCTAGAGGGAGGTTACAATGGGCGGCATACCTGGGCCAGGTTGCCCCGGGATTTAAAAATTCTCCAACTCTCTTTGATGAGACACTAAATGCTAATCTCCTACCTTTATGTCAGAAGTTTCCTAGGACCATGTACTTACCATAGGTAAACGACCTCCTCCTACCCTCTAAAACTAAAACAAATTATAAAAGGGCCCCTGAGAGAACACTGCAAGAGTTGCAGACCTTGAGCTACAAAATGTCAGCTAAAAAAGCCCAACTTTGTACATCAGAGGCTACCCATCTTGGCTACCAGCTGAGAGGAGGCAAAAACGAGCCTGTTTTAGATTAGGATTGCTACCATCCTTCAGATCCCAACTCCAAAGACTAAGAACAGATTCTGGAATTCTGAGGTATAGCTGGATATTGCCGCCTCTGGATACCAGAGATTGTGGAAATAGAAAGCCCTCTATAAATAAGCACAAGGGAGGGGGCACTGAGCACCTAATCTGGACTGAGACTAAACAAAAGACATTTGAGGCTTTAAAAACAGTTCTAATTTGGCTTTAGCCCTAGCACCCCAAGATGCCTCAGAACCTTTTCATCTGTTTGTCCACGAAACGAAATACATTACAAAGGGTGTTTTTGTTTCTTTGTTTCTTTGAGACAGGGTTTCTCTGTGTAGTTTTGGTGCCTGTCCTGGATCTCTCTCTCTCTCTCTCTCTCTCTCTCTCTCTCTCTCTCTCTCTCTCTCTCTCTCTCTCTCTCTCTCTCTCTCGCTCACAGAGATCTGCCTGGTCCTGCCTGGGATTAAAGGCGTGTGCCACCACTGCCCAGCCACAAGGGGGCGGGGGGGTTAACCCAAACTTTGGGGCCATGGAAACAGTCTGTGACATACCTGTCCAAACAACTGAACCCTGCAGCCACAGGATGGCCCACCTACCTAAGAGCTATGGTGGCTACTGCTAGTCTAATGGAAAAGCAAAACAAAACAAGTTGATTCTAGGTCAGGATCTTATACTCATGGCACCCCATGTTGCAGTTGAGGCCCTCCTCCAAGGAACACCAGAATTCTGGATGTCTGATGCCTGTGTGGGCCAGTTGCAGGCCCTACTCCTGGACCACCCCAAGTCAGATGTGATAAACTCACAGCCGTCAATCCTGCTACCCTCTTGCCTGATGAAGACATGCAGGTGCTCATCCATGACCATCACGAGATGAAAGATGAAACCAGGTATCTGGAAGCTGCAGTAGTTACTTTAACTGAAACGATTTGGGCCCACGCCAGGTTCCTCAGCTCAGAGAGCAGAACTGATCGATCTAAACCAGGCTCTGAGATGGGGAAAAGGAAAGTTCCCCAACATACACACAGAGTCGCTGTGCTCTTGCTACTGTGGATGTCCACGGTGTGACTGATAGAGAAAGAGGGTCTCTGACCAGTGGGAGAAAGGACATTTTAAAGAAAAAGAAAAAAAATCTTGGCTCTCCTAGAAGCTATTTGGCTTCCCCTACAATGCTCCACTTTGAGGACATCAAAAAGACGACTACCCTGAGGCAAGAAGTAACTTGACCACTGTCCTGGCTTCCTGACAATGGCCCTAAGACCAGTGGGGCCTATTGATATTCTGAGGACATACCCTGACCTGGTTGCCGGAGATTCCATGGTAAAACCAAGAAGAAATAGAAGACGCAAAAAAAGAAATAAAAAAAGATGAAATTGACAGCTTGAACCCATAGCTTGATAGAGGACACCAGAAGGAGAGATCATTCTCCCAGGAATAACTGGTAGGACTCTGGGAAATGACCTTCACCAGGATACTCATCTGGGGTCCACAAAACTTTCTGAGTTGCTTAGACAAAGGTATGTTATACCTAAACTGGACAGCCTTATTCAAGATGCCAGGTTTGTGTTCAAGTAAATCCAAACAAAGAGCCCTTACCCAGGTGTGGTGGTTTGAAAGAAAATGGCCCCCAAAGGGAGTGGCATTATTAGGAGTTGTGGCCTTGTTGGAGTAGGTGTGGCCTCGTTGGAGGAAGTATGTCACTGTGAAGGCGGGCTGCTGTGGGATGTTCCATATGTCAAATATGTTGCTCTGATTGGTTAAAATAAAGTGCTGATTGGCCAGTAGCCAGGCAGGGGATAGGGTAGGCGGGACAAGGAAGAGGAGAATGCAGGGAACCGGAAGGCTGAGGGGGAGATACTGCCAGCTGCTGCCATGAGAAGATGTAAGGTACTGGTAAGCCACAAGCCACGTGGCAAAGTATAGATTAATAAAAATGGGCTAAATATAAGAGTAAGAGCTAGACAATGGTAGGCTAATGGCCAAGCAGTTTAAATAATATAAAAGTCTGTGTGTTTATTTTATACATGGGTTGTGGGACTGAGGGGGCTTGGTGGCACCTGGAGAGAAGCTCTCCAACTACAGCGGGCTTTGAGGTCTTTTTCTCAAGCTTCATTTAGTGTGACTGTCAGTTGACTTCCTGTTGCCTGCAGGATGCAGCAGTCTCAGCTCCAGCACCACATCTGCCAGCATGCTGCCATGCTCCCTGCCATGATGATAATGGGCTGAACCTCTAAAACTGTAAATGAGCCACCTCAATTAAATGCTTTCTTTATAAGAATTGCTGTGTTCACAGTGTCTCTTCACATCAATACAAACTCTAAACTAAAACACCAGGAATCTGGCACTGGCCTCTGTGGGTATACATACAAACACATGCATGCACAAATGTACTCGCCACCCTCCCCCCTCACACACACACACACAGGGACACAGATGCACAAAGAAAGATCATGCTATCTCTAAGACATGGCAGTTAGTTCTATGAAATCTTTCCCAAATGCCAGCATGAGGATACTACTTTGTGCATCACAAATGTCATCCAGCTATTTTGCACCAAGAGCCAGTTTATCAGGAGAGGATACAAGTACTTGCTAGTTTTTTAAGATAACAATTTCTGGAAGGATAGAAGTGCTCCCCATTCAGACTGAAACTGCTCAAATAGTAGTTTAAAAGCTCTTCCAGGAACTGGTCCCCTGGTTTGGCCTCCCCCTAGCCATGGGATCTAACAGTGGCCTGGATTTGATAGCCAAAATCTCTCAATTAATAGCTATGTTTAAAAAAATACTTGGGGTTGGGGATTTAGCTCAGTGGTAGAGCACTTGCCTAGCAAGCGCAAAGCCCTGGGTTTGGTCCTCAGCTCAAAAAAAAAAACAATACTCAACAAAACTCTCATTAGAGTCCATCAAAGGATAGATATACCTCATACCTTTGCTTCTTCCCCACTGCTTCCCAGGCTCAGAGACCAGCAGTTGGAAGACCTCTCTAACCATTCCTTTCTCAAGTCACTACAGGCCCTCCATTCCTCCATAAAGGCTAAACATTGGACTATCCAAGAGACCCAGCTGACCTCTGGAGAACCACCACCAGTTCCCCTTTGTTCAAGCCCAGTGATATTGTCTGGATCAAGCAGGCAGCTAAAGGGGTGCTGGAACCAACTTAGAAATGACCCTACATGGTGATTCTCTCTAATCCTATGGCATGAAGGTAGCTGGAATCACCACACACCAAGTTAAGAAAGCAGAAACCACACAGAACAATGCTAAACAGACTGTATCCAGCACAGACTATGGAGGCATTACAACTAAGGTTTCATTGGGCCTTAGTCCCTTCCATTCACCTCCCCTCTACCTCTTCCTGAGTCTTATGTTTCATATAAATACAAGGTTATGGTCCAGTGCCCACCACCCTCAGGCCTGGATCTAGAAATTGAGGAAGACAGATACAGGGAAGGCATTAGCTAGTGTGACTACAGACCAGCAAACACATATTCATCTTGACCTTTTCTCACTGATGCCCACTTTAAATGTCTGTTTATACTGGGGAAAAAAAGAAAAAAAATATGGGAGCTTATTCTTTGAGTTAAAAATACAGAGTTTATACTTGCCCTGTGGCTGGGCCCTAGTTGGGTTCATCTTTTACAGACAGAAAATAGACCAGGATTGATGGTTGTTTAGACCTCTGGTCCCCATACTACATAGGGATAGGAACTAACCAGACTGTCAGCCCATTGACTGACAAAACTTAATGTGACTTTGGGGCAGCACAAATCAATGCTAGAGGACTTACAAGGGGCTGAAACTTGTCTACTATCCAAAATCTTTAACCTAGGCACTTCCCCCTATTCTGACACCTACTATTCTGCTTTGTAGGATAATTCATCTGGATAACATCAGTATTATCAAGCCCCTGAGCCTAATTGGTGGACATGTACTAATGGTTTTACTAAATATGCCTCTTCTGATGGTTTCCAAACTGAGAAACCCATTTTATACATCTTTGTACCTATTTGTCCCAGGTATACCTATTGTTTTAGTGAGGATTTTATTGCTGTGAAGAGACACCATGACCACAGCAACTCTTATAAAGGAAAACATTTAATTGGGGCTGGCTTACAAGTTCAGAGGCTGAGTCCATTATCACCATAGTGCAGGCAGACATGTGTTGGAAAAGGAGCTGAAAGTTCTACATCCAGATCTGCAGGCAGCAAGAAGAGTGAGCAATACTGGGCCTGGCTTGAGCATTTGAAACTTCAAAACCCACCCCCAGTGACACACTTCCTCCAACAAGGCCACACTTCCTCGTCCTTTCAAATAGCACTACTCTTATGAGCCTACAGGGGCCATTTTCATTCAAACTACCACATCTATATAATTGGAAAGAAGGAAAAATACATTTCAATATGGACCATGGACTACAAAGAAAAAAAAAAAAAGAAAGAGAGCTGCAGCTGTCCTCATCCCAGTCCTGGTTGGAACAGGCATAGCTAGCTCACAACAGTAACAGGCACATCAGCCTTCAACATGGGAAATACAAAATTTAAGAAACTAAGTAGACAGGTTGATCAGAACCTAGAGGTAATGAGTTTCCATTTCTAAAATAAAACAATAATTGGATTCCTTTACAGAAATGGTCCTACAAATCCGAGGGGCTTAGATTTACTTGTCAGGGGAATCAGGGGACTAATGCATGGCTTTGAGAAAAACTTGTTTCTTTGCTAATTGATTAGGTGTAATTAGAGAAAATCTCACCATGGTTGGGGACAACTACAAAAAGAGAAAGAGTCAAAGACATAAATCAAAATTGGTACCAGCCTTTGTTCTCTGGATCCCCCTGGCTAACTACTCTGCTGTCAGCAGTGGCTGCGATCTTTAGTTCTCATTCTAATTGGATTAACTGTGGGGCCCTGAATCTTAAACTATATGGCCAATTATGAGTCAGTTCAGTAAAATTAATGGTCCTTAGGACTAACTACCCTCTTTATGGCAGGATCAGTCCACGATTTGACTCATTCACTAAGACCTGTGGGGAATGTAACAGGGCCCCAGACCTTAGCATAAGTGACTCCATGGTGGAAGTACCATTCAGGCTGTGAAACCAGGCATGTAGACAGCAGCACATGACAAAACTTAAACAAAAACCTAATCCATCAAAGCCTGTAGTTCTAGGAACGTCTCTAAATGCACTAACTTTGCTTTTTGGCTTCTGTGGTTCTGCTTCTGGCTAACTGTACTTATTAACTGAAGAATATCAACCCAGAACATTGTTTTTGTGCTTAAAAGCTCACCCTGAGAAAGGGTGGGGGCTACACTGGGATCCTGAACACCCAGTATAATCACCGTCTAGCTAATAAAGACTTTCTATTGGCTTAAATCCATGCCCAAGCAGTCTTCTTGAGTGGATACCCCACAACAAGCCTTGGTTGACAGAGTTAGTTTGAGGACGGCCAGGTCTATTTAGAGCTCTGGGTTATAGGAGCTTAATGTAGCCATTCTCATTCAGACCGCCACAACCACATTTGTGCCCACTGCCTAAGGAGACCAGAAGAAGGCGTCAGATCCTCTGGAACCAGACAAGATTACAGACGGTTCTGAGCCACCATGTGGGTACTGGGTACTGAATTTGGGTCGTCAGTAAGAGCAGTACGTGCTCTTAACCACCGAGCCATCTGACTTATTTCAGTCCAGTTAAAGTCACGGCCCTAAAGAGCTCATTTGACACCCCATGTTTGTAATCCCAATACTTGAGAGGCTGAGACAAGGTAAATTTGAGTTCCAGGAGAGCCTGAATTCTGTCTCAGTTAATTTATTTGAAGTTCACATAATATTTTGTGTACAAAGGTATTCTTCACTGGGTCATTTGGGTTTTTGTTTTGTTTTGTTTGGTGTGTATGTGTGTGTGTGTGTGTGTGTGTGTGTGTGTGTGGTGTATTTGGTTTTTCAAGACAGGGGTTCTCTGGGTAGCCTTGGCTGTCCTGGACCTAGCTCTGTAAAACAGCCTGGCCTTGAACTTACAGAGATCTGCCTGCCCTCCGTGAACACCAAGCATGTATATGGTACAGACATATGTGCAGACAAAACACTCATACACATAAAATAATTTTTAATTATATATATTGTTGTAACATATTACTAGCATTAAGCTTCAATTAATCAATTTGTTTGTTTGTTTGTTTGTTTTTGGAACAAGCCCTTACTTACTAGCCATAGGCTATTCTAGAACTTACTATACAGCCCAGGCTGGCCTAAAACTTGTTATACATCGCGGACTGGCCTACATCTTGAAATCCTCACACTTCTGCCTCTTAAGTGCTGGAATAATGAGTGTGTTCTGTAATGCCCAGCAATAACATAGATTTTAGAGACAGATCTGAAATCAAGAGCATTGCTGAGGCCTAACAATCTTTCTAAGATCCATATTTCTCTTCTGTAGAATAAAGGCAAGGACAGTTTGTTCTTGGGGTTCTATACCAATTAAATGAAATTATATGTGTATTTAGCACAGGGCAAAACAGATCTTGTAAATAGTGACTCACAATTACTCTAGGGTGGAGCTGCTTACTATTGAGGAAATGGAATCAAAGCAAGGATAAGGCACTTGTTCAGTTCTATACATCTGGGACGTGGTTTGCTGGGATTCAAACCACATCCAATATAAAATTCCAAGCTCATAACCAATAAGCTGTTAGCTGTTATACTTTTGCTGCTGCTCCTGCTGACTATCATGAGTTAAAATGAGGAGTCAAGATAAAAGGAAGGCACAGGATTGTGTATAATGGTATTCTGCTTTTGCTTTTAAATGTTTGTGCTGTACATAAAATTAATAGATAAATATACTTTAAAAAATTATGGGGCTGGAGAGATGGCTCAGTGGTTAAGAGCACCGACTGCTCTTCCAGAGGTCCTGAGTTCAATTCCCAACAACCACAAGGTGGCTCACAACCACTTGTAATGAGATCTGGCGCCTTCTTCTGGCCTGCAGGGACACATGCAGGCAGAACACTGTATATATAATAAATAAATCTCTGAAAAAAAAATCACTGTTTTTGGCTGGTGACTTGGCTCAGTAGGTGAAAGCACTTGCCACACAAGTCTGCCACCCTGGGTTTGAACCCTGGAACCCAGAGTAGAAGGGAAGATCTGAGTCCCAAAAGTTGTTCTCTGACCTCTACACACACCATGATACATCTACTGTCACACACACACACACACACACACACACACACACACACACACACACGCAACAATAATAAATTTTAATCACTATTTTTGAGTAATGGCATATATCAAATGTTAATTATTGTTACAATAATAACTAATTTGATGCTTTGAATACTCATCGTTTCTCAAATGTGAATTTAGTTGAATTTTCCATGCTCAGGATTCATACTTGAATTTGAATATTTGCATTGTGAATTCAATACTTCTGGGATACCCTCTACTGTCACTTCTTTCTATATCTCATGTGCCCTCTTTCACTTGTCTCTTTACCTTTCCTTCAATTTATTTTTAGTTCCCTAACTGTCCATGCTGCACTGTGTCTGATTAGCTGTGCTTGCTATGTGGTTTACTATATCCATTGAGTTTGTAACAGGTTTTTGCTTGTTGTTATTTTTCTTGTTTTTTGTTTTTTTTTTTTAAGTTCTCACAATGTAACCCCAGTTAGTCTGGTACTTGTTATATACAACTCAGGGTGGCCCTGGGTTTGCAATTCTCCTGCCTCAGCCTCCAGCTTGGTAGGATTAAGGCATCGGTGCCAAAGAACCAGCTTCAGTAGGTCAGAAAAACTGGAGAGGAGGCGTCGAGTCGGCGAATACTAAACATACACACACAGGAGGCTTATCTGAGGGGCAAGGTTTAATTGTGCATTTTATTTCCACCCCCTCCTTCTTATTCTTATTTTTCTCTTATCCCTTTTATACCACCTAAGATAAAAACCTCTACGTAAGAAGGAAAACACCTCACAACCACAAGTTACATATTTTTTAAGAACAAATTAAAATCTTTACACAGGAAAAAAATCACATTATGATCACGTTGCATATTTTTCTTGGAAGCCCACAGTAGTTAAACATTTTTCTTTGTATTAATTCCCCACTCTAACATCTTCACCTCAAAGCAATGATTCTTTTATTATTGATTGACAAAGTTTTAAGCAGGCCAAGTCTATTTGAGATGGTCCTTTTGTGCTGGCAGGAGGCTGTCTGTGGTTTTAGTGTAGTGGATTCCTAGCCTATTTCTACTCTACAAAACC
This sequence comes from Onychomys torridus, assembly GCF_903995425.1. NCBI lineage: Eukaryota > Metazoa > Chordata > Mammalia > Rodentia > Cricetidae > Onychomys > Onychomys torridus. The sequence goes on from NC_050466.1 coordinate 116,524,221, forward strand.
TTAACCAAGTGCTCAGCTAACCATCTAGTTTTCTTTTTTCTTTACACACAACTGGGTCATTTCATTTCATTTCACAACTGTTTTTTCAAGAAACCTGTGATTAATTCTGTAAAATACATGACCAAGGAACTCATGCCTAACCTTGGGTGGAGGGACATAATTGCTTTCTTTGATCATCAACATGTTTTTCCCCAGGCAGAATTCATGGGTCTGTAATGCATGAAACTTCCATGCTCTTATTTCCCGTCCTCGGCAAGTCTCAAATCTAGCAAAAGGAGGGTGACTCTAACCTTATTTCTGTCTTTTGTATCCCTCACTGCAGCGATTGGCAGAGCAGCCTAAACCATTTCCCTAGTCATCTTTACTAACGGTCCTAGATGCCTGTATCTTTAAATCATTGAGCCAACTAAGCGTCATTGCTCTATAAAAATCATCTTCACTATGATCTGCAAGTGAATTGCCTAGTGAGGAGTAAAATTTTCCCATGAAACAATCACACCATGTTGCATACAGGGGGATCCTTTCACATAGTAACCACACTATGCCAAATACAGTAGGAACAGGGCAGCAGCAGGCAGGAAGAAGGTCAGCAGAAACCACGGGAATTCTGGAGGCAATCTCCCTGGGGTTCTGCCTCTCCAAGGTGCACCCATCATGGCTTTGCTGTCTGGTGGGTTGAATTCCAAAAGCTCCATTGCTGACTGCAGCTCTTCCAACATGGCCACTGACACATGGGCCACCATACCTCATGAGTTTGTAATTTTAAAACTTTGTTGTCATTTACAGAATTAGGGTTTCTTTGAGACAGAATTTCATCTAACCCAGGCTGACCCCAAACTCATTGTGTACCCAAAGATGGCCTTGAATGTCTGCTTCTCCTTCCTCTACATTCCAGTAATATAGTATGACAACTATGTGTGTCATATGGATTTTAGTATTTTCAGAGGATAAGAGGCAATCTCCCATGAACACAGAGGGACAACTATACATCATATTTTGAGATTGTCTTATTAATTACATAAAAAGCATATTATATATTTCTTAGTAATATAACCATCATTTTTAATAACAAATGTTCCCCTTTGTTCATTTTAGTCCTTAATGAAATTTTGCAATCTAAAATTGATAATGGAAACTGAACAATGACTGTGATTTTTTTCATTTCTAGGAAATGAATACATAATACAATATGGAAAAGAGCAGGTTGTACATGATGAATTTTCAGTGATTTGTTTCTTCTTACTACTTACATTTAGTCTTGAGAACCTACCCTATGTATCTGGAAATTTTACCTCTACCTTAAAAGTCTACCAGGAGACCTGTGGGATGGTTCAGTGGGTAAAGTTCTTGCCACCGAAGTTGATGACCTGTTTGATCCCTGGAACTCATGTGGAGGTGGAAAGAGAGAAGTGAACTCAGCAAGCTGTCCTCTGACCTCCACATGAGTACAGTGGCATGCCCCCGACACATACAAAATAAATAAATGGGGGGCTGGAGAGATGGCTCAGAGGTTAAGAGCACCAACTGCTCTTCCAGAGGTCCTGAGTTCAATTCCCAGCAACCATATGGTGGCTCACAACCATCTGTAATGAGATCTGGTGCCCTCTTCTGCGTACATAATAAATAAATAAATCTTAGAAAAAATAAATAAACATTAAAACAAATTTTAATCTGCCAGATCTTCCAGTTTTGTCCTTCAAGTTTTCAGTGCTTAGTACCCATATAATTATCATCTTCCTAAAATACACACATCAAATACTTTGAAGGTTGCTTTCCTATCATCTTAAAAACAAAATCCAGGACCTAGAGAGATGGCTCAGAGGTTAAGAGCACTCACTGGCTACTCTTCCAGGGGTCCTGAGTTCAATTCCCAGCAAATTCATGGTGGCTCACAACCATCTGTAATTTGATCTGGCGCCCTCTTCTGGCATGTAGGTAGAACACTGTTGTGTGAATTCTAAAACGGGTCTTTTAATAAAAAACCCGGTGCCAGATATTGGGGTAAATGCTGAAAGATCGGAGACGAAGGAACAAGCCACTGCTGTGTCTTACCTCTAGGACTCCTAAGAGTGAAAAGCTTCCTCAGCCAAAAAGCCTTCAGTTCCTGTCTCCTCAGGTCTTATATACCTTTTTCCACCCAGCCATACCACTTCCTTCTTTGTGCTAGGATTAACGGTATATGATTCCCAAGTACTAGGATTAAAGATGTGTGCCACCACTGCCTGGCATCTATGTTTAATCTTTTGGCTTATTCTATTCTCTGATCTACAGGCAAATTTTATTAGGGTGCACAATATACCACCACTGAATATATAATAAATAAATAAATCTTAAAAAAAAATAAAATCCAGAACAGAATCCAGAGGTTCAACTGCTAGCATTGCAAAAAAAAGTCCAAACTCCTTAACACAACATGATAGTATGTCTACATGCCTCTATTTGCTCTCTATGTTCTGTTTTTCTCAGACAGGGTCTCTCAATAAACCTGGTGCTTCCCATTTCAGCTAGGCTGGCTGGCTGGCTAGTGACTAGTGAGCTCCAGGGACCTGCCTGTTTCTGCCCACCCCTTACCCCCATCTCGTGATTCTCTAGATTCTCTGAAGTTTATCTTGCATTAAAATTGTACCAGACTTGGTATGGTTGAATACCCCTTTAACCCAACACCTCAGAGGCAGAGGCCAGCAGATTTCTGTGTGTTCAAGGCCAGCCTGGTGTATATAGCAAGTTCCAGGCCAACCAGAGCTACATAGCAATACCTTGTTTCAAAACGAAGAAAGAAGGAAGAAGAAGGAGGAGAAGGAGGAGGAGGAGGAAAAGAAAAAGTAATAGTAGTAGTAGTTGTTGTTGTTGTTGAAGTGGCCATGCTGGAAAGATGGCCCAGCAGTGAAGAGCCCTGGCTGCTCTTACAGAGAAACTGTTCAATTCCCAGCACCCATAGGGTGGCTCACAACCATTTGCAACCCCTGATCCAAGGGATATGTTGCCCTGTTTTGGCCTCTGCAAGCATTCGGCATCCACATGATGTACATACATGAAGATAAAATCCTCATACACATAAAAAAATACTTTTAAATTGCACCAGAGTTCTGTAATTTATCCTGAATTCTACATAGACCTAAGTTTTTATATTAATAAAATATATTTGATGTGTGTGTGCTCCCACTGAAGTCAGGAAATCAATGTTTAGTAAATTCTGAAGCAGGCATGATGGTGCATATCAGTAATCTCAGTACTTGGGAGGTGGATGTGAGAGAATCAAGAGTTTGAGGCCAATCTAGGCTATGTGAGAATGAAATATTGTCTCAAAAATAAGTAAACAACTGGACCTGCCTGTACTGAATCTACCAGGTTGAGCTGAATCCCCAGGGGAGTCTTGTCCCTGGAGGACATGGGAATGGAGGGGAGGGGCTGGGAGGAAGGCGGGGGTGGGGAGGGAGGGGGGGAATGACAGGGGAAACCATGGCTGATATGTAAAATTAAAACACAAATATAATTTTTAAAAATAAGTAAACAAATAATAAAAAATGTCCAGCTTAGTTATAATTGATCTTCTAAAATGTAATTTCATTTAGATGTAATTTTAATTATTTTGTTTTATTTTTAATTAAAATATAATCTATCATTTCCCCTTCTTCTCTTCTTCTTTTTTTTTTTTTTTTTTTTTTTTTTTTTGGTTTTTCAAGACAGGGTTTCTCTGTGTAGCTTTGCGCCTTTCCTGGAACTCACTTGGTAGACCAGGCTGGCCTCGAACTCACAGAGATCCGCCTGGCTCTGCCTCCCGAGTGCTGGGATTAAAGGTGTGCACTACCACTGCCCGGCCCCCTTCTTCTCTTCTATCCAAACCCTCTCCATCTTTCTCTCTCCCACTCAAATTCATGACCTGTTTTTAATTATTAGTGTTATACACACATACACACACACACACACATACATACACACACACACACACACACACACACACACATACACATACACACACTAAATGTATAACTACAGCCTACTGAGTCTACATGTATGTATATGCTTTTAGGGCTGACCTATGTTAAAACTTACAGAATTTAATTTGAAAACAAGTCATATAGTTGATAATAATTGAAATGTTTTAAAGTTAAATTCTGTTAGTCTTAATATGTCTATTTTTCAATATTTTCAAATGTTTTTTTTCCTCTGAGAGCAAATTATTTACTTGTTTATCATAAGTAAGACCACATAACCATAATACACAGCAGACAATTTTTCATTAAACAGACCAATACACACAGCAAGTCTGCACTTCTGCTTATAGTCTGAACACAGGTACTTAGCTTGTCCTGTGCTATACATGCTTGTAATGCACAGAAGTCCTGTAACCAAAGTGGGATAAAGCACACAAAACTGGTTTTATTTTAACACAGCATTCAGAAGCATATGATTTTTGTGATTTTATTTACATAAATATTATTTTTAAAACTGCTTTAATGGCCTGGCATGCTGTCTCTCACCTTTAACTGCAGCACTCAGGAGGTAGAGGCAGTTGGATCCCTTATCTTCTGAGACAAGAGTCTATCACTGAACTCAGTGCTCTCCAATTGACTAATGGTCTCCAGAGATCCACATGCCTCCTCCCAGCCTTGCTAGGACTATAGATGTGCATGACTACCCCTGGTTTTTATGGGGGTGTAAGGAACTGCAACTCAGGTTTTCATGCTGACACAGTAGGTACTTTACTGAGTTAAACCCCAGACCAAATTCATACATTTTTGATGGTCTTGGGGTGTAGCTTAGTGGTCAATGTGTTCTTGGAATGGTGATCTCTGGGTTTAATCCCAGTACCAAAAATAATGATTATAAAAATACTTACATTATTTTGAATATGGAATTCAATCATATTCTTAAAGAAGCTGAAGTATAACAAAAACCATATAGTAAAAATGTCCTTCACATTGCTACCCTCAACCAGCTAGGCTCCTTTCCCCACATGCAACCAATATTAATAATATCCTTCAACAGGTCATTTATGGGGGCTGGGGAGATGGCTCATTAGTTGAGTGCACTGGATGCTCTTCCAGAGGACCTGGATTCAATGTCCAGCACCCACATGGCAGTTCACAACTGTCTGTAGCTCTGATTCCAGGGGATCTGGTACCTTCACAGACATACATGTAGGCAAAAGAACAATGAGCATAAAATTTTAAAAAATAGATCTAAAAAAAGAGAGCATTTATGATTATTCACGAAAATAGGTATATATTGTAATCTTCATTTTTAAACAAAATGGTAGCTGTATCAAGACTGATTCTTAGAATTTTGATTTAACCTCATCATATACTGGTATACTGGAGCTCATTCTATATTAATATATCAAGAGGTGCTTCATCATGTTTATTGCTGCATAGTATTTCATATTTCAATACAAGGTTGTCCTGGTTGGTTTTGTCAACTTGACACAAGCTAGATTCATCCAAGAACAGGGAATCTTAATTAAGACAATGCCCCCATCAGATTGGCCTGTAAGCAAGCCTACCGACAATTTTTTGATTAATGATTGATGTGGAAGGGCCCAACCCACTATGGGTGGTGATATCCCTTGGCAGGTGGTCCTGGGGTACATAAGAAAACAAACAGCAAGCCATGGAGAGCAAGCCAATAAGAAGCATTCCTCCACTGATTCTGCTCCAGTTCTGTCTTTGAATTCCTGTCTTGGCAGCCCTCAATGGACCATGACTAAAGATAGGTAAGCCAAATAAACCCTTTCCTACTTAAGTTTCTTTTGTTCAGGGTCTTTATCACAGCCACAGAGAGCAAACTAACACAAGGATATTCAGTTCCTACCTCATTGAGAGCCAAATGGGTTGGCTACAGTTCCTCTTTATTACAAACTTTCCTGTGTGTCAGTCTTTACACATGGGTACATTCACAGGATGAATTCCTAGAGGTCAGATTCTGGAATGGAAACTGTGTACATTTGCAACCTGTCAAATGCTGTTAATATACTGTCCGTGGATATAGTAACAATTTACAATCCCACCAATGATAGGAAAAAGTACCTGTTTCCTTACACCCACACATCACAGGATGGTGTCAGATTTTTGATTGTATGTTCTAAATATACAACCAAAACTTTAAAAACCAAAAGAAAAAACAGTGACATATCTTTGTGGTAGTTTTTGAATTTCTTTTAGATATAAAGGACTGTTCTCTTTGTTGTGGGAAAACGGGAATGGGAAGCACCCCACCCAGAATATGTACCAAAGACTGAGGGGAGAATTGAAACAAAGTATTCACTCTGACAGGGACTCAGGAGAGTAACCTCCCAAAACTTGAACACATGGTCCACAGTGTCTTGGATTAGGCTAATCAGCATCATTTCTGACTTCTTTTGTCATTGGTGGGTTCAAATCATAGCCTATTTGACTGAGGACCATGTGTGAGAACTTAGCCCATATGACTGAAGATGAGGAACGGGAAATTCCAGAAGCAAGCATGTTTACAGCAACGGAAAAAGGGGCAGATGGGGCAGGTCTTTTACAAGCAGCTGCAGATCTGAGATAAAGCCCTGTGCTTTTGCTTCCTGACTCCAATCTTTTTTCAATGGTCAAGAGTCATTTCCATTTCCATATATTTGAATTGTTTCATCTGTTAATGGTTGATTGTATGTTGACTTGAGTAGGTTAAGGAGTACCTTGAGAGCTTGGAAACAATATTTCTGGATGTGCCTGTCAAAAGCGTTTCCAAAAGAGATAACATTAGAATCAGTAGCTGGAGCCAAGAAGACCCATGTTTATCAGAGTGAGCAGAAATTCTCTCCGTTTCTGAATTTTGTGTTTAGTGGGAAAGTTGGATTAAAACCCACTCAAAGAAAAAAACTGAGAAGGACTGGGGTTCCTGTTGTTTGGCTTTGGTTTTAAAATCATTGTTATTACTGTAAAGGGCATCATGCCAGAATGTGCACTTGGTAGTCAGAGGAAGAATTTGTGATGTCGATTCTCTCTTTTCACCAATACGTAGGATTCAGGGACTGAACTCTGGTTGTCATGCCTGGCACCACAAGTGCCTTTGTCCACTAAACCATTAGCCTTCCCTCCTTTTATTTTAGAGACTCGGCCTTGCTCTGTAGACCCAGTTGACATCAAAGCCAGGCTGGCCTTGAATTCACAATCCTCTTGCCTCAGCCTCCTGAGTGCTTAGATTTCAGTGCCTGGTTCCTGAGAAGGATCCATATCAGTGAGGAACTGAATATGAATGGGAGTTGTCTATTTAAAATGTATGTACAACCATGGAGATTCCCCTTATAAAGGAAAATGGACCTGGGACTGAAATACTAAGAACCACTGACTGGGGATAAAAGTCAATGGGAAGAACCCTAAAGTGTCGGCAGCTTTGAAGAAAAGCAAATGTCCTTAAGACCTGCCTGAGGGAAAGAAAAATCAGAAGGCACATGGAAATAGAAATCAGTCCTTAAAAACACAGTGTGTCCTTCTTCACAAGGATGGCAAAGAAGAGCTGTTTAGAAGATAATTAGGCAGTGTTGATAATCTTTGCTTTGTAGCAACAATGTTAGGTCATGTTAGATTAAATGAGAACAATAGTGCATTAGTAAATCAAGCCAGTCATATTATGTAGCAAGTGGTCTAAACCTTAAAGAAACAATAACTGCAGGACTGAAACACCGCCTAACAAATAACTGCTGAGTCCTTGAGGCAAGATGCCTCAAACACAGCCTGCTAAAGACAACATGACGCAGGTTGAACATACCTAGTTCAAACTGTGAGAATCTGAAGTACTCTAAAACTTTCTGTGTGTTGAGCTGAAACCCAAACCCAGGGTCCCATGCATGCTAAGAACTGTTTCTTTACTTTTCTTTCTATTCTTTCTTCTTTTTTTATCAAAATAAAAATGCTAAAAGTTGTGGTAATGCTGGCCTGCAATCTGAACACTTGAGCAGACAAGGCAGGAGGATTAGGAATTCAAAATTCAAGATTTTCCTTGGCCAGCTTGGGTCATACGAGATGCTGTCTCAAAACCAAACAAAAAACAAATGATTGATAGTTCTACCTTTTTTGTTCTTGGCTTGCTTCTTAGTTTTTCTGTTAAAATTTTATAGACTATTGTGAGTTACCTTTTAAGTACTTCTGAATGTAGGTGTTTGCATCTGTTCCATAAGTTGTAGGAGGCACTAAATGACTTCAGGGGTTAGCCGAATGTGAAACTCCATGTGGCCCACTCATCTCAATTAGCTGTACCATCTTCCTTTCTATGCACATTTGTTTCCATTCTCACTAGCACATTACTCTCCAACTTATCTCTTTTTTTTTTTTATAGCAGTAAGGATTGAACCCAGGGCTGTGTTCATGCAAGGCAAGTGTTTTACCACTGAGCTACATCCACAGCCCCTTTTAAATTCTTTATTTTTAACCAGGGTCTTGTTATATTGCTCAGATTGATCTTGAACATGCAACCTTCCTGTTTCAGTCTCCAGAGTGGCTGGAATTACTTCCCAGCTCCTACTCCTTTTCTACTCAAAGCTTCTTTCTATTCCTAGTATTGCCCCCCTCTTCTTCATCCTCACTTCTACCTTAAGCCTTCCCTGTTTTCTCTTCTCTCAACTAGTGAAATATTCTAATTACTATTTTCTCTTTCTCCAACCCAATCTATGTACTGCTGCTAAATTCTAAACGGATATGTAAGGGTAAGTGGAGGACTGTCATTTACTATGAGTAATTCTATATAGTTCTTGAAAGTTTGAAAGCATGTATGGAGCCAGGCATGGTAGCACACACCTGTAATCCCAGAACTTGAGAGATGGAGGCAGGAGGATCCAGAATTCATGATCAGTGTAGGGTTACAGAGCAAGTTTCTGATTAGTCTGGAACTACATGAGAACATGTTGAAAAATAAATAAATAAAACAACAAAAACAAACAAACCAAAGGAACTGATTACATCTGTTATTAATGGTTTCTCATGCCCCAGTGGATGGCCTCATACTCATGCTCATATGATCAGCACACATTGGAATAATGGAGTTAATGATAATAATGAAAAAAGAGGTCATGGAGTTGGAAGCAGGATTGAGGGTAGTGGGGGATTGATAAAATAAAAATACATTATATATATGACATTTTTAACAATAGTTAAAATATTATTCAAAATGCAAATATTATTACTCCACTGTCTAAAATCTCTCAATATCTTTCCATCAATTGTAGGGAAAAACTCCAACGTGTATTCATTTTATGTGTATGGATGTTTTATCTGAATGAATGTTTGTGCACTACCTGTGTACCTGGTGCCCACCAAGGGTGTCAGATCTGGAACTGGAATTATTGCTGATTGTGAGCCACCATGTGGGCACTGGGAATTGAATTCAGGTCCTCTGTAAGAATAACAAGAGGTCTTAACAACTGAGAAATCTCTCCAGCATCTCAAGATCCCCTTTTTAAAGGTTTCTCTTAATTCACAGTTTCAGGAGATTGCTGTGGGATGCTCTGTATGTTAAATGTGTTGCTCTGATTGGTTAATAAATAAAACACTGATTAGCCAGTAGCCAGACAGGAAGTATAGATGAAACAAGCAGAGAGGAGATTTCTGGTAAGTGGAAGGCTGAAGCGGAGAGACACTACCAGCCACCGCCGCCATGACAAGCAAGATATAAGATACCGGTAAGCCACGAGCCACGTGGCAAAGTATAGATTAATAGAAATGGGTTAATTTAAGATATAAGAACAGGTAGCAAGAAGCCTGAGCCATTATGCCAAACAGTTTAAATAATATAAGCGTCTGATTGATTACTTTATAAGTGGGCTGTCAGGACTGCCGGAGCTTGGTGGGACCTGGAGAGAAAGCTCCAGCTACAGGAGATATGGTCCATCTCTGCAGAAAAAGCAGGAAAGAGCTGGTCACATTGCATCCACAATCAGGAAGCAGAGATCAGACTCCAAACTCAAATTCTTAACAGAATTTTCCGTGGTTAAAAGGCTTCCTGCTCTTCCAGAGGAACTGAGTTCAGTTCTCAGCACCCACATCAGGGGACTGTGACTCCGGTTCCAGAGGCCTGGATACCCTCTTCTGACCTCTACAGGCACACACCCACATGTGACACACAGACACAAACACACAATAAAAATAGAGAATAAAATTGCTCTAAAAACATTAAGATATGCCCTCATGTAGCCTCACACTCACTATGCAACCAAGGACAAATCTGAACTTCTCATTCTTCTTTTTCCATCTACTGAATGTGGGGATCAGCACATGCTCCCAACACCAGGCTTTAAAGTGACGACCTCTTCTTTTTCTCCTTTTCTCCCAAGCAATCATTTTTCCCGCATTATCAAAGATGCTCAGTTCTGCGAAAATGCTACAATGGGCTTTCAATCAAATTTGTTCTTGAGCCAGTGAGACGGATGAGCTTACTGCCAAATCTGACGTGAGTTCAACCCCTGGGACCTACATGGTGGAAGAACAGAAATGAATTTTGGGTCCTCTGATCTAAACACACACACACACACACACACACACACACACACACACACACACACCTCCACATACACAATAAATAAATAAATTTAAGATGCTCAGTTCTAAGCAACAGTAATAATAATAATCAGCTAGCATTTATATACAGCATGCCAAGTGCTTTTTATGTTATCTCATTTTACAACCCTGTGAAGTAGATCTGACTATCTCAGTTTAATAGATGAAGAAATTGGTGATGAAGAGGGCTGGGAGATAACTCAGTGGGTAAACTGCTTGCTGCACAACCATGGGGACCTGAGTTTGGATCCCTAGCACGGGTATAAGATGCCAAGCATGGAGGCATGTGCCTGTTACTCCAATGCTTGGGAAATGAGACATGCAGATCCCAGGGACTTGCTAGCCTGCCAATATAGCCAATACGGTGCTCTGGGTTCAGTGAGAGACTCTGTCTCTAAAAATAAAGTAGAGAATGATACAGAAAGATAATGTTAATCTCTAGACTCCTTGTGTTCAGAGGCAATGGCACGTGCATGTACAAACACACACACACACACACACAGAGAGAGAGAGAGAGAGAGAGAGAGAGAGAGAGAGAGAGAGAGAGAGAGAGAGAGAGAGATGGGCTAATGATGTAGCTCAGTTGTTAAAATGCTTGCCTAGCATACAGAAAGTTCTGGATTCAATTTCTAGCACCATATGAGCCAGTTTTCATTTGTGAGTTTTTAAAAATTATTATTTTATTAACGGTAGCAGTAGTAGTAGTAGTAGTAGTGTGTGTGTGTGTGTGTGTGTGTGTGTGTGCGCGTGTGTGTGCACGTGTGACAAAGTGCAGGTACACATTTGCTATGGTGTCTTGGTCAGTGTTCTATTGCTGTGAAGAGATACCATGACCATGGCAATTCATAAAATGAAGCATTTCATTGGGACTTATTTAGTTTCTGAGGGTTAGTCCATTATCATCATGGCAGGGAGCATGGCAGCCTGCAGACATGGTGCTGGAGAAGTAGCTGAGAGTTCTCCAACAGGATCTGCAGATAGCAGGAAAAAGGAGACTCTGGGCTTGCAATGGACTTTTTAAAACCTCAAGCTGGGTGGTGGTGGCACACGCCTTTTAATCCCAGCACTCGGGAGGCAGAGCCAGGCGGATCTCTGTGAGTTCGAGGCCAGCCTTGTCTACAGAGTGAGATCCAGGAAAGGTGCAAAGCTACACAGAGAAACCCTGTCTCAAAATAAAAATAAAAAATAAAATAAATAAAATAAAACCTCAAAGTCCACACACACAGTGACACACTTCCAAGAAAGCCACATCTCCTAATCCTCTCAAATAGTGCCACTTACTAGTGACCAAGTATTTAATCTATGAGCCTATGGGGGCCATTCTCATTCAACCCACCACACATGGTATAGGTGTGAAATTCTGAGGAAAACTTTTGGGAGTCTGTTCTCTTTTTCCACCATGTAGGTCCTAGGGATCAAATTTAGGTCGTTGGGACTGGTGGCAAGCAATTTTACTTGCTGAGTCATCTCAGACCACATCTGGGGTTCTTGATTCTAGTATTTCAGAACTTGGTTTGCCATATCCTATTGTTTCCTCTATAAATTTCTGTGCAGCAGAGACTGCCACGATTATGCTGCATAGGCTTTCCATTTGTAAGACTGATTTATGCTAGATGTAGGTTTAGATACAAAAGTTTTTTTTAACCAGTTCATACAATGAAGTGTTCAAATGATGCTCATTGATTAAGGTGCTAAGTAATCTACCAAACTACTTAGGCTTTCTTATTTAAGAATTAAAAGAACAATTCAGTTCCTTTATCACAGGAGTCATTTTTTTGGCCCTGGGCATAGCAGTCAGTTCTGCTTCACTTGTCCTTAGTGAAACATTGTTTTTTTGTTTTTTAAAGATTTATTTATTTATTATGTATACAGTGTTCTGCCTCTGTGCCAGAAGAGGGCACCAGATGTCATTACGGATGGTTGTGAGCTACCATGTGGTTGCTGGGAATTGAACTCAGGACCTCTGGAAGAACAGCCAGTGCTCTTAACCACTGAGCCATCTCTCCAGCCCATGTGAAACATTCTTATGGCCAAAGTCACTAACCTAACCCCTTTGGATATTCTTATCTGCTTTTAGAGGGCCCACTTCATGCTAGGTGTCAGAAACTTTGGCATCATCTTGAAAGTGCCTGCTATTTAGGAAAGCTAATTAGGAGCACAAGCCTGTCATGTGATCTTTGTAACCACTTAAATGAACAGTCTAAACCAGGGCTTGGATATGGTCAGTATATCTACAGTCCTTCTATGTCATTCTTTTCCTAACTCAAGAAATAGCAAACTATGCTCTTAGAAATTTCACTGGTACTTACTACCTGTGGTGTCCTTTACATATTTTTAGCTTCTTTTTTTCCCTATGCCTTTGGAGATGTTCCTTTTAGTCCATACCTGTTGCATTTTTATAATACAGCAATCTGGGCCTTTTTGTTTTGTTTTCTGAGAGGGTTTCTCTGTGTAGCCTTGGCTGTCCTAAAACTAGCACTGTAGACCAGGCTGGCCTCGAACTCACAGAGCTCCAATTGCCTCTGCTTCCCAAGTGCTGGGATTAAGGGTGTAGGCCACCACTGCCTGGCTTGATAAAAGTGTTTTTATTATCTAATAAAATGCCCCTAGCTGGCTAGCTCTGTAACTAATTGAGATGCAGTTAAAGATTCGGGATTCTGAGTGTCCAAACACAACACTGGCTATGGCAAGGGCTCTCCCTCCGGCTGCCACCTCATGGCAGGTGGCAAAAGTGGGAGCATGGCTGGCATGAAGAGATTGCAATGACAAATAAGGCAAATAGCAGTCTGAGTCAGGTTTGTTCTAGTAACTCACTCTCTGAAGAACTCAGTGGCCTCTGAAAGGTACCTTAACCCTACCCAGTCAGCTTCATCAGTGACTTAATGACCTGCCCTCAGCTCCTACCTCTATTGCTGTTCTTTTTCTTTTTGTATGAGTGTTTTGTCTACATGTATGTCTATGAGTATCTGGTGCCCACAAAGGCCCGAGGAGGGAGTTGGATCCTCCGGAACTGGAGTTATAAACAGTATAAACCACCATGTGGGTGCTGGGAACTGACGCCAGGGCCTCTTCAAGAGTAGCAAACGCCCTTAACCACTGAGCCATCTCTCCAGCCTGAAGGTCCTATCTCGTAAATTGCCCTTCCATTATCACCACACTGGGCCCAGTCTGAAGACTGAATTGAAATACATGAACCCATAGAATACATTCAAAATTATCTAAACCATACACTTGAGATGGATGAATCTGAGTAATACCCACATGCCTACAGAGAGGAAAGACGTAGAATACAGGACACTCCTCTATCAGCCTTTGATTCGATTCCGTGCCAATAAACACAAGCCTGAAGGAAGTTTTAAGAGAACTGTACCAGTGGATAATCTTTGAAATAACTGCTCCCTGGTCCAAGATTGTTTCAGAATTTTATAAGAAAAAAAAATTGGTATTAGAATTTTTGTTGTCTTTATTGTTTTGTTTAAAGAAAGGGCTATCAATTGTTTCCTTTGTCTCTTGGAAAAACTTTACACGGGTTGGCTTGTTCCATTTGAGACTTCAAACTCCTTATAAAGATGCTTATTGTCCTCGTTGTAAAGTCCTTGTTTCCCTTCTATCTATCTTTGCTAATATTAGTTCATGGACTCAGCAGTGGGGATTTCAGAGACAGGCAGGATACTTGGGAAATCTTTAGGGCCTCTAAGACAATGTCTTAGGCTCTGGTCAATATATGGGCAGGCGAGGCAACAGCGGAGATTCCGGGTAAGTAATACCTTCCACAACAGAGCAGCTTGGCCTCTTATTATATGTTAGGAATTACATCTAAGATTTCAGTTCAGATTTTCTTTTTATTTCAGTCCTGAGTTTTCTAATGTAAACATATTTGAAATCAAGTTTTGGAATTTCAGGACTGACAGTATGCCTCTTTTAATCAAGGTGTGAAAACACATTCCTGGGATTGCCAAAAACCCAGTGGTTGCAAACTACTGGAAGCAGGGCATAGGTTATACTTCTCTATTATCTTGTACCTAATGGTACTGAACAATAGTGCCAAATCATAATGTCCGAACCTAACACACTCTTCCTTGTTCTATTAGCTGATTATGTGATAACACTATAAAGTGAAAGCATTTCCCTTTGCGCGAACATACAATGAGACACAATATTTTAAGAATGAAGAATAATTCCAGGCATAGTGGTACATACATGGCTTTAATCCCAGCATTTGGGAGGCAGAGGCAGAAGTATCTCTTTGAGTTTGAGACCAGCCTGGTCTATCTAGTGAGCTCCAGGCCAGCGGAGACTAAGAGAAACTCTGTCTCAAAAAAAAGAAAAAAGAAACTCTGTGCCATCTTTCACCTTGACACATATAAAAGATGTATCAGATACCTACCCTCAGTGTTGAAACTCTGCTCCACATGAAAATGGCATCGTTACTAGTACTCCACCAAGCAGGAAGTTATGACATCACACACCTGCTTAGAAAAACCCACTCAAATGGCTTTCCACTATGCCAGGTAAAAGCCAAAAGGCCTCACACTCTCCTACCTTCCTCAATCTTGTCTCATCTCATGCTACTTACTGGACTTTGTGTTTTATCTCATGGCATGTAGCTTTTACCCTGAGGCACTTGGATTGTTATCTCTGCCAAACAATTTTCCTTGGCACTAAAGTTTGGTCCCTTGGTCCTCTCAAGTTTCAGCTATTTGTTAGGAAAGAGCAAAGCTCCACAAACATCTCCTAACACCCTGATTGTACTTTTTCTTCAAATTCTTTTTAGATGTAAGTTTACGTGCATGAAGACTTGCCTGCATGTATGTATGTGTATTGTGTGCCTAGTGCCAGGAAAGGCAGATGGCCTTGGATCCCCTGGAACTAGTTAGGATGGTTGTGAACTATCATAAGGATAAGAACTGAACCCAAGTTCTCTGCAAGAGCAAGTGCTCTCTCTCTAAACCGCTGAGCAACGTCTCCAGTCCCGTGCTGTTTCTTAATGAAACTTACTACACAGAAACCTTTATGTGTCCCTTGGCTAGAACTAATCTCCTTCAGCCTTCCAGCTGCTTCTATTGAATCCCTCTTACCAAACACGGAGGCTGGCTTGGAAAAGGCACTTTAGTTTGACTTATATTTTCATCACAATTGCAAAAATTTCCCTGTGGTGCCTAAGAGGAAATGGTAGAAGTATGTAATTGCCCACATGGATTTGTATTAAGCAGTTTTCCTTTAGGTCTACACTCCAGTCTATGAGGATTTTAAAAACAAGAGGGGAATTCAATATAAGCTCTTCTATCAGACACCTAAGTGTTAGCACAGAAGTTGTTTTCCCTTCTCATCTCATCTGAAAGAACCTTTATCTCACAAAATGTCAGGGACCTCTAGGAGAGATGAACTACATTTCTGTCTTGGAATGCGCCCACGTGAAATCTGAGTCGCAGATAAAAACCCAAAACAGAAAGCTTCACCATCGCAAGTTGATCTTTTATTTCAGTGACCGAAAGAATGCAGTAATGGAATTTATGACTGACATCAGGCATGCACCTCTACCTGAAACTGGTGTTAGTTTCTCACTGGCCTAAATCATTAGCATTTCTTTAGGCACATCTGTGAAGGGTTTGTATCCTGATATACAGAGTAGGTTAACTTGCTCCTGTGGCAGTCTCGTAGTAAGAATTATGCTCATGAGCTACATTCCTTTATAACTAATTAAAGCCCTCTAGATTCTCAGGCTGCCCGTTCTACCTTGAGACCATATTTTCAATTTGATATTTAAGTAAATCACAGTATAGGGGAGAAAGACAACCTAAAAGGCTGGATTATATGGACACCCATAGAATTTTTTCAGCTCTGATAGTCAAACTTGTAAAGATAAGAAAGCTCATGGTTAAACAGAGCCAGATTATTCCCCCACTGTTACTCCTTCTGACACAAAGATCTCCCTAAAAAATCAGAAATGAATCCATACAAATAGAGATTTACCCTATGTGGTCCCACTATCAAATTATAGAAGCACTTCCACTATCAAAATTATATAAAGCAGTTAGGGGACCTTGAGGAAGCATAGTCCCATATACAGTAATCTGCATAATTTCATTTATCTGTCAATTATTTTCACATGATTAGCTTTAAAAACACAACCAAATACATATGACTCTCAACTCCCATACATAAAATTGGTCTTTGTTCATTCTCAGGAGGCAAGATGTCCCAAGATGATAAAGAAAATTGGGAGCCAATCCCAATCCCAATCCCCCGTAGCCATTTCTTCAACCATCCAATCAACAGCTCTTCATTTCTTGAACTACTTTTCCAAAGAGGTAATGCTGAGATCAGTCAGAAAGGCTTTCTGAGAAGACTGGTTTGGACTTCTGGGTCTGTTCCAGTCGATTTAAGATGAATTGGCTTGTATCAATGAAGCGCTCAACACAGTTCACAAAGCAGGCCTCAGCCCGACTGTCCAACTTTGGCCCAGGCTTATCCATGCACTTCTCCTGTTCAGAATAAGACACAGAATCACAAAGGGAACTTGCAAACAAAAGCCTTTTGCTTATAGAAGTAATTTCACCTAAACCACCTGATTTGCTAATGCATTTGGACCTGTGTTTTCTCTTACCTAGAACACCTACACTTAAAATTGCATAGCATGTGTGTATCTATATGTGTGATGTAACTAGAAGACTGAGGAGAGAAAGAGATTGTAAGGGAGGCAAGAAATGCATGTTAAGAACATATGTGCCATGATAAAGCCCCTGGCTTTTTTTTTTTTTGCCAGAGCTGAGGACCGAACCCAGGGCCTTGTGCTTGCTAGGCAAGTACTCTACGACTGAGCTAAATCCTCAACCCCGAAGCCCCTGACTTTTACTACAAAATTAATATAAAAATTTTCACATTTAGCATCTTACCAATTGTCAGACAATTGGACACAGGTTTACATTACATTTTGCAACAAGTCAATGGAAAACACCATTATCAATCCTCATTGTTAACAGTGGAAACTCTGGCAGAGTTTGCTCAAAGTCAATGGGCCAGAAAATGGCACACCTTGGATATAACAGAGTGAGAAAAGAGGCAAAAAAAAAAAAAATACAAGTGAAAGAACCTTTCTCAGGCGGTGGTGGCAGCACACACCTTACCTCAGCACCTGGGAGGCAGAGGGATCTGAGTTTGAGGCCGGCCATGGAGGAACTGCTTGGAAAAACAAAACAACAAAACAACCTGTTAGGTACCCTAAAACCAACCAACAAAGAAAATCTATGAAGCGACATTCTTTAAGCCTGTTTCTTTAAGACAGAGTAGTTTGTCTTGTGAGACAGGGTCTCACTATGTAGGCTTAGGTGGCTGGAACTCTCTGTGTAGGCCAAGCTGGCCAGGAACTTCAGATCCTTTTGTCTTTGCTTCCCAATTTCTGGGACTGTGCCATCCTACCCAACACGTACCAAAGGTTCCTGTATCCCCTCAGGAGGAGCAGAAAACTGGAGTTCACAGATTAAAAAACAAACAAACAAACAAAAAAACTGACAACTTCCTACATGTATATATATGAAATGCATGTATATGATACAATTTGATCACATTCTCCATTACCCTCTCAATCCCCTCTACTTCCCAACAAGTCCTCTCCCTAGTGTATGCCCTTTCTTTATGAGCTAGTAGTTTGGGGTTGCTTGCATGAGCATACAAGGTTCTTCTATGGGAGCATGAGAAACTTCAGTTGGCTGTACCAAGGAAGGAAAATTAATTCTTCCTCTCCTAGTTCATTATTCTTAAAGCAGTCATTAACCACACTACTTCCCACCCAAACATAATCAGAGACTTTTTAAAAGAGAAAAAGAAGCTGGGCACAGTGGTACATGCCTTTGATCCCAGCACTCTAGAGGCAGAGGTAGGAGGATTTCTGTGACCAGGACGGCCAGGGCTGTCACACAGAGAAACATTGTCTCAAACACACACACACAAAAAAAAAAAAAAGAAAGAAAAAGAAAAAAGAAAAGAAAAAAGAAGAATCTATCATATCTTGGTGGTGAATACCTTTAATCCCACCAATCAGGAGGCAGAGGCAGGAAAAAGATCTCTATAAATTCCAGGCCAGCCAGGAGTAAAGTAAATAGCAAAGCCCTATCTCAAAAGAAACAATTTAAAAAAAATAAAAATAAAAAAAGCTGGAGGAGGCAGGAAAACCATTTTCAAGGTCACTTTCGGCTATTCTCAGCTATCATTCAGTATGAGGCTAGCTTGGAATACATGAAAACTTGTCTCAAAAACAAACAAACAAAACAAAGAACTGAAGCCCTCTGATCCAAGGCAAGCCAGAATTAATCCAAGCATTTCTAAAGAGCACAGTCCAGCAATCCATAAGTTTACAGGAAAAGCACCAAGTAAAGCAATGTCTGTATTACAGTTAGAAACCTTTATAATAAATTGCGCTCATGATTCTCTGCTTTATACACAGGACTTAGAATCTCTCTAATTCCAACGAATAATATCCCTGGCCTCTAAATTCTTTAAGTTTTTATGTCACAGGAGGGCAGTGCGCTTGTCCTTGGCAACGAGAACACTTTGATCTCAGCTACAAACAAATGCCTTCTGCCCCTCTGCCAAAGTCCCCTCACTGAGCCGACTCAATTTCTCAACCTTCAGACCTCAATGTCTTGGTATTACACAACTCACCGTGATGGCAAATAAATGTGTGTGTTGGGAGAGATTATGCCACTTTTATTCTTAATGAGCTAGAGCCGCTTGCCTTTTCATCAGGAGGGGTTATAACTGGGTAATCTAGGTAAATCCCGAGGAGTCCAGAAATAAGTCATGGGCTCTCTGGGATTCGGGCACCCTAAAATTCCAGGACTGGGGCTTCTGATCAGTCTTAAAGGCTAGCACTACAGCTTCAACCTCAGGTGCCTCCGAGTGCTGGGTGGGACAGAGGTGTGAGCCTGTGACTCCCAAACCCTCTCTCTGCACCTACGGTCTTCCAGAGAAGTTCAGGCTGGGCCTTAGGAATCTGAGAACCCAGAGTGCAGTCAAGACCACCCACTCTGAAGTTCCCGACATCCTAGCAAGTCCCGTGGGGCAAGGGCACAGGGAAAGTAGGCATAGCACCCAGATCCAAGCCCAGGGCTCCTCACCCAGCAAAGTTCCGTCATCTGGTGCACCAGCTGCTGGAAGCGCTGCTTCTGCGTCTCCACCTCGATGAAATGCTGCAACTGCGGGTCCACGGCGCCCAAACCGGCGCCCGAAGACGAGGAGTTGGAATCCATCCCGGCGCGACCACGCGGGCCGAGGCGAGCACAGAACCGACTTGCCGACCTTCACGTGTCTGGGTGACGGAACCGGAACCACAACCTCCCCCCTCCACCCCTAGCGCGCGCCGCCCCACCCCGCCTTGGGGACCGCCCTGTGAGCTCACTGCGTCGGCGTGGGACAGGTGTCCAGGCCGGCTCTGCCTGCTTCCCGCAGGCGATCGCTCTCCGCTGTCCCCGCGGGGAGGGGGGGAGGCTGCTCCCCGCCGCACCCCAGCCGTAGCGCCGGGCCGTGACCTGGAGCAGCGCGGCGCTGTGGGAGCGGAGATTCAAAAAGAAAAGACTAGTAGAAAGGAAAAGAGGAAGTTACTTCACACCACGTGGTCCAGTAAAGGGCCGGCCCTGCAACTGTGCCCTGCCCACTTCCAAATTGGCCCGCGCTTTCTCAGCCTTGGCTTTGCCCCCAGCCAGAACTCTTCTGCGAAGGAACTGGCTACCCTGGACCCCTGGGTCCAGTTCTTTGATGGGGTTTTCCTCTTGATGTAGAGAAATGAGGATCTGGCTGTTTGTCCCTCACTAAGATCCATTCAAATGATACTGTATGTCTACTGTGTGCCAATCACCGTGGAAGGCTGGTGGATTCCTCTACAATTAAGAGGCAGGCTTTAACAGGAGAAAGAGGGGTGAAATGTGGATTCTGTCGAGTTCTAGATTAGGAATATGCCAAACTAATAACACACGATTTTCTGCAATTCTCAAAACAGGGAGCTTCAGGGCGGCTGTGTAATGAATTAAAATAGAAGATAACTTCACTCTTTCCAATAATTTTATTTTATCAAAACAATCCATCCCTCTGATTTTAATGGCACCATTCCAGTCTGTCCTGCCCCCAAACTCTTTTAACACTTACCAACAAGCTGTTAGACATCTAGTGGAGCTATTTTCATCTTTCCCTCCCCCCAAATGTTCCCATCCCAAATTCAGTCTGTTAGGAGTCTTGAAGTTACAGGCAATACCAGGCACAGAAATTCCTCGTCCTTTTCTCAGAAGCATTATGCCGGGGACTGAAAGAAGAAATGCATTCCTTGGTATACAGGGGCCTTTACGTATTCAGTAGGAGCATGGAAGGCTACAGAGCCCGTGAGCCTGGGAGCCCTCAGAAAAAGTGGAATTAGGACTTGTAGGAGAGAGGAGTAGATCCACGAAGCTTATCAGCCAGTTCAGGATTCTTCATCCATGACATCTAGAATGTTACTCAAGAGAATTTTGAAACTAGGACGTTCATCTGCTTTCTAAAACCAAAGAAAACAGACAAGTGTTACAGTGTAGAATCCAGAATCCAAAAGGAAGCAAGTAGTAAATTACAAAGTATTAGGCTTATTAAGTATGTACTAAATACCTAGCCACATATCTTCTTGATAACACACAAAGAAGAAAAATGAAAAAGCAGGTCTTCATAAGGTCCTTGTGTGCTCTTCATCTTTAGCAACTCAAGTTTTGGGTTTTTTGTTTTGTTTTGTTTTGTTTTTGTTGTTGTTGTTTTTTTTTTTTTTCGAGACAGGGTTTCTCTGTAGCTTTGGAGGCTGTCCTGGAACTCGCTTTGTAGACCAGGCTGGCCTCGATCCACCTGCCTCTGCCTCCCGAGTGCTGGGATTACAGGAGTGTGCCACTACCACCTGGCTCAAGTTATTTTTTTATAATATATTTTTATTTTATGTGCATTGGTCTTTTGCCTGCATGTATGTCTGTGTGAGGGTGTTGGATCCTTGGCACTGGAGTTACAAACAGTTGTGAGCTGCTGTGTGGGTGCTGAGAATTGAACCCTGGTCCTTTGAAAGAACAGACAGTGCTCTTAACTACTGAGGCATCTCTCCAGCCCATAATGCTAGTAACGTTTGCCTTATCCCTTGCATCTCTTTCCAGAAATCAGGCAAGGACTTCCTATCCCCATTTCCATCTGGCTGTTATACAAACGATTCTAGGATTACTCTTTTTTATCTGTTTGTTCTCTGTGCAACCCTGGCTGTCTTGGAACTTGCTCTGTAGACCAGGCTGGTCTTGAACTCACAGAGATCCACCTACTTCTGCCTCCCAAGTGCTGGGATTAAAGGCATGTGCCACCAAACCTAATTGAGATATGGTCTTTTTGAAAAGAAAAATTTAGTTTTCTGTTGTTTGTTTTGAGATAAGATGTCACTCTATATCTCAGGCTGCCCAGGAAAGGCAATATGTATGTAGCCCAGGCTAGCCTGAAACTCATGGCAAACCCTCTGACCTCAGGTTCCTGAGTGTTGGGACTACATAGGCTTAGTTGCCCTAATATATTGGATAATTCAGGAAGGATTCATGACAGAATAGCCTCAATCTGTCAGAACCAAAGGGTCATCAATTTGTTAGTACTCAAATCAGTGGTTTTCAAAACTAGACAAGTATCAGAAGTTCTGGGAAACATGAAAGGATTTCTGAGTTCCATAGCAGATGTACCTATCCAGAATCTCTTGAAAATAAGCCCAGTAATTTATATTTTTGAAAATGCTGCCAGGCGGCGGTGGTGCACGCCTTTAATCCCAGTACTCGGGAGGCAGAGCCAAGTGGATCTCTGTGGGGCCAGCCTGGGCTACAGAGTGAGATCCAGGATAGGCACCAAAACTACACAGAGAAACCCTGCCTTGAAAAATAAAAAAATAAAATAAAAATTAAAAAAAAAGAAGAAGAAAATGCCTTAGGAGGCTGGACAGCGTAGCACATGCCTTTAATTCTGACACTTGGGAGGAAGAGATAGGTGGATCTCTGTGAGTGTGAGTCTGGTTTGGTCTACAGAGTGATTTCCAGGATAGTCAGGAATATGTAGAGAGACTCTATCTCAAAATAATAATAAAATAATAAAATCCTTAGGAGTAGGGCATATCAGTGCATGCCTGTGACTTCAGCACTTGGCTGGTGGAGGCAGGAGAACCAGAAGTGCAAAGTAAACCTTGGCTACATAATGGGTTTGAGGCCAGCCTGACAATTCGAAACCCTGTCTCAAACAAACTCCTGCGCTACACGCCTGGCTTACAGGCTGTGTGAATGAAACCAAGGCTTCATTCATGCTAGGTAAACACTCTACCAATTGAGCCACACTCCCCAGTGCTGGCAAAGCATTTTTAGAACAGTGAAACCAAGATATTTATTTCTAAAATACTATAACCGGACCCCCTCAAAATCTATAATATATCATTTTTTTAAGTGAGCTAGAAAGTTGACACAGGTATTTAGAGCACTGGCTGCTCTTCCAGTGGACCCAGGTTTGATTCCCAGCACCTACATGGTGGCTCACAACTATCCATAACTCCAGTTCCAGGGGACCTGATGCCCTCTTCTGGCTTCTACGGGCAGCAGGTATGAATGTGGTGCATAGATATACATACAAGCAAAATACCCGTACACGAAAAATAATCAAATAATTTAAAAATATTTTTGAATCAAAACCGCAAGCCCAAAGCAGACAAACAAGGTAGGACCTCATTAAAGTCTCATTTAGACACCCAACCAGAAAAGGTTGGCAGCTAGTAAAATGGAAGGAGAGTCCCAGATAATGATTACAGACTTTGCAATGCCCATTGTCTTACCTGCTCACCTTTGATAGATGGTATGGTCCCACCACCACCACCCCACACACTCTTAAAGCTGATATAGGTACTAGGGTCTGCTCTGCTAATGATACTCGATTGAAGATTAGGGTGGGCATGGAAAAGCCATCAAAGGATTCAGATTCAGGCCAGAGTAAGAAAGCACATGCAGCTATAAGTCTGTGCCCAGCTGACAAGTGACCATGGAGAGAGGGGACTGGCCAGCTAAATGAGAAATTAAGGAAATTAAAGGGAATAGTTTAAGAGCGAACACTGCAACACTTACCTCATGCCAGCAGCTGTACATGATGGTATACACCCTCTCTGATGCTAGATGAGGTCTGTACAGACGTAAGCCTTGAGCAATGTGTTCTGCTGTCTCACTGTTAGTAAATCTCTCATATGGCATCTTCCCCAGGGAGTAAATTTCCCACATTAAAACCCCTAAAAGATTTAAAAAGAAAAAAAGAGAGAGAAGTGTATTCAGTCTTTTTTGGAATACTTGGGGCCTAATCCTTCCGGATGAGCCTTAAAGATCAGAAGAAGCTGATTTCTCCCCTGTGAATTTTGCATTTTGTTCAGACAACTGCCATGGTCCTGGCTGCATTGATGGCTATCAGAGTTGCACTATGCTAGACCATTAGTTCCTCTAGAAGAGACATTGTGTCTTGTTGTCTTGGGAGCTCTGGGGTCTGGCAGAATGCCTAGTACATAGTCAGTATTCAGAAGCCATTGAATAATGAATGGTTTGTGTCCCAGGATATATTGTAAGTTCTAAGAAAATACAGATTATGTCCAGTTTGCTGTGGTTGTCCTCAGAAACCCCTATGGTTCCTGACACATAAGAAGCACCCAAGGATCAGATGAATGATAATGGGAATGCAAATTTGAACTTGTCCTGTTATGTTCTTCTCTGAAGTGTATAATTTATATTCTCTCTTCGCCTCACCAGTGTGTGTGTGTGTGTGTGTGTGTGTGTGTGTGTGTGTGTGTGTGTATGTGTGTGTGTGTGTGTGTGCATGCTCATGTACACCACAGCATATGGTGGAAGTCAGATAACAACCATGGTTGTTAGTCTACACCTTCTACCTTGTTAGAGACAGGAGGCTCCTTTGCTGTTTTTTGGTAGATTCTACAGGCTATCTGGCCTTTGAGTTACTTGTGTTTTCCATCCTCTGCCTCCTGTCTGCTGGTAGGGGCACAGTGGATTACAGATGGCTGTATTCACTACTGCGTCCAGCTTTTATGTGGTTCTGGGGATCGGAAGTGGGTTCTGGGGATCTGAACTCGAGTTGTAAGGCTTGCATGAGAAGCGTTTTGGCATACCCATGGAGCCATCTCTGCACCCTAACCTGTATGTTCACATCTACTTACCAAAAGCCCAAATGTCAGATTTGCTGCTGAACTTGCTATACATAAGCACTTCTGGCGGAGACCATCGGACTGGAAATTTGGAGCCTACCGAGCTGGTGTATTCATCATCCAGGACATACCTGCAAGGGATTCAAGACTTGTTGCCATTAAGATTTAGACAGCTTGATATGTGTGTGAGTCTTCTCAGCACACCCATGAGGGAGGGCTGCATGAATACACATTTACATTCTTTCTCAAAAGTTTCTGCGGGCCAGCCAATGCAGTCTACAAATGTTACTTTTAACAAAACCCGTTTTTCTTTAGAAAAGTATTAATTTGCCTTCTGTGTGGTTGAACCCAGAGCCTTGCCTATGCCAGTGATATTCACTTCTGGTCCTTTTTTGTACTTTTTTAAAAATGAGACAATGTCTCATTAATTACCCAAGCTGGCCTTGAACCTTTTTTTTTTTTTTTTGGACAGATTTCTCTGTGTTCCCTGGCTGTACCTGGAATTCACTCTGTAGACCAGGCTGGCCTTGAACTCACAGACATCCACCTGCCTCTCCCTCCTGAGTGTTAGGATTAAAGGCGTGCACCACCATCGCTGCCCAGCTAATTGTGAACACAGGTGGGATCTGGGTTTGAACCCAGGTCCTCTGGAAGAGCAGCCAGTGATCTTAACCACTGAACCATCTCTCCAGCCCCTTGAATATTCAATCAAGCCACTACCTGAGTGTCCAGAGTAGCTGAGATTACAGGCCTGCACCATCAGGCTCAGCTTCCATCCTGACTTCTGAGTGAGCTTTCTTGATCCACAATATGGTTACAGTAAGAATAAACAGGAAAAAAATCCCCAATAAGGGCTTCTTTCCTTTTCTCTACTCCACCTTTTCCTTTCTCTGCATTTCTTCTTCTCTTTTCTTTCATTCTGCAGTCACCAACAAGGGTTTTAGACCAAGAAAGCAGTAATGGAAGAAAGTCAGCAGGTTGAATAGCAGGCTAAGATACTGGGGAGATGGGAGAAGGATGAAGAGGGGGAGCAAGGTGCGGAGGAAGAAGAGAAAAGGAGAAGAGGGATACAGCAGCGAAGGAAAGGATGAACCAGGGTAGCCGTGCATGCCTGGAGTCCCAGGACTCCAGAGGTGGAGTCTGGTGGGGGCACAAAGGTCCTGGCACCCACAGATCACTACAGAAAACAGGCATGCTAAACACACAGGGGCCTCTTCTCAACCGGGGAGATAAAATACCCATTTTCCTGCCCAGAAGGCTGGGAGTGGATTTTGTTACCAAACTGGTGACTTCTTTGCTATCTGTGGAGGCAGACCTCACCCACCTTTTGCTATAGAGGCAGACCTCATTCAAATCTCCCAGAATGATTATCCCAGACTCTTTTCTCCTTGGACCATTATCCATCCTTAGGGGACATGTCACATGTACTCTATGGCCTGCCGACCTCTATACTATCAGAGGCCACACTAGTTTCTAGGCCTTTTAGCTATAGACCCCACCCTCATGGTCACACTTGCTTTGTAAAGGAGTTTCTTTGTAATCACACCTCAGCTTTATTGTGCACCTGGAATTGGATTGATGGCTACCTGGAGACCTTTTCCCAAATTGTAGTGTTTTAAATATGCTGACAATGAATCACCTGGCTTTAGACTCCCCAAAGTCTGATCCAGGCTGACAAAGTCAATCTGCACCAGGTTTTCAATCTCATCTCTTGGAGGGTTCACTTCCCTGCCCAGATACCTGTAGGGTCCCCCTCATGAGTCAAGACACTAAGGCAGGGTAATGTGGGAGGATAGCTGTGAGTTCCAGACCAGCCTGGGCTACACAGTGAGTTCCAGACCAGCCTGGGCTACACTAAAAAGATAAGAAATATAACCACCCCCACCCCCCGCCAAAAAAAAGAGAGAGGGAGAAAGAAGTGAAGTAAATAATTCAGAATATGCAGAGGTTAGAAGACACTATAACGAGAACAGAAAGTCCAGGCATGATGGTGCATGCCTTTAATCCCACCTGCTCTACATAGTGAGCTCCAGGATAGCCAAATCTACATAGAGAGGCCCTGTCTCAAAAATCAAAAAGACAAAAAAGAGACCAGAAAAAGAAAACAAGGAGATTAAAAATCATCCCACGCCCCTCCCTGTTAGTTCTCTGTCATTTTCCCATTTAAAGTGGACGAGAAAGTCAGATGTGGTAGCAATACCTGTACTGCCAGCAGGGTAGAAGCTGAGGCAAGATAGAATGCTCACAAGTTTGAGGCCACCACGGACAACATAGCACAGTCATTTTCCCCAAATAAATCCTAAGTAGGAAGATGAAAACGGCACACTCACCTAGACAGGCCGAAGTCGGATACTTTCACAACTCCTTGATCGTTTACCAAACAGTTTCGAGCTGCCTGTAGTTCAATAGATACGAGTGAGACAGCAGTCCTGGCTCCCAGGTTAAAGACACGAAGCTTCTGCCTACCAGCAAAATGAAACTGGGAAGACTTGTGGCCTTCAGCTAAAGGTACCTTCCACCGAATAGGAATTATTTGATGCTACAGAGGGTGTGTGTGTGTGTGTGTGTGTGTGTGTGTGTGTGTGTGTGTGTGCTGCATGTGGAGGACAGAAATTGATGTCAGGTGTCTTCCTTGATCCCGTGCTACTTTATTTCTTGAGACAGCATCACTGAACCTAGAGCTCACTGATTGGGCTAGGCTGGCCAATGAGCACCAGGCATCTGCCTGTCTCTGCCCAAAACCCTAGTGCTGGGATGACAGATGTGTGTTGCCATACCTGGCTTTTATATGGGTGCTAAGCATCTGAACTTGGCTCTTTTTTCTTACTCTGAAGGCACTTTACCAACAAAACTATCTCTCTTCCCTTAATTTTGTGGTTTTTGCTTGTTTGTTTTTTTAGAGAGAGGGTCTTATCCTGTACTCTAGGCTGACCTAGAACTCACTATGTAGCACAGGCTGGTCTCAAACACATGGAATCTTCCTGTTTCGGTCTCGAAAGTGCTGAGATTATGAGGGTGAGGCAGCATACTTGACTGGTCCTGAGAAATGTTGCTGCATTTCCATCACATGGAGAGCAAGCAACCTGCCGTGCGTCCCTGAGTAAAGCCTGCAGGACAGTTTCATTCATGCGGACCACTCCACTTCATTGAACTGCTAAGAGAATCCAGTAGAAACACTGGGCAAGCTTGTTTTGTTTTCTGCCTTTCTGGTAGCGAGACGAGATAAGGGCCATTTGAGTTTCCATCCGGCTAAAAGAACAGATGTACAAACTGATGCCTCCAGGGGCTAAGAAAGCAAGCAAAGAGTGATGTGGAGTAGGCGGGACTGAAGGAAGTGGAGCACACCGGCCTGCTATGAAGGGGAGAGCTGCATCCCAGCTCCAGGGGACTATTAGCATGGACAGTGAGATTGTGGGTCCTGACTTCTCAGGTGGTCTACATTGTCAAGAGAAACTGGAAAGTACAGTTGTTGTTGTTTTTTTTTATGTAGAATGCTCCTCTTCAAGTATTATAGTATGTTAACTATAATAAAAGAGTCTTAAAAACCACAAGAGAGGGATGGAGAGATGGCTCAGGGGTTAAGAGCACTGGCTGCTCTTCCAGAGGTCCTGAGTTCAATTCCCAGCTACCACGTGGTCACTCACAATCATCTGTGGTGAGATCTGGTGCCCTCTTCTGGCAGCAGGCATAAATGCAGACAGAACACTGTCTACATAATAAATAAAACAAATAAATACATAAATAAATAAATCTTTTTTTAAAAAAATGAGAGAGCTGGAGATGTGGTCAGTTGGTAGAATGCTAAGCACAAAGCCCCGGGTTCAATTCCCAGTACTGCATAAACCAGGTGTAGTGATGCACACCTATAATCCTAGCACTTGGGAGTGGAGAGAGAAATTTCAGAAGTCCAAAGCCAGCCTGGTCTACATGTAACCCTGTGTCAAAAATAAAATAGAAAGAAAAGAAAAAGCGGATCAAAATGTATCCATGGGTCCCGTCTGTGCCTCTGATGTAAATGACTCAAATGGTGACTTTGTACCAGGAGCGGTCCCTCTGAGAAACACAGGATTGCTCCTCTTCTCAAGGTCTAGAATGGGTAGTGTTTCCTCACAAGTGACAGGGACTCAGGGTAAGTGGCAGGCCTGTTGGAACTGAGGCTGGAGACAACTGATGGGCTCACCACTGGGGCAGATGCACACTTGATGTGTAATGTTTTCTAGAGAAAATCTAAATGCTGGCACTTACAACCCCACTCAACAGTGTATATTATATCTTCCAATGATCATTCCGCCCCCTTGATCCCCATCCCGGTCCTTCTGAGGTCCCACCAGGTCTCGGTGAAGGAACTGCTTCGACTCCAAGTACTCCATTGCTTCACAGACATCTTTGCACATCTCGAGCAGCTGCTGAGTCTGGAAGCGGTGGCGCATCTCCCTCAGGTAGTTCAAAAGACAACCATTAGCCATGTACTCAGTGATGATGAAGATGGGGCGCTGTTTAGTGCAGACTCCATACAACTGCACCAGCTTCTCATGGGAAAGATTCCTACAGGAGAGGCAAGGAGCTAGTCCTCCCATCTTGCCCCTGCAGACCACTCATAAAGGGGTAGGGGAGGGAAAGGATTGGCCTAGCATAGAACATCTGATAGGGTAACATAATAGCAAGGTTATTTTCTTCTTCCCATCACAAACCCCAAAGGTGCCTCAAAAGTGAGGGTGGTCAGGGATTTGGAGCCTACCAAATGGACAAGAAACAAGTCCAAGCTTAAAATAACAATAGGTAAAACTAGAACCATCTTTTCTTTTGAAAGTTCAATATTATACATCTACTCCAAAATGCTGCTGAGAGGGGCTATCTATGTGTCGAACACTATTCTCAACCAGAATCTAAATCAAAGAAATGATTACCTTAGCAGGTTTTTTTGGTGTGGGGTTTTTTTTTGGGTTT
Source organism: Onychomys torridus (assembly GCF_903995425.1). Taxonomy (NCBI): domain Eukaryota; kingdom Metazoa; phylum Chordata; class Mammalia; order Rodentia; family Cricetidae; genus Onychomys; species Onychomys torridus. The sequence continues at coordinate 116,553,885 of NC_050466.1, forward strand.
TTTTGTTTGTTTGTTTGTTTTTTGAGACAGGGTTTCTCTGTGTAGCTTTGGGGCCTGTCCTGGAACTAGCTCTGTAGCCCAGGCTAGCCTCAAACTCACAAAGATCCACCTGCCTCTGCCTCCCGAGTGCTGGGATTAAAGGTGTGCGCCACCACCGCCCAGCACCTTAGTAGTTCTTTAAGGCAACCCACCAAAGGCTAACTAACCTCAGGGCCCTGATCCCAAGTTTCTCCCACTGTAAGTCATCTTAGACCACAGTGTGTTCTCCTTATAGTTCTTAGACTCCCACAACTGCACTGAGAGTTGAATTTACGATGTAACTCACATCATGACTTTGGCTTCTTCAATGAATTCATCCTCAGACATGGAGCCTTCTCTGATCATCTTGATGGCCACATCATACTGGCCCCTCCATTTCCCATATTTCACTACACCAAATTGTCCAGTTCCAAGCTCCTTCAAGAAGGTCAGGTCCTTTGGATCAATTTCCCATGATCCTACCAACAAAGTCTTGTTGTGAATCTTTGAAGAGGCCTACACTATACAAGATTCCCTACTAGGGGATAAATAGGAAAAACAGTAAAGGGTGAATTCTCAGGAGTACTAATCTACCTTTCTTTACTCAGATAAATCTCAAAGGGAGGGGATTACTGATGGGTGGAATCTGAGGGTTTTAGGTAAAAACTGGCAAAAAGGCAAGAAGATAAACAAAACAACCTTTCAAAATCCAGTTATGATTAGGCTAATAATGACAGTTAATAAACTTGTGAATGATGCTGAAAATTTTTTTACATGATAACATAGAGCTAGTGAGTTGGCTCTATAGGTAAAGGTGCTTGCCACCAAACTTGAAGACCTGAGTTTGATACCCTGAACTCACATGTTGGAAGGAGAGAAACAACTCCAAGTCATCTTCTGTCCTACATCTGTGTGGTAATGCACATTTGTGTGCACACGCACAAATAAATGTAAAAAATTAAACCAACAATAAATCCTTTCCTGAACCTGTTTTTGCAGTACCAGAAGTAACCACGAGGGGGAGAAATTTGCTAAATATCTTGGTTCTGTCTAGCCTTTCCTAGAAACAGCCGGCACAGAACAGTATATCTTAAGAACATTCCATAAGACAAGATCTACTGAGGTAATTCTTGTAACTGCCAGTCCACCCAATGCTACAGAAAGAAGCTGTTACCATAGCCCAGGCCTGCAGTGGAAGGTGCATTTTTGTTTTGTTTAGACACAGGATATTTCAGCCTGGATATGAGTCCTGAAACAGAGAGGTTATAATGTCAGCGTAGGGCAGGAGGATTCCTTGTGCATCTTCTTAAATTCTTACGATTCCATTGTGAATCTTTCTAAGTAATTTTGAATCCCAGATCTCCACTAATCCACATTGCTTGCTGAAGGTTTCTTTCCTCACAAAAGTTTTTGAGGACAAACAAAAGAGGAAAATAATAATGGAAATAGATTCCTTATTGTCGTGTATGGTGATTCACACCTGTAATCCCATCAGTCTGGAGACTGAGGCAGAAGGATAGCTATAAATTTGAGGCCATCCTGGGCTACAGGACACGATAGCAAGACCTTATCTCAAAAGAAGATAAAAATAGAAACAACAATCTGAAAGAAAGAAAAAAGACAAAAAGAAATAGCCTTCTTACTCAGTGACGAATGTATCCCTACATCCCAGCCTGGGCTTACCTCACTTCCTACTTTCTCAAGGAAGCATTCCCAAGTGCTCAGGCCAAACCAGTTTTCCCAGCTGTTAGTCTGGGGGTGCTGAGAAACTGTGTTTTTCTGCTGTCTAACCTGAATGTTCTTTCAGGCCAAGGATCTCAACTCAGAATTTTTCTTGCTTCCAGAACTGAGTGAATTGCAAGAGTCCATGGTAGGAAGGTGAATGATTGCTAGTGAATATTTTCCCATTCATTAGTCACTACTCTCTTCATTATGTGTCCTTAGCACCAACTAGGAAGTCAGTCCTGGGCTGGAGAAGTGGCTCAGTGGTTAAGAGCACTGACTGCTCTTGTAGAGGACATGAATTCAGTTCCCAGCACACACATAACTATCGTGCCAGAGGATCCAATGTCTCTGGCCTCCATAGGCATCTGCTCTCACAGACACACAACCATACACACACAAACACACCCTCACAAACACGAAAAATTTAAATAATAAAAATATGTGAAGAAGAAGGAAGAAGAGAAATAGTCTTGCCAGTCCCGGTGAGGCCTGTAATCCCTACTCAGGAAACTAAGGCAGGAGAATCATGAATTTAAGGAGAGCCTGAGATATAATTAAGGCCCAGGTCAGCCTGAATAACATAGTGAGAGCCTGTGTAAAAATAAAAAAAAGCTGGACATAGTGGCGCATGCCTTTAATCCCAGCACTAGGAGGCAGAGACAGGCAGATCTCTGTGAGTTCGAGGCCAGCCTGGTCTGCAGAACAAGTTCCAGGACAGCCAGAGCTACATAGAGAAACCCTGTCCCAAAAATCAAAAGAAGAAAGAAAAATACAGGTCTGGGAACATTGCTCAGTGATAGAGCACTTGCCTAAAATGTTGAGTTCGAGTTCCTGGCACTACATTTTAAAAAACAGTCAATGTTGGATGTGAGGTGTAGTTATATCTTGACTAGAACTCCATCCAGCATCACAGGGATTAACTTTCATTAACTAATTCTGACTGCCCTGTGTGACTACACTTCACATCCTTCTGCTTTGAATTGTTTCTCCGGGTGTTTATAAGCCTTCTCGGCTGCCTCGGGTACTCACCTGCAGAGTTATGTTGATGGTAGTTAATGAGTTCAGGGATGGTGCTGAAAAGGTGTTTCTCGGCCAGGTAATACTGGCTCTGTGGTGTGGAACATACAACGTAATGGCGTATCACCCCTTGAGGGTCCCTGAATGAACGATATTTAGTTAGTAACTTGGGGACCAGACACAGGAGGACTGGAGAGTGAAGTGAGATGTGTTTTAAGGCTGGGGAGGCAAGAGAGGTAGACCATCAGGAAACGTAGAAAGACCACCCTTGTCCTTTGGCCCCAAGCCATTGGAACAGTAAAACTTACCCTGTAGATTTGGCAAATACAGACACAGTGTATTTTCCAGCTTTGCTGGAGTCCCTGACAATGAAACCTCCTTCTTTTCCCTGAAACAATAAAAAAGAAGTTCGGGTTGGGGATTTAGCTCAGTGGTAGAGCACTTGCCTAGCAAGTGCAGGCCCAGGGTTCGAAACTCAGCTCAAAAAAAAAAAAAAAAAAAAAAAAGGTTCACGGTAAGAGAAAATGGTGTTTATGCCTACATCCTGCCTGCCCAAACACTGGAAGTAGAAAACAGAATGACCCTGATTTTCCCCCTCAAGGTCCATGTTGGAGATGCAACCTCCCCGCTTTTAATGAATTAAAAGGTTGAAGTGGGATCCCCGTTGACGGAGGACCCAATTCTTGGCTTATATTTCCTGTGTACAGAGAAGGTCTTTTGCTTGTGACCCATACTCACCTCTTCCTTTAGCAGTTGCTCAGCTTGACTCCGAGTCATGTGCTTGGAATACCACCTGGGAAGAGAAAGTGCTTGACTGGCTTCTAGGCCAGTCCAAGTGCCTTGGAAGTTAGAGCATCCTCGGGGCCCACTGGTACTAAGATTCCATCATTTCATGCCAACACTGTCAAGGATCTATCAACAGAGCACACAGCACACTCGAGCCCTTCCAAAGCTCCCATTGGCACTGAGGACTCATGGAAACAGAGTGGAGGGGCAAACAGGGATTTATAAGGAAAGTATTCGGGATGGGTCACTCAAGGACAATCCACTTCTTGGATGAAGGAAGGAAGGACACTGGTTTAATTTTGGTATTTTTGTAAATGTTTTCTGTGAGAGTTCTTTGAGTGAGATTCTTCTGTATTTCGAGCCTGAAAAATCCTCCAGCACTCATATATAGAGGGATTTGGGGTGGGCATATCCTAACAAGATACGGACACTAACTTGGGGGCATCATTTGACTGAGTTAATACTAATTTTGTTGTCAATCTTTAAATAAACAAATCTCATTAAAAGTATATAAACTTATTCCAGGCAGCAGTGGCGCATGCCTAATCCCAGCACTCGGGAGGCAGAGCTAGGCAGATCTCTGTGAGTTCAAGGCCAGCCTGGACTACAGTGCAAGATCCAGGACAGGCTCCAAAACTTCATGGAGAAACCCTGTCTCGAAAAAAAAAAAAAGTATATAAACTTTAATCTCAGCACTTGGGAGGCAGAGTCAGGTGGATCTCTGTGAATTTGAGGCCCGCCTAGTCTGCAGAACAAGTTCCTGGACAGCCAGGGCTACACAGAAAAAACCCTGTCTTGAAAAACAAAAAAGTATAAAAAATATATATACTGGGAGGAGAGGGGTAGAGAGATGGCTCAGCAGTTAAGAACACTGGCTGCTCTTCCAGAGGACCTGAGTTCAATTCCCAGCACCTACATGGCAGCTTACAACTGTCTGTAACTCCAGTTCCAGGCGATCTGACACCCTCACACAGACATACATGCTGGCAAAACACCAATGCATATGAAATAAAAATAAATAAATAAATCCTTTTTAAAATGTATAACATTTATTAAAAAGTATATAGTGTACTTTGCTCCTCCCCCAAGTTTGTGCACCGAGAACATAAGCATACTCACTCATACATCTCTATGGAGTCTTCTGCTTCAGTGATGTAGTTACTGGGGATGTACCCTTCCTGCCTGTAGAGTAAACAACATGGTCATGCGGTGTTTCTTCACCCTCACGTAGACAGATTCCTGTATCCCCTTCCCTGAGCTCAAACCAAATCTCAATCAGAGATGGAAATATAGCCCTTAAAGAAGACTGGGTCTCTGGTGCATGGTGAAGCCAGTGGAAAGTGGAGCTTCTGAACTTTGACACTGTGTTATGTGCATCGCCACAGATGTGCCTAGAGGGGATGGAGGGTACATGGAGAGCTGAACACTGAGAAATACTTGAAGGGAGAGGGTATTCATTATGTTGTGAGAAGAGTGAGCACTGATCCAGACCCAGAACAGAAGTGCGTTGCAGCACTTCGTGTGCAGGTGGAGTGGGCAGGCAAAGGCTCAGGGGGGCTGCACACACTCACCCATTTTTATCTCGTGCTCGCCACCATGGTAGGTTGCTTTCCTCCAGTATGAAGTACTCCTCGCCCTTTCGCAATTGTAAGTCATTTGCATTCATTGGCATATAATCATAAAGGGCCACAACCTTTTTCAGCTCATTTGTGGAGACTGGTGCTGCTGTTGGCTCAGGGGGGAGTGGTTTTTTCAAGATCTATGTGGTTAGGAGGAAAAATAGTAGGGGAGAAGGTTGGCTCGTCATCAGACACGCTCCTCTCCTCCTTCCTTCTAACTCTCTGGTTTACAGGAGAAAGAAACTATTCTAACTCACATCAGGCATAATAAACATTTTTTTTTTTTTTTGGTCAGAGCTGAGGATCGAACCCAGGGCCTTACGCTTGCTAGGCAAAGCACTCTACCACTGAGCTAAATCCCCAACCCCCACAATAAACATTTTAATCCACTTTCATTCCACAATTATTTAAGCCCCATGCAGGTGTTCCCAATTTGGGTATGCATGAAGATCACCTAAGGAGTGTTTCAACACTGTTATCTCCAGAAAGTTTCCAACAGACCAACTATGTTAAATTTTCTGCTAACAGAATCCAAACATTAGCATTCTCTATCTGTGACCAGGAAACTTGCTTGGTACTTAAGTAGTACATGGGTCTAGTAACTCATGTGGGACCTCAGATTCCTTCTTTGCAAAATGATCATAACAAAACTTCCTAAAGTCAAAATGGAGCCCCAAATCAAGGTTTTATACTTATTCTCTCTCCTCCCTTTCTCTCTCTCTCTCCCCCCCTCTCTTTTTCTCTGTGTATGTATTCATGCAAGTGTGCCACAGTGTACATGTGGAAGTCAGAGTACAACTTATCTTTAACCATGTGTATCCCAAGGATTAAACTCAGGTTGTAAGACTTGGTGGAAATCGTCTTTACCTGACAAGCCATCTCAACGGCAAAGTAAAATATTAGCCAGGGATGATGAAGCATGGATGTAATGCTAGCACTCCAGAGACAAAAGCCGGTGGATTAAGAGTTTGAGGTCAGTCAAACATGGTACCACACATGCCAGCACTTGGGAGGGGGATGAAGGAATATTAGCAGTTCAAGACCATCCTAAACTACATATCAAGTTGGCTACCTAAAAGATCATGCCCTCCCCCTACACCCTATCTAAAACAAAAGGAAAAGAGAGAGAGAATGAGGCCAGCTTGGATTAAATACTGAGCTCTATCTCAAAATGCAAAAGAGAAAGCAAGAAAGAAGCAAATGGGAAATGGTAGTTGTAGAATCTAAAAGTGTTCAGTGCTAAATTCTTTTAACCTTACTGTATGTTTGAAAACACTTTTTTTTTTTTTTTGGTTTTTTGAGACAGGGTTTCTCTGTAGCTTTGGAGCCTGTCCTGGACCAGCTTTGTAGACCAGGCTGGCCTCGAACTCACAGAAATCCACCTGTCTCTGCCTCCCGAGTGCTGGGATTACAGGCGTGCGCCACCACCACCCGGCTTGAAAACACTTTTAATTAAAAAAAAAATAAGCTGGACATGGTGGTGCACACCTCTAATCACACCACTCTGGAGGCAGAGGCAGGCAGATCTTTGTGAGTTTGAGGGCAGCCTATCTACAGGGGGAGTTCCAGGCCAGTCAGGGCTATAAAATAAGACCATCTTGTCTTAGCATTTCTATTGCTGTGAAGAGACACCATGACCACAGCAAGTCTTATGAATGAAAACATTTCATTGAGATGGCAGCTTACAGTTTCAGAGGTTTAGTCCATTATAGTCATGGCAGGAAACATAATGGCATACCAGGCAGACATGGTGCTGGAGAAGAGCTGAGAGTTCTACATCTGGATCCGAAGGCAGCATGAAGAGACTGAGCCACTAGGCTACTTTGAGCTTCTAAGACCTCAAAGCCTGCCTCCCTAGTGACATAGTTCCTCTAACAAAGCCACACCTACTATAGCAAAATCACACCACCTAATAGTGCCAATCCCTATAAGCCTATGGGGGCCATTTTCTTTCAAATTACCACGTCTCAAAAAAATGAGATTAAATAAATTAAATAGGTGCCAAGAGCTACCTGATAGCCCTCTCCTCATTGAAGAGGAAGAGAAAGTAGATGGGCAAACCCTTTTTCTCAGTGTAAACATCAACAAGTACTTCCAAGTTCCAGGCAAGTCTAAGACTCTGATGTGTGGTCAGTGATCAACAACATGTTTCATTGTTCTTATTGTTTTGAGCCAAGGTTTCTCTGTGTAGTCCTGGCTATTCTGGAACTCGCTTTGTAGACCAGGTTAGCCTCAACTCAGAGATTCACCAGCCTTTGCCTCCCAAGTGCTGGGATTAAAAGTGTGTGCCACCATGCCCAGTGACAACAAATTTTTATTTAGCCCACAGCTGTATTTAATTTCCCTTTATACCTGATCTTCCTCCGGGGTAGGGGGAAGAGGCTTTTTCGTTTTTCGATGAGAACTCCCAGGTTTTAAGCCTGTAAAACAAGAAGCCATACCATAGAATGCATTTTAGGAGAAGGCCCGGTGACAGGTTTGCTCCGGGCTTTGCTGTTGTATACACTGCATTTGGCAAGTCAAGAAGAGATTCATTCACCTTAGCATAATACCAGCCAGATTTCAGACACCATTAACTAATCCCTCCCACCAAATTTGTGCTGTGTACTTGAATTTGACACACCCTTGAGATCGTGATGGAAATAATGTCAAAGGAAGGAGAATTCAGGATGGGGATACAGTTGTCTGAAGCCTTGGGTTCCATCCCCAGTAACACACACACACACACACACACACACACACACACACACACACACACACACACACACACACAGAGGACGGGGGTGTACTAATCAGATAGCTTACTTCCATTCCTGTTCTCCAAAATTTGGCAGCCCATGGCGTTTTTGGCTGTCTGAGAGCAGCAGAGATACTGTCCATCGATCCAGAAGCAAGGGTGGTATTTCTGTACCAGGTCACTGTTGTACCGGATTACTGTTGCAAGAGAGAAGAAAGATCACCCGGAACATGCCAGAGAACATACCAGCTTCCTGCTTTCCTCTTTGCCAGAGGGAAGTGTTGAGTATCAAACAACTACTCTCTCTCCTTAATCACCCTGAAGGACACAGACAGCAAGCAGCCTGGCTGGCTCACAGAAGCAGCTTGGCCTGCCTGTTTACACTGACTCCAATTATTTCCTGCACAGTTGTCTTTAGTGGTCTGTCAAAATAACTATTCTCCAATCAACACAATAAGACTAGCGGGTGGCTTCAGAACCCAATGATAAAGGTATTGTCTGTGTTTTCCCAGCAAGGCAGTTGTTAATTATGCTGTTTGTTTTTCAGAGGAGAGAAATCAATGTACCCAGGTGTAACTCATTTCACATTTTAGCATACCAATTTCCTGGCTCCCACTTCCTGAGTCATCTTTTTATTATTTGTTTGTTGAGACAGAGTCTCACTTTGTAGCCCAGGCTGGTCTAGAATTCACTGTGTAGTATGGGGTAGCTTTCTACTCAAAATCAATGACTGCTGCCTCGGTCTCCATGCCGAAGGTTCCAGGTGTGAGCTCCTTTGCCTGGATCCTGAGTCACATTTCAGTGACACCTGTCTCAAAACAAACAAGACAAAGCAAAACAGCACCAGAACAAAATTTTGAAGACAGCATCCCTACTTTTGTTGGCTATCTAGAGCTGTGTATTTCTAGCAACTTGGAAGAGAATTAGAAAGACAGGGTGTTCCATCGAGAGAACTTAGCTAGGTGGCCTGTCAGGAAAGTACAATGGTTGGTGCTTATCCTCTGAGTACTTGAAAGACTGCCCCACAGCCTTCATGCTACCAGGAGACTGTCTACAATTCTGTTTCAAACATGTATAATCCACTGCCCAGGTTCGCTGTTGAAGCTTTGCCTGTGCCTTCCTTCCGTTACTTTTGGTGAGGTCAGGACGCTTGCTGTATTGGAAGGCCAATTAGGATGGGCTTTATTGAGCTTGACCAAACATTCTCAAGAAGAAATGTGAGGCCGAAGTATGTAGTTCAGCAACAGAACCAGCGCTTAGCACGAACAAGGCTATGGTTTTATGTGCTAGCACTAAAGAGGAGGAGGAGGAGGGATAGGAGAGAAATGTTTGTTGGTTTTATCCACTACTGTGTTCAAGGAAATGGATTTGAAAGCACCCATGGCTAAGTCCTAGTGATATGGCTATTTTATGGAAAGTCTCATAGAGAAAATTACTACAGACCAGGTGTGGTGATTCACACCTCTAATCCTAGCACTGAATCAGAAGGATGGCTATAAGTTCAATATGGGCCTGGGCCACAGTGTGAGATAATGCCACAAACCACATAAAACAAAAATAGAAAAGGGAGCCAATGAGATGGCTGCAGGTAAAGGCTCCTACCACCAAATCCAATAACCTGACTGATCCACAGGAGAGAAGAGAGCTGAATCCCACAAGGCAAGCTGTCCTCTGACCTCCATACTTGTAGCACGGTGCACGTGTTTGCACCCATATATATTCAGACTTAATAAAAAGGTGTAGGGATGGGAGAAGAGGAGGAGTAGGATGGATTGAAAGGAGGTGAAGGAGGAAGAGAAAGAGGAGGAAGGGAAATGGGAAGTAGATGAAAAGGAGAAGGAGAAGAAGAAACCGGAAACAGAAAATACAGCAGCTGGATATTAGGTTCTGCTTTAAAAATTAAGGTCAACTTATGATAAATTACACAGACCTATGGTGTATAGCATGCCACTTTTTTTTTTTTTTGAGACAGGGTTTCTCTGTGTAGCTTTGTGCTTTTCCTGGAACTCGCTTTGGAGACCAGGCTGGCCTTGAACTCACAGAGATCCACCTGGCTCTGCCTCCTGAGTGCTGGGATTAAAGGCGTGCGCCACCACTGCAGGCCACTTTTAGAACTCATTGTTTAACCTCACTTAGATCTAATACTTCAGAAGGCTCCTCCATACCTCTTTATGATTAACCCCCCTCCCTCAGTGATCAATACTCATGAAATCTTCTCCTTTGTGTGTTGGTGATTTCCACTTGATGCTTTTTAACCCAAGACAAGGTTAGTATTAGTATAATGAGACTTGAAGGTTCCTAATAAAGTTTCTGCATTTAGGTTTTTTGAGAAAGGGTCTCAAAATATGTAGCCCTGGCTGGCCTAGAACTCTCTGTGTAGACCAGGCTAGCCTAGGACTAAAAAGATCCTCCTGCCCCTTCCTGTCAAGTGCTGGAATTAAAGTTGTGCCCCACCACAACAAACAGAACAGCTCACTGTTCTTAATCTTAGCACCAAAGACTATCCTGAGATTATTAGGACTTTCATCTGAATCTCTCAGCAACAATAGTAACTGTTAGAAGATGCTCCTGCTTCATGTCCTCCAAGTAACTCATGCAGCTGAAAGCCTAGTTGAGTCTAAAAAGATGCCACTGTTAAGTGAGCTCTGAGCGTCGTTTTTATGCAGGCTAGCAACATGCCATACTGGTCCTTTCTGGGGCCCTTGGCCCAACTTTAGCTCATGGAACTGCTTCTACACTGAAGTTCTGCCTCTTTATTTTTTTTTTCAATTTATTTATCTTTATTTTATGTGCATTGGTGTATGCATGTATGTCTGTGTGAGGGTGTCAGATCTTAGAGTTACAGACAGTTAGCTGCCATGCGGGTGCTGGGAATTAAACCCAGTCCTCTGGTAGAGCAGTTGTGCTCTTAACCACTGAGCCATCTCTCCAGCCCCTGCCTCTTTATTTTCATATGCTGGGTATCAGGACCCAGGGCCTTGCATGTAGTAGGCAAGCTCTTTACCACTGAGATACATCTTCAGTCCTGTAGGTTTTTGTGGGGGAGGGAGAGAAAGAAAGAAGAAAGAGAGACCACAATTTGAAAACAGCATGATATGTATCTAAAAATTATTGAGAACAGTAATAAATCCCAGTAAACTTTCAAAGAGGAGGAGGAGGAGGAGGAGGAGGAGGAGGAGGAGGAGGAGGAGGAGGAGGAAGAGGAGAAGGAGGAGGAAGAGGAGAAGGAGGAGGAGAAGGAGAAAAAGCAGCCCCTGCTTTGTCTCCTGTGGGATGTCCAAACAGGTTTGACAAGTCATAAGGAGGCGGCTTGAGCAAAACCAAAGGGAGTGCAAACCTGTAGCTAGCCACACTGACTACCAACCACTAGCAGTCCGGCTGAAGTGACAGTGTTTTTGTTGTCTTAGCGTTATGATTTGCCTATTGTAATTTTGGTTCGTGAACTTGGTTTGGAAATTAGTGGTAGAAGTGTAAAAGAACTGCTAACTCACATTTCTCCCTCGCTTCTCCTCAGATAGTCTGCCCATGGTTTCCTGTTTCCTAACTTGCTGCCAGCTATTATCGCAGAGCCTAAATTGGTGGTAGGTACCTACTCCCCCACAAAAAAGCAATTTGTGCATCTTTTTTTATCAATTGCTTTCTGTGTGCAAGACATTGAAGGCAACACTGTCAAGGGAACCAAAGAAATACAAACATAGATGCCCCCAAAGCACGTGTGTCAGTCTCTAGGAATAACTCTCTGACTTGGAAATCGTGTGTTTGTTTTGAGAATGGAGTCTCAAGCCTGTAGCAGCCACTGATTAGCTATGTGCTCATGAGCAGTTATGGCCCTTCTTTGAGCCTCAATTCTTTCACCTGGAATGGGGAGAATGGTAAATCATCAAACTGTTGTGAGGATTTAATGAGCTAATACATTTGAAGCACTTAGCACAGACCCCGGTGCATAACAATTGCCTGTAAGGCACTGGCTATTGTTGCTATTAGTCCAAGATAATTGCGAGAATGAATGTGATAATACATAGAAGCTACTCAATAACTAAATAGTCCTTTCCTCCCTTTTCTCCTTCAGTTTGAGAGAATTGGTGATTGGAATTTGTACTGATACTTCCAAGGGGGTGACAAGGCTAACCCCCTCTCCCCAGCACCAGAGTCTAAACGTTTGTGAAGATAAAGGGCTGTCATGCAATAACCCAACTGTGCTGTTATCGGGCTGCCCTCCTTCCTGTTTCTCTAGGCAGCCTTTCCTGATGTCAACTCAACCAGCTAATCTCTCAGTCACTTGACATGTAGCTATACACACACACACACACACACACACACACACACACACACACACACACACGAGAATATGTGCATGCATCCTGTGCTGCAAGCATTTACAGTGAAACTTGTCTTTATCACTGTGTGGTGAAACACTGAGGAAATGTTCAAGTTTAGGTCTTCACATAGCAATGACTACAAAGTAGCTCCTTCGGAGATATTTACCCACAATGAGGAGCTGGTTGCCCCATCTTATCTAGTTAGTGCCTTATGGTTTTTCTCATACTTTTACATATGTTATTATTGGTTTGATTCTTAGGCAACGCTGGTGGTGGGTATGGCAGGCATTATCATCATTGCCATTTGGGAGAAAAAGCTGGACACCAAGAAGCCCATGGCCTACTTGCCAAAAGTCAATAATAGAAAGTGGCTTGGAACCAAACTCTTTGTCTCTGACTTCAAGCACTCTTGCACCCCATCAAATTAATTTTTAGAGCTACGTATTTCATATCCAGGACTTTAAATACTCTGTGATCTTTAAATACTATGTGATCATTAGCAACACACCCCCTTTGTAAATGGTGCGGCATTCATATGATATTGTTATATAAAGTTCCATAAAAATAAGAAAATGAAGGTGTCCATAATTACAAATCTGCATTATTCTGGGCAATGGTGGCACACGCCTTTAATCCCAGCCCTCCAGAGGCGGATATTTGTGACTTCCAGGCCAGCCTGGGCTACAGAATGAGTTCCAGGACAGTCAGGGCTATACAGAGAAACCTTGTCTCGAAAAAATAAAACAAAACAAAAAGACTCAAAACTGCATTAGAAAGGGCTGATGTGGTGGCTTCCTGGGTAATGGAGCTTTCCACTCCAGCCTAACAGCCCAAGTTCCATTCCTAGAACCCACAATGGAAGGAGAAAACCAACTACTGAAAGTATCTCCACGTACATGCTGTGACGTGCAGACACACACACACACACACACACACACACACACACACACACACATAATAATAAAAGCATTTTAAACACACAAAATTGTGCTGGAGAGATGACAGAACTGGGTTACAACTCAGTCTAGTATGTTATCTTTTATTCATATGACGGAATAGCAATCTGTTGAGGAAAAACACTCACTGTCCTCTCCTCCCTCTATGAGCCTTTCTCCCATCTCTCTCTCTCTCTCTCTCTCTCTGGTTTTTCGAGACAGGGTTTCTCTGTGTAGCTTTGAGCCTTTCCTGGAACTCACTTGGTAGACCAGGCTGGCCTCGAACTCACAGAGATCCGCCTGCCTCTGCCTCCTGAGTGCTGGGATTAAAGGAGTGCGCCACCACCGCCCGGTCAAGCCCTTTCTCTTTCGTTAATTCATTCTTCCTTCCTCTATACTTCATGTTTTCTTCTGTCTCTTTTCCTCTCTCCCGCCTCTCCTCTCTTTGTTACAATTGTGTTCTTTTCCTTTCTAAAACTAGTTTACTTTTAAAGGAATCCTCACCATTTTTGAGCTGGTGAATCCAACGCTTTCTCAGCTCTTCAGTTGGGGAGAAAACATAAAGCGGTCCTTCATCATATACAACCTGGAGTGATGAACACAGCAAATTTCAAGGTTAGGATTCAGAAAATAGATGGGACATCTTAGCACACGCAATGAGTGAATCTTAAGGAACAGCACTGTATATCTGTTGTATAAAAGAAAGAAAGAAAACCAGAATATTTTCACTTAGCAGTGGTTCAGGGGTCAGGGAAACCAGTTGAAGAAGTCCTAAACTATTCATGTCCAGGGATGTAAGACTTCAAAGCTTTGGCTCAGAGGTTAAGAGCCTTGGCTGCTCTTCCAGAGGACCTGGGTTCAATCCCCAACAACCATATGGTGGCTCACAACCATCTATAATGAGATCTAGTATATACATAAAAAATAAGTAAATCTTTTTAAAGAAACTTTTTAAAAAAAGACTTCAAAGCTCTTAGCTTTTGAATATTCAAGTCCTCTTGGTGTATGTTTTAATTTATGTGCCTGTTTAGTCCACAATGTCTCCCTTAGCATTTGATAGAGGTTTTTTTTTTTTTTCCTTTAACAAGGGATATTTTGTGATCTGAGTATTAAATTTTGGTCTATATGGAAGGAAATGGAAAGGATAATCTACATTACTTAAACTTTGATGATTATTTCTCTGTTTGGGGGCTTGGAAAAGAGGCAGTAAAATTTTAATTACAACCATTTCCAACGGTCTTCTCTCATTAATATGTGCCAAACAAATTGGGAACTACAAACTTATTTCAAACTGGGTAAGTATATATCAGGGACTGTCATCAAATCAGTATTTTTAAACACTTACCATGTTCATTATGCTGGGTATTACATACATGCGTAAAATACAAAAGGTTTGGTTCTGATGTCAAGCATGGTGACTTACACCTATAATCCTATCACTCAGGAAGCTGAGGCAGGAGGATGGTAAATTCTAGGCTAGCCTGACATACATAGTGAAGTAGTGTCTCAAAAAAAAAAAAAAAAGATCTGGATCTAACACTCATAGAGTTAGCAGATTTCACATAATGGATTCTAAAGTCAAATCCAAGTTACTTTTGAATTACGATTATTTTTATTTATACACTGCCATTCTTCATCATCTGCTTATACAGCCAAACAAGATCATCATGTTCAAAGACAATGGTAATAAAAACTACGTCACAAACACCCTTCTTTCACAAGTTAGCCATGAAAGTAATCGTTTTACATTTTTCTTTTTGCTTGTTGGGCTTGCTTGTGTTCATACATCCATGACAGAAAGCTCCTCCCCTGAGACTTTTCACTTCCTTTTCTGGCTTCCACTGCTGCTGAGGCTGTTACATTCACTGCGTGTGGCCTACACATTTCTCAGGAGATGAGCAAGCCAGTTTGAAGCCCAGTTTCCATTCTTTTCTATGGCTTCTGCTGCATCTGTCAAAAAGATGTTCTTCACCTGTTTCAGTCTAGACCGGAATGTCTATTTTATGTCAATAAACCTTCCCCACACTGAACTTCCTAATACTACCCCTTCCCTCCCCTTTTCTGTCTTTTCAACCCACATGACCGCCATTAAATAGACCTGCAGAGCCAGAAGGAAGTGAAATGATCAGTCAACAAGCAGAGTGGCTTTCTCACTTCAGCCATCATAGACAAGACATATCATAATAGGCCTGGTGTTTATGTATAATCTTTTTGAGGTGTAGATATGGAAAGAAACTGTGTTAGATGAGAAAAACACAAAAGCAAATATGCTTCTTAATCTCATATATTGTATTTTAAAATTTTAAATGTAAATAAACAAATAAATAAATAAGCCTTTTCTGGATGGCCAAGAGGCTTCTGCTGCATATTTACTAAATGAAGGGCTTCCAATAGTAAATATATCTTATTTGCAGCTCAGAAGCATCTTGTAAGGACCTGAGAGCCGTTAAAATACTAAGACCTCTGTCTCTAAAACTCCACGGAAGGCCTGAATCCTACCTTCTGCCTGTAGCACGAAGCTTAAAAGTTCTTATTAATAAAAACAAACCTGGAGCCAGGTATTGAGGTGAAGGCTGAAAGGTCAGAGAAACAGAACAAGCCACAGCTAACCTCACCTTGCCAATTCCTCAGCTGATCTTGTTTCCTTAGACTGGAAGCTTCTGAGTCCTCAGTTTCTCTGATAACTCAGTGCTCACCCCAATACCTGGCTCTGGGTTTGTTTTTTATTTTTTATTTTTATTTATTTATTTATTTATTTTTGAGCTGAGGATCGAACTCAGGGCCTTGCGCTTGCTAGGCAAGCGCTCTACCACTGAGCTAAATCCCCAATCCCTCGTTTTTATTAATAAGACCTTTTAAGATTCATGCTACATCTGTCTGTCATTACTAGCCAACAAACACAGCTGGCGGAATCATGTTTACACCAAGCTACCCTTTGTTTGCTTTTATCTGACTTCAAAAGAAATCATTAATCCTGCAAGAAACACAGCTGAGGTATATGCATGAGCCAGCCCTCGTTTTGCTGTAAGTAAGACCTCTGACACAGGGTTAATTATAATAATGTTTGTCTAGATTGCCTTTCAGAGACCTCCAAGGGCTCTTACCAGCCAGTATCACCAGTGTGATATTGTGGGTGTGGTAGCACTAGTTAGTAAACCTGTTA
This sequence comes from Onychomys torridus, assembly GCF_903995425.1. Classification (NCBI taxonomy): domain Eukaryota; kingdom Metazoa; phylum Chordata; class Mammalia; order Rodentia; family Cricetidae; genus Onychomys; species Onychomys torridus. Next base: position 116,570,204 of record NC_050466.1, read on the forward strand.
TCCCAGCAACTGGGCGGCTATGGTAGGAGAATTGGAAGTCTGAGACCTGCCTTACACCTCATAGAAAGACCTCATCTTTTTAAAAATTGGAATAAAGAGGAAGATTAAGATGGAGAGTTTAGTAGAGAAAGGGTAAAGACTAAAAGGGAGATGGGGGTTAGGAGGGAGAGGAAGAGGGCTAGGACAAAGGGGGAGAAGATTCGGAGAGGGGTTAGGAGGGAGAGAGAGAGAGAGAGAGAGAGAGAGAGAGAGAGAGAGAGAGAGAGAGAGAGAGAGGATTAGGATGGGTAGGATGTAGTGGGTGGCTGATTGTACCATGCCCTGAAGCCATGCTTCTAGGGAAGTAGCAGGAGGCTATTAGGTACCTGCCCCTGGGGCACAGCCTCCGGGGATCCTTAAGACCAGAGATGCACTTATGGGTCGCTCTCTCTTCCTTATGGATGTTGGATGCTGAGACAGACCAGGGCACAGCTCTCCGGAGAACAGCGTTGGCACGTGCCTTACCTTTCCAGAATCCTGCTACCATCCCCACAATCCCCATTACCTGTATTGTGAGTTTCCTGTATTGTGAGTTAACCTCCCCCCCCCCCGAGTAAATTCCTTTAATTATTAAGCTATTTCCATGTGTTGATATCTATTTAATCATATTAGCACTATGGTGAGAGAGGGAATTAGGAGAAACCATTGACTCTTCACTTGGTCCTGTGCAGATTCTCAAGGAATGGTCTAGAACTGAAAACTTCACCCCCATATTATGTCATTTTCTGAACACATGTCCCACAAAGAGCCATGACAATTGACTTCGAATTTGCTGACAACTGATTACCTTTAACTACCTGTCTCCATACCATAAATTGCTCTGCTTATTTTTCCGATAAATGTCCTTCAACCCTTTGAGGGAGGGCAATCTGAGACTTGCATCTGCTACTTCCACAACTGTCTGCCTTGTAAATGAACTCCTTCTCTCTTGAAAACTCATCTCAGTGACTGGCATACCATGCAGAGGGCCAAACTGGCCTGATTTCATTACATGACTTCCTTGACTGCTTTAATTTCTGCTCCCGGGGACCTAGTATCCTCCACCTGATACCTAATGACTTCATTACAGAGGCTTTTCCAGAGGGGGTTAGAGAAAATAACTCACCTGGAATGGGTACGGGAACCTTTCAATGATTGAAATCTGTTCCATTTCACTGGACTCCTCACCCCTCCTCTGTAGTGAGAGACAGAAGTACGGTTACCTATGGATGTTGTGGTGGTGTGAATCAGAGTGGCCCCCATTGACTAACATATATTTGAATACTTGGTCCCCGAGTGGTGGAACTTTTGGAGGAAGGATTAGGAGGTGTGGTCTTGTTGGAGGAGATGTGTCACTAGGGCCAGGCTTTGGGGTTTCAAAAGACTCATTCCCAGCCTCTCAGCTTCCAAGTGGTAGATCAAGATGTAAGCTCTCGCTGTTCCTGTGGACATGCCTTTACTCTATCATCATGGACTCTGACCTGTTGAAACTGTAAGCCCCAAATTCAACACTTTCTTTTATAAGTTGTTTTGGCCATGGTGTTCTATCACAGTAATAGAAAAATAAGTAGGACAGAAGTGCTGCTCTTTTCTGAATTTCTTCAGGTTTTGGGAATCTTCTACCATGGATTTAGAAAACATTTGCAAAAAGTCAGTTCTTACTTTTTGTTTGTTTGTTTTTACGAGACAGGGTTTCCCTGTGTAGCTTTGCGCCTTTCCTGGAACTCGTTTTGTAGCCCAGGCTGGCCTCGAACTCACAGAGATCCACCTGCCTGCCTCTACCTCCCGAGTGCTGTGATTAAAGGTGTGTGCCACCACCGCCCAGTTCTTACTTTTAAAAAATATATATATATTTATTTTTTATTGTATATATATATATATATCTGAAATGTCCAGAGATGCCAGAAAAAAGCATGGTATGCCCAGGAGCTGGAGTTATGGCAGTTTTGAGCCATCCTCTGTGGGTGCTGGGAACTGGACTTATGCCCTTTGCAAGAGCAGCAATTGCTCTTAACTGCTGAGCCAACTCTCTAGGCCCCAAAATGATTTCTTTTTTTCCCCCAAAATAATTTCTTAATGATTACTTCCCATAGTCCCATAGACATGTCAAATCATTAGCAAAACTTCTCAATAATTGATGTTCAGAATTGGATAGCTATTTCACATCACACCCCAATGTAAAGTTCAGGCGGATGTACGAGCATAAGATGAAAGTAAAACTATGATGGGGTGGGGCTGTAGTTCAGTGCTAGAGTGCTGGCCTTGTGTGCATGAAGTTCTGGGTTCAATTACCAGCATGGCAAAAACAAACAAACAAACAACAAAAACAAAACCGTATAAAGAACTTAGGATCTGGCAGCAATGGTATGCACCTGTAATCCCAGCGCTTGGAAGCTTGAGGCTACAGAGGGAGATCAAGCCAACCTGGGCTACCTGGGCTACAGAGTGAAAGTGTTGAAACACAAACAGGAAAAGACAAAAACAAAAAGAAAGAGCTGTGTGAGCTGTGTGGTGACATATGCATTTCATCTTAGCACCTGGGAGGCAGAGGCTGCTCTCTGTAAGTTCAAAGCCAGCCTAGTCATCAGCCAGAAATACATAGTGAGACCATTTCTGAGAGAGAGAGAGAGAGAGAGAGAGAGAGAGAGAGAGAGAGAAGATGAAGGGAAAGAATGTAGGAAGGAAAGAAACTGCTGTGTGGGCAGAATAAAATAAACCAAAACCAAATTTAAAGATTAAAAAACTGGGAGATATTTTCAACACACTAATATTAACAAAAGACTTATACTCTTATATCAAAATGTCTTTAAAAGTGTTAGAAACATAGTAAATGTCTCAATAAAAGTGGACCAAAAAATAAACATGCAATTCACAAATGAAAAATATAAATCATCAGTAGACATATTATTGTCCAGTCTTATAAGTAAAAATAAGTCAGCAGTGAAATATTGTTTTTCTTCTCTGAAAAATTGACTAGTATTTAAAAATCTCATTTTAAAAAAATCTCATGTTATAAAGATGAAGAAAATACCACCCTGTATAGTTTACAGGACTATTAAGATACGGTAATTCCCCTTCTAGAAACCGAAATGGAATAGAAACAAAAATAATAAACGCAGTGGGCCTGGAGAGAGGGCTCAGCCACTAAGAGCACTGGCTGCTCTTGCAGAGGAGTGGATTTAACTCTCGGGGTGCACACCACAGCTCACCAACACCTGTAACTTCAGGTCCAGTGAATCCGACACCCTCTTCTGGCCTCCTTTCGTACCAGGCATGCACACACTGCATTTATATATATACAGGCAAAATGCTCAAGCACTTTAAAAACTGTTTGGGGCTGAAGATTGCTCAGCAGTTATAAGCACTTGCTGATCTTCAAAGGACCCGGATTTGGTTCCCAGTACCTACATGGAGGCTCACAATTGCCTATATTTCAGTTCCATGGGATCCTACAGTAGATCTGATGCAGTGTTCTGGCCTTCACTGGCACCAGGTACTAAGCATGTATGTGGTGCACATACATGCTGGCAAACATTCACAAGATAATAAGCCCTAAAAAACAAAAATAAGGCTGGAGCGCTAAAGAGATGACTCAGAGGTTAAGAGCACTGGCTGCTTTTGCAGGGGACCCAAGTTTGTTTCCCAGCACCAACATGGCTGCTTACAAATCTGTAACTCCAGTTTTAGGGAATCTGACTCCCGCTTCTGGCCTCCTCAGGTACTGCATACACGGTACACAGACATACATACAGCCCAAACACCCATATACATAAAATAATAAAATAATTATTTTCGAGACAGGGTTTCTCTGTGTAGCTTTGCACCTTTCCTGGAACTCACTCTGTAGACCAGGCTGGCCTTGAACTCACAGAGATCCGCCTGCCTCTGCCTCCCGAGTGCTGGGATTAAAGCGTGCACCACGCTGCCCGGCAAAAATAATTTTTAAAAATAAGGTGGAGAGGACCAACAAAATGACTCAGAGAGTAAAGGCACTTGTCACACAGCCTGGTGACCTGAGTTCAGTCTCCAGGAACTTCATGATGGAAGGCAAGAACTGATTTCCTCAAGTTGTCTTCTGGCTTCCATACTCATGCTGTGACACTTTGGAACCCACCCACTGACATGCAATAGAAGATAGGCAGTGTAGTGAGGCATGCTGATGCATGCCTTTAATCCTAGCACTCAGGAGGCCGAGGCAGGTGGATCTCTGAGTTTTGAGTTCAGCCTATTCTACATAGTGAAATCCTGGCCAGCCAGAGCTCCATAGTGAGACCCTGTCTCAAATAAATAAATAAATGGACAGATAGATAGATTAGATAAATATAATGAAAAACATTTTAAAGGGAAAAGAATGAGAAGAAAAACCGAGAAAGGCACCTGACCTGGACCCCTGTCTTCCACAGGCACACAAGCAGGTGCATGTGCATTTGCGTACACTTCTACCACACACACCACACACAAAAAAAAAATCTAAAACACCAACTCCCTCCCAAAGAAAATCAAGGTAAATTGTAAAGCAAGGTGTATAGTAGTATTGTATTCTAGCTATATAATATATATTAGTGCATGTGTATTGCTAGTGGAGAAAAATATATTTAAATCTGTATGTACCAGTGTGATAATTATTATTTAAGTGGATAATGAAATTTACATCATTTTATCTGAGTTTTGTGATTTCTATATTTTTCCGGTTTCTATATTAGATATGCATACTCTTATAAACCGGAAAAAATGACAAAAAAAAAATCAACTCAATAATCAGCAGGTGCTATTCCCTGGAAAGAGCCTGTGAATTCAGGGAGGATAAACAATGAAATAGTAAAGAATCTAATCTTGGGGGCTGGAGAGATGGCTCAGTAGTTAAGAGCACTGTCTGCTCTTCTAGGGGAGCCTAGTTTAGTTTCCAGCACCTGTACAGTGGCTCACAACCTTCTCTGTAACTCTAGCTCCAGAAGATCCAATTCCTGTGCAGGCCTCTTCAGGTACAAGGCAAGAATGTAGCACATAGACATATATACAGGCAAAACACCCACGCACATACAAATAATAAAATAATAATTATTGTGAAATTTAAAAAATAGACTCTAAATTCACGCCTGTAATATCAGCACTTGGAGGACTGAGGTAGAATTGCAAAGAGCTGCATGGTGAGTTCCAGGCCAGCTTAGGTTACAGAGTGAGACTATAAATCAACCAGTCAATCAATAAATGAAGGAAGGAAGGAAGGAAGGAAAGAAGGAAGGAAGGAAGGTAGTTCTTTTTAAAAAAAAAAATCTGTGGATGGGGCTGAAGAGATGGCTCAGAGGTTAAGAGCACCGACTGCCCTTCCAGAGGTCCTAAGTTCAATTCCCAGCACCCACATGGTGGCTCACAACTATCTGAATGAGATCTGGCAACCTCTTCTGTATACATAATAAATAAATAAATCTTTTTAAAAAAAATCTGTGGATATCTGAATAGAGGGGGCCATTTGGGGGTTAGGGAAAAACTCGGTGCCAGGGAAACTCTCAGAAATCCATAAGGACGACCCCAGATTAGACTACCAGCAATAGTGGAGAGGGTGCCTGAACCAGCTTACCCCAGTAATCAGATTGGTGTCATCATAGAACCTTCATCCAGTAACTGATGGAAGCAGATGCAGAGATCCACAGCCAAGCTTTGGGCCATGCTCTGAGAGTCCAGTTGAAGAGAGGGAGGGAGGAGGGATTGTACAAGCCAGGGGGGTCAAGATCATGGGGAAACCCAGAGAGATGGATGACCCAGGGGGAGCTCACAGACTCTAAACTGATGGCTGTGGAGCCTGCATGGGACCAAACTAGGACCCCTGCATGTGGGTGACAGTTGTGTACATTCGTCTGTTTGTGTGGCCCCTGGCAGTGGCCAGGATCTGTCCATGACACATGAGCTGACTTTTCAGAGCCCATTCTCTATGGTGGGATGCCTTGCTCAGCCTTGATGCAAGGAGGAGGGGCTTGTCCTGCCTCATCTTGATATGCCATGCTTTGCTTACTTCCATGGGAGGACTTACCCTTTCTGAGGAGTGGATGGGGTGGGGGTTAGAAAGGAGGTAGCTGGAGGGAACGAGAGGAGAGGAGGGAGGGGAAACTGTGGTTGGTATGTAAAATAATTTTTTAAAATTTTTTTATGCTTTTTTAAAAAAAGATTTATTTATTATGTATACAGCATTCTGCCTGAGTATGCCTGCAGGCCAGAAGAGGGCACCAGATCTCATAACAGATGGTTGTGAGCCACCATGTGGGTGCTGGGAATTGAACTCAGGACCTCTGCAAGAGCAGTTGGTACTCTTAACCTCTGAGCCATCTCTCCAGCCCATAAAATAAATTTTAAAATTTAATAAAAAAGAAAAAAAAATCTCCTGTGAGTCAGCCTTGGCATGGAGACTTACTCAAGTCATGACTCTGACGCTGGCACCTGAAGGAGGAAAACTGGTCCTCTTTGCTCATTGGGAGAGGTCAGAACAGCAGCATTTTAAGGTGGGTGTTATAAAGTTTTCCGGGTTCAGTGTGTATCTGCTAAGAAGGAAAGATGCTGATTTGGTATCTCCAACTCGTGGAAGAACTAAGACTTTTCAGGATGGAAAGATGGCTCAGTGGTTAAGAGCATATAACGGCTCTCCCAGAGGATCCAAGGTTGGTCCCAAGAAGCCGAATGCACTCACAACAGCCTGAAATTTTCAAAAAAAAAGCAAGCAAATTCTCTTATAATCTCTTTCCTCTCTCTGTCTCTGTCTCTGTCTCTGTCTCTCTCTCTCTCTGTGTACATATGTATGTATGTATGTATGTGTGTGTGTGTGTATGTATGTATGTATGTATGTGTGTGTGTACATATTTTCAGGAGCAGACAGCCTCAGGTATGAGTGCTCATCTTCCACCTTCTTTGAGACATGGTTACTTTTTCAACTGTTGCATATGCCACACTAGTTGAGCCTTGAGCTTCCAGGAATTCTCCAGCCTTCACCTCCCACCTTGCCATAGGAGTGTGAGATTACAGATACACTACAGGGCCTGACTTTAGATGAGCTCTGGAGATTCTCCAGTCCTCAGGCTTGTCTGGCGAGCACTTTACCACTGACCCATCTCCCAGCCTGAATGAAAAACTTATTTTCTTTTCCATGACAAGGTTTCTCCATGTAGTTTTGATGCCTGTCCTGGATCTTTCTCTGTAGACCAGGCTGGCCTCGAACTCACAGAGATCCACCTGCCTCTGCCTCCTGAGTGCTGGGATTAAAGGCGTACACCACCACCACCTTTCTTTCTTACATTCTTGTTTTCTATCTGTTTCCTCGTGTGTGTGTGTGTGTGTGTGTGTGTGTGTGTGTCTCCATACTCGTGTCACAGTTTTCAGTGGAGGTGAGAGGACAATTTTCAGGAGTTGGCTCTCTCCTTCTACTATGTGATGTGTTCAGGGACAGAACTCAAGTCATTAGGCGTTGCAGCAATTTCCCTTACCCTCTTGACGATCTCCCTGGCTCCCAATGAAGAGTTTTCTAAAGAAACAAAACAATCAGGCTGTAGTGGCGCATGCCTTTAATCCCAGCACTCGGGAGGCAGAGGCAGGCGGATCTCTGTAGGTTCGAGGCCAGCCTGGTCTACAGAGCTAGTTCCAGGAAAGGCGCAAAACTACACAGAGAAACCCTGTCTCGAAAAAAAAAAAAAAAAAAAATTAAAAAGGAAAGAAAGAAAGAAAGTCAAAGAAAAAGAAAGAAAGAAAAGAAACAAAACTGTTCTACAACACACGACACCACCATTCTATGTGGAGTATTTGGAAGTTCCAAGTGCCTTACAATCTGTAGCTCCCCTCTCTTTAACACTGGCTTCTTCTTACCGGAATCTGTCTTTCGGGTGGAGGATTTTTTTCAGGAACTACTGTTTCAACGCAGGTGATCTTCTCAACATCTATTGAACCTTTCTTGCTGCCTCTTCTCTGAAGGAATGAAGAAGAAAATGGAGAAAGATGGAGAATGATCATGCAATCAGACATTTACACATTGTTATCTAATCACCCTCTATGGTGAGATGGCGCACATAGCCTAACAGAACCTGGTTTCTGTTTGTTTTTGAGATGGGGTCTCACTATGTAGATCTGGCTGGCCTGGAACTCACTATGTAGACCCAACCGAGTGCTGGGATTAAAGGTGTGTGCCACTGTGCCTGGCAAAACCTAGTTTTTTTGTTTGTTTGTTTTGTTTTTTGGTTTTTGGAGACAGAGTTTCTCAGTGTAGCTTTGGAGCCTGTTCTGGAACTCACTCTGTAGACCAGGCTGGCCTCGAACTCACAGAGATCCACCTGCCTCTGTCTCCCATGTGCTGGGATTAAAGGCCTGTGCCACCACTGCCCAGCCAGAACCTGTTATTTTTAAAGTAAAAAATAATCCAACATCTATCTAACCTTTAAATACCAAATCAGAGATAGATAACATGGCAGAATAAATGATTATATGCAATTTGTCACAAAAAATAAAAAGGCAATGTTGACTTCTTGGCTTTTATTCTCAACAAGCATATAATGATTTCTTACCAACCATAAGACATCCTGAACAGATACTCACACCCTTGAATTTTTTTCCTGGCATGACTATACCTACTCCTAGGCTAGGAAATATTTTTCAGAGTTTGATGTACTTAGGTCTATTTTATTTCTATGCCCCCCCCATACACGTTATGTAAGACCTATCTCCTGTTTCCCAGAAGATCCCAGACTAAGTCCTTGAAATGGTGAAATTGAGACTTAACATTTGGGAAACTTACCCCACGTTCAAAGTCATACTCATAGTAGGAAAGTTTTTGCACAGTCAAGAGAAATAGGCGCTTCTTAAAGTTCAAAGGTGATGTTTTCTTTTTCTGTTGGGAGCGCTTCAGAAAGATGCTCTCCAGGATCACTGCAGCCATGGCTTCCTCTCTGGGAGCTAGCTTGTGTGCTGTGGATAACGAAAGGTTTTAAGGTTCTAGCACAGCCCACCTCTATCCCTCCTGGTACCCCTTAGCCCGGCTACCTGTTTTAAATGAGCCACACATTCCCAACACTAGCAAGTAGCCTTATTTTTCTCCCTGGTCGCCTTCTTCCCCAGTCCCCAACTCTGTCAAGTTTCAGGTACAGTGAACCCACACCAAACAAAGCCTGGCTTCTTATATAAGGGAATGCAGTGCTCTAGATAACCAACAACAAACACCAGCTGATTGGTAGTGTCTAGACATTGTCCTTTTATGCCACATGGCCAGAATCTGTAAATGAACTGTTGACCCTGATATTCTCAGAAGGGATATTCTCAGAAGGGGTACCAGAACTTCACTAAGGCAGACCCTGGATTTTTAGTTCTCAGTTTCCTGAACAATAAATGTAATTTTTCAAACGTTGACCCACTCAGGTCTGTAGCCAAAAGGACATTGGAGGGTTCACCTGTACTTCTGAACACAAAATAACTGCCATTCAACTGATTTAGTTCATGACCTGCTGCCTGGGTTATGAAGGGCAGAAGCCTTGTTTTCAAGTTGAGAACAGTTTTACTATAGAGGTTAGTGCTTTGGCCTCCCCGTCCCTTTTCCTTAGATGGTTTCTTTTAGATGGCACCAGGAAATAGAGATATAATGATGGAGCAGTGGAGAAGAGCACTTGTTGCTCCTGCATGCAGTCAGCGTTCAGTTTCCAGCACCCATACGATGGCTCACAACCACCTGTAACTCCAGTTCCAGGAGATTCAGTGCTTTCTTCTGACCTCCATGGGCACCAGGCACACCAATGGTACATATACGTACATGCAGGCAAAACACTCATAACCATCCAATAAAACTTAAAAAATAAATTGTCTCTTTTTTTTTCTGAAAAAATGTAATGTAACTATGTTGCTGTTAAGGATGCCATCTGTACTCATGGAGGAAAAACAATGTGCTTAGAATATTCCAGAAAATTCCATAAAGCAATCAAAGAGTCTTGGTGGTGCTGAGGATGGAAGACAGGGCCTTGCATGAGGGAGACAGGGACTCAACCACTAAGGCACATCACTGGCCTCTTTTAAATTTTGATTGTATTTTTGAGACTGTATCTCCCTGTGAAGCCCATGCTGGCCTCCAACTCATTTGGTGGCCCAGGTACAGCTGTCTTGCTGCCTCAGCATCTGGAGTGCTATCTACATTATAGGCCTGCAGCACCAGGCACAGCTCACAATGGCTTTTTCAGACAGACAGACAGGCGCGCGCGCACACACACGTCAATTCACCTAAAGTTCATGCACAATTTTATCAATTATAAACTTTCATTAGAAACGTAAGTGAAAAGATGATTGGCATAAAAATGGACTACAGAGTAAAATGATTCATCGGATCTCCTCTGAGCTTTGTTAGAAGCAGGGGCTCCGTCCCTGCAAGGAGTGTGGAGTTTTATTTTCACTAAATTCCTTTTGCTTTTGGTGACACTACGGAAACCAAATAAGTAAAGTCAGCACTTTACTTTTTTCTCTGAAAATCTGGGGTTTTTTCAGTAAGGAGAGAAAGGGAGTGCCTTTTTTTTTTTTTTCTTTTTGAAAGCCTGATGCTAGTCACAGTTATTTTGCTCTTTCTTGTGGTTTAGACAGTTCTATTATCACGAAGAGAAGACAAAAATGGATTCAAAGAGCGTCGGAATGTTGAGAATGATGTTTGCCATCTGTCTATACAGCTGCTGCTTGCTGTCTTCTGGCAGTGGATTGGGTTAATGTTTTGTTGGTGATCTTTAGAGAAAACTGATGCAGAAATGCAAACCTTTCCCTGCAGCCTGCTACATAAGTCTCCATTCTTGGCCCCTACCTCAAATGGACTCCCACCAGAGTGACAAGCTGACAGGATGCTGAGTAATCATACCTTCAGTTTCAGCTCAGACTCCAAAGAAGTTCCTCTTAATAGCACACTCTTCCATTTAGTGATAAGTAGTGGTAACAGAGCAACTGTACTCTAATCTTCTTAACTGCTAAGTCATGAAGACCTTTGTAATAATATCATTCTTGCTCATGGCGAATCACAATCAAATACCTCTTCAGAATCAAAGGCCCAGATAACAGAAGGCAAAATAAAACTTGAAGGAAGCTGAGTAGCATGAGCAGTCAAGAAGATCAAAAGCATTCTTTTTTTTCTTTTCTTTGCAGCCTCTCAGCTCTATATGCAGCAGTAGAATTCAGACAGAGGAAGCCTGGTAGTGAGAACCCAGTCATCATACAAACTGCACTGTGCCAGGGAATTCATAATATAAATAGCACTTGAAGACTTAGTAAATGAACGCATCACTGGCAATTATCCTTGCTGTGATAAGATAAACACTGCTAGGAACAGATAACACCAGAGCAATAGTCAGTAAACGACACAGCTCGCTTACGGTTGAAGAGAGTAGATGAGACAGATACAAACAACTCCTGCACCAGAATATTCAGGAGGTATTGTTTTTGCGTTGTGTCAAGTTCTGGGGAACTGACCATCAAGCGTCTGGCCATCTCGATTCTCTCTGTAGGGTATGGAAGAAAACTGTTCCGGTGTCGTTTACCTGCCCGGCACTTTGTACTGTGTGACTATTTATGTGTGGTGCTGGGGATGAAGGTCAGGAGGGTCTTGTCTAGAGCTCTACCACCAAGCCACACATCCAGCTTCTGACCAACATCTTCTATGTGTCATTCCATGTCTTCTTCACAATAAACATAAGGAAACGAATATTTGTAGACTGCATCACTTGTCCATCATCATCCATCTACATAGCTCCTGCTATATAGTTCTTGAAGTTTCTGTAGCATGCCATTACTTCCCAGATTGAGTTAGATTGAGTTTCCTTTTTTCTTTTTCTTTCTTTCTTTCTTTCTTTCTTTCTTTCTTTCTTTCTTTCTTTCTTTCTTTCTTTTTCTCTCTCTTTCTTTCTTTCTTTCTTTCTTTCTTTCTTTTTTCTTTCCTTCTTTCCTTCTTTTTTTTTTAAACCACAAGGTCTCATGTAGCCCAGGTTGTCATCAAACTTTCTATGAAGTCACGGATGACATTGGCATTCTGATCCTCTCCTGCCTCTATCTCCTGAGTGTTGGGATTATATGGCTGTATCACCACACTTAGTTTATTTGGTAATATCAAACCCAGTGGATTTTCCTTTTCTTTTCTTTGAGACAGGGTCTCACTATGTAGCCCTGGGTATTCTGGAACTCATTATGTAGACCAGGCTGGCCTTAAACTCAGAGATCCTTCTGCTTCTGCCTCCCAAGTTCTGAGATCAAAGATGTGCACCACCACATCCAGGCAGAAGAAACGTCTTTAAAATGTCATCTCCATAGTAACAAAATAATCCAATTATTAGTGATAAATTCCCAAGAAACACTGTTTAGACTCTACTGAAACCTACTTATTTTGTCAGCATTACAGGTGGCCAAATTCATGGTAAAGACCAACATTATATCTGATTTATTTTTCAATTGAGTTTTTCTTTTTCTTTTTTCTTTTTTTTTTTCCGGAGCTGAGGACCAAACCCAGGGCCTTGCGCTTTGCTAGGCAAGCGCTCTACCACTGAGCTAAATCCCCAACCCCTCAATTGAGTTTTTGTTTCCCTTTGGTTAAACATTTATTTTTTCCTTATTATATCAAAATAACACAAATTCGTTGTAGGGAATCTTTCAAGTTCAGGTATATTAAAAATAAAAAAAATCAATTACAAACCTCACATATAGATATATTAGTATCTTGGTATCTTCATTTTTTTCTGTGCACATTTCTTATTGTATTTGGAATCATATTGCACATATCATGTATAGCTTGCTTATATTTAAAATTATCCATCTATCCATTCATCCATCCATGCAACAATACTTTTTCCTAAAAAATGTTTCTAAGATTCTTGCTTAACATTATTCCTAGCTAAGCCTGTGAAGTAGGCAAGTTAGCCCAGCACTCAGGAGGCTGAGATAGGAGGATCACATAGTAAGTTCAAGGCCAGCCTGGGCTGCACAGTGAAACCCTGTCTTGAAGTCTAAACAACAAGAGCATTACACAAACAACAATAATTAATGATAATGAAGAAGAATTAGAGAGATGGTTCAGCAGTTAAGAAGAAGTCGATGCTTCTCCAGAGGACCCCAGTTCAGTTCCCAGCATCCACACCAAGCCATTCACAACTGCCTGTAACTCCAGTCAAGGGAACCTGACAGTCTCTGAAGGCATCAGCACACACTTTTGCATACATACACACACACACACACACACAGCAAACACAGATAAACACAGATACATACACCATATACACACTGACATACACACACAGATACACATACATACACACAGATACAAACAGACCCACACACCACAGACAAAGACATCCATACAGACACACACATACCACACACAATGCATAAAGAAATGTGAAAACTGTGTGTACATTTTGCATTTTGATACATATTGCCAAAATACTTTCCAGAAATAGTATACCAATTTCTGCTCCGAAGAGCGGGTTTTGAGAGCCTAAGTCCCCTTTCCTCTACATCTTGACTTCATTTTCACTTCACTTTAAGTCATTTTATAGTCTGGTTTTATTGTACACTAACTTTTCCCCTGAATCAATGATCTCAGATCCTAGTTTCTTTTAATCTCCCACTTGTCGATTCCTTGTAACTCTCTAAACGTTCTTTTTGGTGGTGAGACTTTTTCATTTTGGTGAGGTTAATCAATGAGGAAAGCTGAAGCTCAAATAACCAGTGTTACCCCAAATTTTTCCGTTTTGTGGCTTATTTGAAGAGGGTTTTCAAAGGGTGGGGACTGGGAAGGAATGCCTGTGATTAAACATTCTAGGTTTATAATGTTCTCAGATCATACTCAATTACTGTATGTGAACCTCTGTAACAAACTGAAAGTTACACGTGGCCCAATTGTTTCAGGCTCCTCAGAGGCGTATTCTCCTCCCCTGATGGCTTCATGCATAACCAAGCAGGTTGGAGTAAAATAAGTCAGTCTCCTCCATAACAACTACTTCTTCCTCCTCCTCCTCCTCCCCTCTCCAACCTCCTCCTTCTTCTCCCCCTTTGGGAAACAACTTCTTGTGCTGCAGTTCAGGTTGATCTGGAACTCCAGGCAATCCTCCTGCCTCAGCTTCCTTAATGCTGGGATTACAAGTGTGTGCCACCACACCTAGCTCTTCTTTAACTGTTTCTTGAGCTCTGTTACACTCAAAATTCTAGCCCTCCTTTATCTTCAGAAATTAGGTTCCACTCTCAGCAATGCTGAGAGAAAAGTGGACATACAGACACAGATGACTCTTTGGAGATCACCCAAACTTTGGTTTTCAGTAGCCATATCTTCCCCCTTATAACTAAGTGACTTCCTGCTGTGGCTCTAGACCCTGACAAGAAACTCTATAGGAAATTTGCTCAAATGGAACTAACAAATCATAGTGATTATTTAAACTGCATCAAGACCCTCCCTACAAGGAGATGGAAAGTTACACTGGTTCTCCCCCATAAGGCATTTGCAAAGAGTCTGAACAAAACATCAACAGCCATAAGGAACAGAAATCTGGAGTTTTGCACAAGCAAATAAATTAACCAGTCTGAACAGAAACAAGTCAGGCCAGGTGTGGCAATGTCCACAGGCAATCTCAGTACACAGGAGAGTAAGGCAGAAGGACCACAAGTTTGAGACTAGCCCGGGCGACATAGCCTTGGCTAGGTAGGTAAGACTTTGTCTCCAAATAAAATAAATAAATAAAATCAAACTAGAGTGGATAAGGCAAGCCTTAAGGGATACTGCAAGGGTGTAATACTTTAGGTTGCTATGAGAATCTGCATTTTGTGGCATATTTCCAATAATTGAGAAAGACAATGGTACACTTGCTTCAGAAGTGTGGCATGCAAAATGAGGGAAGGAGCAGGCCTAAAACACACACCTAACAGCAAAGAGGACAGTCTCCGAGCTGCGTGGAGTGTCCCCCACCCCTTAACCCCCAACCTCTGGAGTTGCTACTCTGCCTCAGGAAATGCATGGCATAGGATAAACACCCCATCCCCCACTGCCACTCTGCTCCGGCAATGGATGGCATGGGATAAACCTTCCAGCCTTGAGGGCCCAGTAGTGAGGAAGATAAGATTCCATTTGGAGGTCTGGCCACTCACTCCAGAATGTCTGGATCAGAGCAATCTGAGTCTGAATTTCACACCATTTGCCCCTAGACCAACTCTATGGGCCACTGGCAGGGCTCAGGAGGAACAAAACTAGTAATGACTGCTGAGAGACAGCACTTACGCTTGCCGGGGGGCCTGTCTGGAGGACTTCACATTTATTTACATGCTAAGTCCAGGCTATAACTTCCAAGCAAAGTAACGGGCAGGTGGGAAGCGGGAAAGGAAAATAGCTTGAGGAGTTTGTGACAAGATAAATGTGATGCAACTTAAAGGCTACGTGCTGATTCTGGATCAGGGGACAGTGACCAGGAAAAGAAGAGGAAGGAGAGGGAGGGGAAAAGAAACGAGAGGAGAAATAATGAAGCCAAGAGAAAAGGCAGCCATGCACATGGTAGACAATGGTAAGAGGAAAATCTTCCCAGAGACCTCAGGGGTTGGCCACACTGTCTCAGCTGGGGCGGAGGCTGCTTTCCGCTGGCTCTGTCTCCTACCCACTATTACCACGAGGTTGCCACAGCCTCCACACAATCATTCCTATAAGCCAGCTTTCATCCTGGTAATATTTGGCCTGTTGAAGGCCAAACCAAGTTGCCTTTGCCCCATGTAGCCCAGACAGACCTTTCCCCAGTTAGCACTGCCATTTGAGACACATGAGCTATTTTAGAGTTTTTGCAGATTAAGCGGCTGCTTAGAATTCCTTCTTCTAAGGGCCTCATTGATCCGAGGACGCATTTCAGATCTCCAAACAGTGTTTGGTGAAAATGGCTTGCTTTTACCCGACTGCTGCCTGAGGTCTTTCTTTCCCACCAAGAGCTGCAGAGCTCCATGTCTAACCTTGGCTACCTTTTCAGATGTTCAAATCACTCTTTCCCCTTTCTCCTACCACCCACCACACTGGCTGTCTTCAGAAGACCTTTACATTCCCCTCCACCACTGGAAGGGCATGCCAGAGTCTTCTGCTGGTGACACTCCCCCTCTCCAGGAGTCCCCTCCACCAGCCATGCTTTCCTGTCTGGCCTTTGAAGGTTCCAAGAGAAGTAGTTACGGCCATGCCCAGTCTCTGCCTCACCTCAGACCCACCTCAGTTCTGACTTAATGCAGGTAGCTTCCCAGATGTAATGAGATGCCGGGACTTGGAAGGTGGGACTCGGTCTCTGAAGACACTGGCCCTGGAGACATATTCTTACAGTCCAGAGAGGAAGGACAGTCTGAACAAACCCCACCCTTTCACAGCCACCCAGTTCCCTTTTTTTGTTTCCTGACTTAAACCAATGCCTTTTTTTCTTCTTAACAATATGGTATCTGGTTCCGTGCTGCTGTCCTTAGTCTACCTCCCCTCAACCCCCCTTCCCTCATTCGCCTGGGACCTCTCCCACCAAGAGAGTCTAGCTCTGACAGAATCTTACCATTGCTGGGGTTGCTGAGTCCCCTGAAATGATGGGGCTGGACTGAACGAACAGGTCAACAGATCACCCTCCCTGGGGGTAAAGGGATGACATACCTAAAGGTTTGTGGGGGACGATCAGCACAGGAAGAAAAGGGATGCCCAAGCTAGCGAGACACAGAACAAAGCCAGTGTCTTTAAAGTCTCTAGTCCCTCGAGCAGGGGAGACTCAGGGTCGCGAAGAGGGCTCACTCAGAGACCCTGAGATACACAGCCTAACAGAGGTAGAGACAAGACTTCCCCTGCTGAGTCATTTTCTAAGAAAGCTTTTTTTTTTCTACAGATAAATATGCCCGTATGTAAGCCCACACAAAGACTTGTGCCCTTCCCCATTTTTTTTTGAGACTGTTCTTTTGTGAATATTCTTCCTTCAAGATTCAGCCTTATGACCTTAACCATGAGGAAACACATTTATAATTCAGCTACTAGGGTGATGCAAGTTGAAAGCCTGGACAACATAGGAGATTCTGTCTCGATTTTTTTCTCTCAAAGATTAACAATTTACACCATTTTCTTTGATTCTGTAAAACAGTAAACAAGACTAGATGTGTTATTTGAAGCCTGAATGGTCCCTCAGCAGGTCCCTAGTTTGCGTCCCAGCTCCTGTCTTATCCCAGAGGATTCTCTAAAGAAGTGCAGCCTGTATCTGCCACATGATGTGGCAGAGCCCCTGGTGACTGATTCCTTTGTCCATTTCTTTGTCTTCACTCATGGGGCACTTTCATATTGCCTTACCTTGAGATGTTATACCCTAATACAGAAACATATCACTAATCCCCCAAATTGGTCAGAATTTCGAAAGCACCAGGACTTTTAAAAAGCATTTATAGACTGGCAGATTGGTAAATCATTACATTGGTACAGATGGATGGGCACCAAGTAGTATATGGCTCTCCCTACTTTATTGATGAGTTATGTCCGTTCCCTGGTCACATGCAGTAACTGTTCCAATGGAGTGACCACAGACATTCACGTCCCTCCCCTTTTCTTCAGTCAGATGCTCCTTGTCACATGCTCTACCCTTTCTAAAGGTCCATTTGGGGTGGGCATTGCTAGTTAGTAGGAGCACTGCGAGAAATTAGACAGGGAGGCAAAGGGGGAAGGGCAGAATAAAGCTACCTCTTCATCTTTTGCACATAACCACCCATCCAGCACACTCATTCATGCCAAAAGGACTATGCCCAAACAGTGTGAAGAAATACACTTACAGCATAGACGCAAATGGCTCCCAGTGAATGGACTGGCAAAATGGTGCAGTAGGAAAAAGCACATGCTGCCAAGCTTGTTGGCTTGTGCTCAATACCCATGGAAGGGAGAAGGTGGCAGCAATGCTCGTGAAAATGGTACCTGGGCTTTGCTGATAGCAGCTAAGAGAAATGGCAAGTCAGAAATAGACATGGCTGGGAGAAAAGTCAAGATGACACTGGGCCTTTTTTTTTTTAAGTAGAAGCATAATATCTAGAGGAAAGTGAATGTCTCACACACTGCAATGACAGACTATACCTAGAGACTTGTCTTTTGTTCTGAGTGCTTCATTTTGGGGAAATCAATGAGCAGATACATGTAGAAAACAGAAAATATTGCTAAACAAATTTTGAACTAAAAGCTGAATAATTTCTGGGAGTCTAATATGCATCATGGAGACTGTATTAATATTCTATTGCTTATTTGTAGTTGGATATGAGAGCAGACTTAAGTGTTTTCACCCCTACACACACACACACACACACACACACACACACACACACACACACACACAGAGAGAGAGAGAGAGAGAGGCAACAATGGATAGTGATGGATGTATTAATTTGACTGTGGCAGTTATTATAAAAGATAATTGTATATGATCACACTGCATACCTTAAACATATACAATTTAGACAACTAAATATTTTAAAATAAAAAAATTCCCCAAACCACATCACATGGGGAAATGATTAAAGGAACAAAGTTTGATTAGATGAAGAAGGCTAATTGTCTTTCTATCTGCAGATTACTTACATGGAAAACAAAAACAAACAAACAAATGAACAAACAAAAAACCCGTAGAAACTCCCTAAAGGCCAGAGAGATTTGTAAGAGTTTAGAGGGAGTGTTGCTGGACTTCATGCTGGCAGCTTGGCAAAGAAATGTAGCAGGCTATGGTGTTGTTATTATCTTAGCCCCAGAGACCATTGAACAAAAATGTGGGTGAACAAAGAGTCCATTTATTTCTAGAGCATTATGCAAGCAGGATGCTCCAGGGTCCCCTAACATTAGCCCCTAGGTCACCGCTGCTTCCTCCTGCATTCTAGCCCAAACGTCTACCCTGCAGAGACTTCTCTTTCCCAGTGTAATATACTGGGTAAGGGTAGGCCTATGTACTGCTAAATGGCCTAAGATCAAATTCCAACTTTAAAAATATCCATGTGTGTGACTTTGGATAAGTGAATGTAATGCCTCATGTGCCTCAGTTCCCCCATTTGGTAAATAATAGTAATAGAAAACAGCTCCCGAAGGTTGGCAGGATTAAAAGAGGCAGGCATCCATACACTGGTGGCACATAGCACATACCTGTGACCCCAACACTCAGGAGAAGGATCAGAAGTTCATCGCCATCCTCTTAAGGACAGCCTGGGATTTGTGAGGCTCTCCCCACCCCAACGATAGCTGTTATAATAGGCAGACCGTAATTGTAATATTGGGTGATAGTAAAAGGAAACCAGGTTCTGGAGTCATCAGACTACGTGGGGCTGGGGTGTGTATCCTGAATCCACTACTGTTAACACCGGACAAATACTTTCACATGCTACTGGATCCATGCCCTCCCCTGGAAAATGGAAGTAGCATTACCACCTTCCTCCTGGAATCACTCTGAGAATCAATGTTAAAACTCAGGCGCCTCCCCCAACCCCACAAAAAAAGAAAAAGCTCTACAGGCTTGCCTGTAGTCTTATCTTAAAAAGAAACAAACAAAAATAAAAACAAAAACAAAATTCAGCTCCCTTCAGCCTTTCTCTGTTGAACTATCTTGAAAACTCATACATGTCTGCTGCCAAGTATTGAGGGAAGTGAAGGGTTGAGGTATGTTTTCTTGGTTGGCCCAACTATTTCAGAAGCCAGATAAATTCACTGTCAGTTTTCAGAACTAAGAGCAGCCAATTTACTTCCTCGGCTAAAAGGGTATTGCTTGCACAGTTCTTTTTCTTCAAAGTACTTAGCCTGGAATTGGACAGTGATGAGCATAATCGATTACTGTGTCCTGCTCCTACATGTGCTTGAAACAGAACAGACATTAAATAAATAAACTAAAGCAATTGGCTCCCTCCCAGGGCTTTCTTGAGCCACAGTTTGCCGTGAAAGATCATTTCAGTCTCCTTGAAACAGATCGAGAATGTTAGGCTGAGATGGAAGACCCTTCCACTTGATCCTAGTCCCTATTCTGCTTCAACACCGCAGATCCGAGTCTGGGAAGAGCATTGCTTCGCTTAAGCTGCTAAAGTGCAACGTCCGCCAAAAGGGATGGAGTAAAGAAGTTGCGGGGCTATGGGCAGGAGGAAGTGGAGGAGAGAGCCACAGACTATGGGCGGAGCCTTAGGCTGAAGCGCTTGTCTGAGGCTAAGATAAATCATCCCAGCCATCCGAGGGCGCTGCGCTGGGATCCTTACAGACTCTATGGTAGCTGTCTCCCAGGGCTCTGAGGAAGTGCACTCAGGCACCTCCTATAAACTTCCGTTGCTGGCCTTGTCTCTTTCTTTCTGTGCCGATATCGCTCCCGCCAACATGGTATGGTGGTGTGTTGCAGTTTTGTAGTATCCAGCTTAATCCTTGCTCCCGGCGTAGACAGTACTGTCCCAGAGTACATCAAGGCTCTGGCAAGACCTCGGTGTACCTAAGGAATATAGCATTGCCGAGAGCGACACAGGG
The DNA here is from genome assembly GCF_903995425.1 of Onychomys torridus. NCBI lineage: Eukaryota > Metazoa > Chordata > Mammalia > Rodentia > Cricetidae > Onychomys > Onychomys torridus. The sequence goes on from NC_050466.1 coordinate 116,590,692, forward strand.
AACCGAGTTATGGGCGGAAGAATTGATGGGTTGATTTAGCTGTGGGTGGACACACTGATGGAGCGTGTGACTGGACCAACTTTTAGATCTACATGGTCGTTGTGTTTTTAGTGAGTAGCTGTAGAGTTATTAAGTTTCATCTGGATCCAGAGAGGGTGCTGGGCCACTGTGGTCTGGTAACTGCACGTTCTGAACACTTTTTTTTTTTAAACTAGGTGAACGTTCCTAAGACCCGCCGGACGTTCTGCAAGAAATGTGGCAAGCACCAACCCCACAAAGTGACCCAGTACAAGAAGGGCAAGGATTCTTTGTATGCCCAGGGTAAGCTGTTTATATATAATTTGGTGGTGGTGGTGGCTAGGGGATGGGGAGTTTGTAAAGCAAGCTGGCCTGGAATAAGCAATCCTCCTGCCTCAACCTCTGAAGGGTTGGAATTGTGCCTGTTTCCTGCCATGCTGGAGAAAATAACTTGGTTTTGATGTGACATTTATGAGACATAGTAACAAGTTCAGGTATTCCCCCTCCTCCTTGGGTGCAACCAAAATTTCTTAATGCAGGGCGGCTCCAATTTAAACTTAAGACTTTTCCGTGTGGCTATTTTGACATATGATCTGTAGCACATCATAACAAATGACTTTTCCAGGAAAGCGGCGCTATGACAGGAAACAGAGTGGCTATGGTGGGCAAACTAAGCCGATTTTCCGCAAAAAGGTTAGTGATTCTAATTGACATGTTCCTTGATTATTGTGGGAAGGACCTTGCATCTATCATCTCTTGTCTCCAAGCGTTACTAGTATTAATTACAGCAAATTTATCCCACTTGTGGCAGGGATGTTTCCAAGGCAGTGGAGCTGGGAGTCAACCCAGATCTGACAATAATCTAGACTATAGCATCTCAGTATTTACAATACCTCCTAAAGAGGCAAAAAGGAAGGAATATGTCCTGCTTTCCTAAGAACTGAATTATGTGTCCCCCAGCAAGACCTTTTATTGTCATTTCTGAATCCTCAGCTCTTTGTTGCTGGAGGCTCAATGGTAGAGTGCATGCCAAGTATGAGGGAAGCCCAGGTTCAATTCCCTGTATTGCCATGGAAGGATATTTGGATTTACGAAGTCTTCTTACAGTATGTGTGTAGGCCTTTACTTGCTGAATTCTGGATTCTTCTCCAGTATAATGAGGTTCCTTAAGGTTCAGCTACTTGGAACATAGCATTTCTTCGTTCATCTCTTTGTTCCTCCTCTGCCAGCCTGCTTGTAGAAATTAAATGAGTGACTTCCTTTGGGTCCTGGATTGGATGTAGGTAATGAGAATGCTTGTTCATTTAAATGCCCAGCCAATTTGGTTTGAAGATGGCTATGTGCTTCAGCTTTCAAATTGTAAACTAGCAACAAAACTCTGGCTAAAATAGTGGACTTAAGAAGTTGATTATTAATGGGGTGTGAGTGTTAACTGATTTTCGGGCTAATTGAAGTCTTAAGAAAATTGATTGGTGAATTCCATGCGTTGTATTTCATATTTGTGTGGATTTGGCTGGCTTTTATTTGAAATAACTTTTTTTGGGTGTGTGTATGGGGTGGCAACCCCATGTAGCCTAGGCTGGCCTCAAACTCATGTGGCTGCCACTTGTCTCCACCTCCATAGTGCTGGGAACACAGGCACGCACAACCACATAAGCTTCAGCTTTGTTACTATTAAGTTCTCAAAATCGTTGGCTTCTAGGTTTTTGTTTTTCCTCCATAGCTAAATACAGATCATGGCAAAAAAAAAAAAAATGTAATTTGGTGAAGGATTTGACTTCATTTCTTTTGTAGGCTAAAACTACAAAGAAGATTGTGCTGAGACTTGAGTGTGTTGAGCCCAACTGCAGATCTAAGAGGATGCTGGCTATTAAGAGATGCAAGCACTTTGAACTGGGAGGCGATAAGAAGAGAAAGGTAAGATAATTGTCCAGCTGAAGGTACAAGTTACATATCCCATATCTGAAATGCTTGTGGGACCAGGAGCTTTTCGTGTTTTGGTTTGTTTGTTTGTTTTTCAACACAGGGTTTCTCTTGGTAGACCAAGCTGGCCTGGAACTGAGTACCTGCCTCTGCCTCCCGGGTGCTAGGATTAAAGGTGTGCGCCACCACCGCCCAGTTCTTACATTTTAAAAAAAATATTTATTTTATTTTTTTTTTTAGTGTGTGTGTGTGTGTGTGTATCTGAAATGTCCACAGATGCCAGAAAAAAGTATTTTATTTTTATGTTGTTTTTCAGATTTGTGGATTTTTCGTGTGCTTTATTAACTGAAAATCTAAATGGCTTTCAGTATATCTAAATGGCTTCAAGATTTTGGTGTATAGATTTTGCAGTAATTAGGGAAGGAAGAGGCAAGCAACATGGTCTCCTTAGAAGTGTTGTGGTCTTGGATTAAACCCAGGGCCGTGGTAGGCAGGCACCCAACTAGTAAACTATGTGTCGAGCCCATGGATAATGTATGGTTCCTTAAAAACTACAAAGCAGGGGCTGGGGAGATGGCTCAGTGCTTAAGAGCACTGACTGCTCTTACAGAGGTCCTGAGTTCCAATTCCCCGCAACCACATGGTGGCTCGCAACCACCTGTAATGAGATCTAGCACCCTCTTCTGGCCTGCTGAGACATATGCAGGCAGAATACTGTATACATAATAAATAAATAAATCTTTTAAAAAAAAAACAAAGCAGGCCAGGCCTTGGTGGTGCACACCTTTAATCCTAGGAGGCAGAAGCAGGTGGATCTCTGAGTTCAAGGCCAGCCTGGTCTACAGAATGAGATCCAAGACAGGCTTCAAAACTACAGAGAAACACTGTCTCAGGAAAAAAAGATACTACAAAACACAACACTTTTTCTGTTCTGTTTACAGGGCCAGGTGATCCAGTTCTAAGCTGATCTTGAAGACAAAATCATGAGCTTGTACTCACCTCTTATGATTGCAGTTGGTTTTTTGGGAGGGAATAAACAAATTCTCTGAGTTTTTGCTTGGTGTCTGAGTATTACTTTAGAATTGAACTTTGAGCCAGTGTAAAATATGACTTATGTATTTGCTACTTAAGATTTGGCTGTATTCTCCAGGCATCATAGTACACTCCAATGTACATTATTGGTTTTGATCTATGTCCCTTTAAACATCTTGACTTAGAGCCACATACCTTTCAGGTGAGTTGTTTTTTGTTTGTTTCTTTTAGCTTTTAATGTAATTTGTTTATTATTTTTGACATTCAGAAGGAGGCTCCTCTACCATTTTATTATAGTGTGAGAAGAACACAGGCAAGCTGTAAATCCCAGCAGGAACCAGATGAGGGAGGAGATACTGAGAGAAAACCCATGTTTTTAGAGTTAGGTGCAGCAGTGGAGGACTGCAAGCATCAGGTGAGACTTTTACTGTGTTGAAATGCTCCCCAACAAACCCACCACCTTGTGGGTGTTAGGAATTAATCTGGGTCTACAGGAAGAGCAGCCACTGCTCTTAACCTGCTGAATTAGTTCTCTGGCCCATGTATGGGTTGAGCTTTTCTTTTACGTCAGTATGAATGCAGGGGATGAGAAACATTTGAAAGTTGATTCTCCTACCAAGGGTTCCAGGGTCAAACCCAGGTCTGCCCCCTTCAGTATTTCAGGTGGGTGCTTTTGCACCATTTTGTATACATTCAGAATATCAGAGGTAGATATGTTTGCTCATGAATTTGTGTGTATGATTGATATTTTTTTTAACATAGCCCTGGCTGGTCTCGATCTTGGCAAACCTGCTTCAGCTTTCTGAATGCTGTGATTACGTATATGCACACCTCTTGGTGAGAAGAGTAGTTAAAAATGGCCAGAGCCAGGTGGTGGTGGTACACACCTTTGATACCAGTACTCAGGAGGCAGAACCAGGTGGATCTCTCTGAGTTCAAGGCCAGCCTGGTCTACAAAGAGATCCAGGACGGGCACCAAAACTTTACAGAGAAACCCTGTCTTGAAAAACAAAAGAAAAAATTGGATAGCAAAGGTGCAGTTTTGGAACCCTGACCACAAGTTTGTTCTCACAGATTAGAATGTCTACTAATGTGTTTGAAACTGCTTGAACACCACAGTTTGTCACTAGGGTATTTAGTCATTTGGGGTCTTAGTTAATGCACTGCCTCCCTAGTACTGGGATTAAAAGCATGCCACCAGGCCTAGCCTGGCATTTTTTAAATCCTTTAACCAAGAGAGCTGATTTCATTTTTCTTCGCACTAGACTGTAAGCAGTCCACACCAAGTACCTCACCTAGTGATCAGTGTGTGGTTGGCTTGGCTTTAAATCCTTGCTTTGTGTGTTAGAGAACTGGCACAGTGATAGAGAGCACATGGTTCACAAACATCGCTTACTCCAGTTCCAGAGGATCCTATGCCCTCTTCTGACTTCTTGGGCACCAGGAATGCATGTGCACATACATGTAGGCAAAACACTCAACACAATAGAATAATTTTTTTTTTAAATCCTGGCCCTACAGATTCCAGTAGGTAGAACACCGGGCTCAGCATTATGAGGGCTAAAATGAATCAGTATACCTGAGGCATCTGTCAGAGTGCCTGGCACAGGAGTACTCACTTTATTTCAAAAGCCTTTCCAAAAGCTTACCTTGAAGTAGCTTTTAAAGGCCATGACTTTGGGATACTTTATTTAAAGGGGAAACAGGAAAGACACAGGAAGTAGTTCTTAGCAAAACTGGCCATTTAATGTACATCTCTGCCTTTAGATAGTCTAGCTTATCTTTCTAGCTTAAGCAAGACAGTGCCTGAGGGATTTATTCGAGATTTTAAGGTTAAAGTCCATCCATAGAAGCCTAGCTGTACTTTCACAGGGAGGAGCTGTGTGATGGTGCAGCCAGGATTGCAGGCTACTCCTTGACCTAGGGAAGAAAGCTGGATGCTGTAAGAACGAGGTCCACCAATTTCCTGCAGGTTTCTCACGGCTATGGCCCAGGCTAAGTTTGAGAGTGGTCGTTCCCAAACCTCGATGTTGTTTTCCTAAAAAACCAAGAAAAGAAGTGTGAGCAGATGGGAACCCCATTACTGGTCTTATTTGATATTCAGCCTTATTGTCAGAACTACCATATACTTGGAGGAAAAATTAAAATTGGCCAGCAGTATGTTTTAGAAATTAAAAAGTAATGTCCAGCTGAGCATGGTGACACACCTTTAATCCCAGCACTCTGGATATATATAGCCACTCAGGTGGATCTCTGAGTTCAAGGCTAGCCTGGTCTACAGAGGACATTCCAGGATGGCCAGAGCTACACAGAAAACCTGTTTTGGAAACCAAAAGACCACCGGGATCCTGAACACCTTTAATCCCAGCACTTGAGAGGCAGAGGTAAGAGGATCTGTGAATTGGAGGGCAGCCTAGTCTACAGAAGGACAGCCAGAGCTACACAGAGAAACCTTGTCTTGGAAAAACCATAAAAAAGACTTTCTATTGGCTTAAACCCTTGTCAAAGTAAATTTCTCTGGTAGATACCCTGTAACAAGCATGGTCAGCAGAGTAAGTTCTGGGACAGCCAGGGCTACACAGAGAAACCCTATATTAAAAAACAAAACCCAGTAACAGTTCTGACAAAGTCTTACTATTTAACTAACAGTTCTCAAGCTCAAGGGAAATACAACTGAGAAAAAAGCCAACCATTTCTTCGTATAGCAGTTAGGCTTGGGATAATTTGGTAGTTAAGTATTAAAAGGCCATCACAAATACTGCAAATCATAAACTTTAAGGCAGGATAGTATACTCCTGGTCAGTTTTCTCCCAGGAAGTATTACTTACCTTTCTAAAACAGTAACCCTGCTTGCCCAAGGGGTCTTGGTTGATAGCAATTACATCCTCATTCTGAAGTAGAGCTTTGGCTTGGGAGCTGATTTGTCGGAGATCATTGGACATGAGTAGAGGAGCTGCCATTATAGCCCAAAGGGCCATCTGAGTTACCTGCTGGTCCCAACTGAGGCCAAAGTTGCCAATCACTAACTGTGACAAAGAGGGAAATAATTCAGATGAGAAAAGATGCAATTATTTGGGGTTTTGTTGTTTGCTGAGGGTACAGAGATCCTCATACTCACAGAGAGGCATTAAGGAAAGCCAGGAATGTTAAACACACTCGGGCCTCTTCTCAACCAGGGAGATAAAATACCTGTTTTCCTGCCCAGAAGGCTGGGAGTGGATTTTGTTACCAAACTGGTGACTTCTTTGCTATCTGTGGAGGCAGACCTCATTCAAATCCCCCAGAATGATTATCCCAGACTCCTCTCTCCCTGGACCATTATCCATCCTTAGGGGACATGTCACACGTACTCTATGGCCTGCTGACCTCTATGCTATCAGAGGCCACACTAGTTTCTAGGCCTTTTAGCTATAGACCCCACCCTCATGGTCATGTGTACTTTGTAAAGAGTCTATATATAGTCACACCTTAAACTTTATTGTGTACCTGGAATTGGACTGATGACTGCCTGGAAGCCTTTACCTAAATTGTAGTGTTTTAAATATGCTGACAGTGAACTGCCTGGCATTAGATTCCCCAAAGTCTGATCCAGATTGATAAAGTCAATCTGCACTGGGTTTTCATTCTCATCTCTTTGCAGGTTCGTTTCTCTGACAGGGTATCTGCAGGGACCCTCTCAGGTTTTTCTTTTCTTTTTTTTGGAGATAGGGTCTTATTTTGTAGTCCAGGCTAACTTTTTGGCCTTGAATTTGGAGCAACTCTTCTGCCTCAGCCTCCAGAGTGCTGAGACTCCAAGCAGCTTACCCAATGCCTGCTGGAACAATTAAAAAAAATTCCTAGATGGTCAACTGAGAGAAACCATTTTCCACAGCACTGTGATGTAAGTACTCACAGACAGCCTCTTCCCAGGGCTGGGTATAGGGTCAGTGCTAGAAACGTTGGTTTGTGCTAGGCCCTGGTTTCAGACCCAGGCACCAACAGAAAAAAGCCACCAGCTCTCAAATGAGGCGGGCTCAGGTCTTTACCATGTCTGGGTCATTCCAACCCCCTGGTCCAGCGACTTCAATTATCTCCTTCTGGTTCATTGTTGTCCAGGCCAAGATACGCTTTATGCTTTCCCAGGAATCATAAACATCATCAAAATTTCTCCAGTGATTGCAGTAATACTGGATATCTGTATAGTTGGGCTGTGAAGACAGAATTGTTTGCAGTCTTAACTTTGCAGTGAGATGCGGATGATCCAGTTTAAAGGAGGCACGGATGGCCTCTACAGTCTACAGATCAAAAATCTCCCTATAACAAATAATAAGGCCTGACCATCTTTTAGAGTTTTAAATGTAAGGGAGTTTCACTAGAAGATGCTCACTTTATAAACAGACCATACAATTTTAAGTACCTGTTTAAAGTGACTTTAATATTATTTGTGCTGGACATGCACTGAACTGTGGTGTCTAGGTACTGGCATTATGAAAGAACTTTGTTTGTACTGGAATCTGTAAACTAGCCTAAAATGGGCATGTTTCTGTTTTTTGTAATGAGATAATTACAATGATCTAAATGAGCAAAAATAAGGCTTGTACAATTATATAGGATGCCATCAAACATGATAAAATCTGAATGTGAGACATGTAATTTGTGGAATGAATCGGTTTGTAGATATGTAGGTGTGCTATCCAAGGGCTAAAATGCTGAGGAAAAAGACTACCGAAAGATTTAAAGAAAATAACAGGGACTCATTCCATAAATACTTATTCAAGTGACCATATGGTTGGGAGACAGTGAGAAAGACCTACCCTCCTGCATTTACATTCTAGTGGGGAGACAGGCAAACAAGCGAACAGTAAAGGTAAACTCTTGCAGGGAAACCAAGCAGCTAATGACTAGAGAGTGCATGGGCCGAAGGCTATTTTAAAATAGAGCAGACCCGAGTTTGTAGCACCTGCTCAGATTTCAATGTTAAGTAAGCAGCCCTTTTAAAATCTTGGGGGGCAGACTTGGCAGAAACAATAAGCAAATACATAATCATAGATGCATATGAAAATGTCTTTGTGTGGCCAGTACCACAAAGCACAGTGACTATCCACCAGTGGGGTCAATATGGTATGTGATGGACAGAAAGAAAAAATGTGCAGCGAGGGAAAGAGCTGTTGGAAGAGAGAAGGCAGGCAAGAGGCAGGTGAGTGGAGTTTGATTTTACTCCCGGTGCAATGCAAAGCCAGTTAAGTTTTAAGGAGGTGACTGATGGGATGCCCTTGACATTTCTCAGAAGGTGGTTCTGCTGCTGCTTGGGAAGTGGTGGGGGTGGAGAAGAGAGCAGAAGTAGGGAGATCAGGCTGTCAGAACAGGCCGGGTGAGAGATGAGAGTGGCTTGGAAGGCCAGGGTGGATGTGGTGGGGACGGCAAGAGTTGGTACATATTCAAGACAGATTTTTGGAGTGAATACTGGCAGCATTGCCTGTGAATAAGATATGAACAGTGGGACAAAAGGGAAAGAAAGCAAAGATGGCTGCCTAGTTAACGGAAGCTCACACTGTAATTACAAGCATTCTGAAACTTAGATTCTGAAATTCCGGGCTCACTAGCTCACCTTATGAAAGGGTCTCATATAGAGAGGCCACTCACAGGAGTAGACAATGCTTCTGCCAGTCCTGTTCAAGGCCAAGGACATGTATTTATAACCTGTAAGAGAAAACAATGGGTAAAATAAAGGAAAGAAGGGAATTTCCAGTGAGTGCCGAACATTTGAAGAGGCCGCTCGGAAGGTCCATGGTTATATTGTAAACCAGTGACAGGGACAGTTTGCTCTCTGCTTAAATTGTGACTGCCAGGACCGCTCTGGGGAGGTGGTGCAGATATGATGAATATATAGAGAAAAGGCAGGGGTAAGATGCTACTTTATCTGTGGCATTCTGGACTCTCACAAATGATGTCAGATCTAGTTATCATTACTCATTATAGTTCATTTTCAGAGTCCTTGGCTTGAAAGTACACAGTATATGCCACATGCCATAGTTAGGCACAAATGAATCCCACAGAGATGAATAAATGACTGAGATTAGTTCTTTGGAGGCTTGGCTTCCTCTGGCCTCAAAGCTCTTGTCTCTGTGGCTTGATCTTTCAGTTGATGTTGTAAAGACTGAGAAATGATTATGGCTGTATTTCTTGAAGAAAATAAACTATTTGGGCTGGTGAGATGGTTCAGCTGGTAAAGGTGTTTGCTGCCAAGCCTGACAACCTGAGTTTGATCCCTGGGACTCACACGGTAGTCACAGATAAAGAGAGAACCAATTCCTGCAAGCTGTCCTCTGACTTCTCAGCAGGCATCATAGCACATACACCATAAGTAATTTCTATTTTGTTGATTGTAATGTAATTTCAAAAATAAATGTAATTTAAAAAAACATACCATCTTCCAAGGATGTCACACTGTCACAGTGACAACCATCAAATTTTAGCAGATCTACACCCCAGTCAGCAAATGTCCGGGCATCAATGTCATAGTATCCAAAACTCCCAGGAAAACCGGAACAGGTGTTATTCCCAACATCTGCATAAATTCCTAGCTTCAGTCCTTTGCTGTGGACCTGAAATGAGAAGGATGGACCAGGAAGTAGTTAAAAACAGGAAGGGGACTTCCTAAGGCTTAGAGCAGAGAGACATGTGCTTCTCCGGGTCTTGGGGGCTTGCTTCCTTAAACCACTCGAGTTTTCTAGCTGAGTTTGTGGGAGCAGAGAACAAATCCTCCAACTCTGCTAGGACAGTTCTAACTATACATGGTGAACTGTAGAACAGAAGTGAAGAAAAAGCTATGACCACTTTAACGTTCCTCATGGGATCTCCAATGGTCTCCTTCCAAAACTGTAACAGATCTATCTTGAGAAGGCTGACTACATTTCAGTTAGGTCTCTTAGAATCTCCTCCTGTCTTGGCCTCCATGGTATCTGTCTGGGTGAGCTCACTATGGCAAGAATCCTGCTAAGTTATACCATCCCCTGACTTGATGTTTCCTCTTAGCTGTTTTCTATCTGCCAAACTCCCAGGATTTGCTCATTGGTTGGAGATTCTCACTTGTCCATCTGGATTGGAGCTTGACCCTTTTTTCTACAATCCTGAATAAAATCTGCTGAACTGCCTTGAGCTTGTATCAGGGCTTCATTTGCCTACAGTAGTCTCTGGAAGGTTTGCTTTCATTTTTTAGAATTCATGAATGGTATAACTGATAACTTCCCACACTGCTATGGTGATACAAGTATGCTCGACACACCAAGCTCTCCTTTTTTCCAAGACAATTCAGTGGTTTCAGAAAAAAAAGTCTCAACAAGACAGGCCTCAGGAGCTATTGCAAAATGTATATAGGCTGATGTGATGATAATTCCACCTGGTAAGCATCATAATTTATTGTTCAGATAACAGCAACCATTCCATTTTTGAAGTATCATGTGGCCTGTTTCTCAATAAGCTTTTGTAAGTGATACAGACCCATAAAAAAACAAACAAACAGCTTTAAACTCACATAATTAGCTAGGTGCTGGATCCCACTGGGAAAGCGCTGGGGATCTGCCTGAAGTCGGCCCTTTGAGTCCCTTTCTGGAGCCATCCAACAGTCATCTATGCAGAGGTATTCATAACCTGCGTCCTTCCAGCCATCAGAGACCATGAGATCTGCCATTTGCATGAACAGCTGCTCACTGAAAAAGAAATTCCAACAGTCATTCCAATTCACTAGATACATGCTTACACGCTCCCATGTTAAGGCACCTTGGGATTTCACCGGTTCCAAAATTCAGTGATACTGTGGTAGTAATCACAACCCATACGAGGTAAAATTAACTATCCTCCCTGTTTCCCCTTTCCTCCCACGATCTTTGCCCCAGAACTCACAGAAGGGGTGGGGCCGTTCTTTCCCTAACCACAAAAGAAATAAACAAAAACTGCAAATAGTTAAAAATAAGAATGAGATACATGAGAAATTTGGAAAGTTATTGCAACTCAAAAGTTGTGGTGACAAAGGTTTGTAATCCCAGCTATTGAGGAAACTGAAGCAGGATGATTTGCAGGTCCAAGGTCTGACTGGCCTACATACAACTAGAGGAACCCCAGCAGAGTAGAGATAGCATAATAGCTTCTTCTGGTACCAGCTTTTCCTGCGTAGAGCTAAACAATCTCATTCACAATAATAACAACAACAACAAAAAGCTAAGATACCTACACATTAATATATCATATGTTAAAATCAATCATATGTTAAAACTATCCTGCTCCTCTCTGGCTTAAATAAATGGAGAAACATTAGTCTTGGCTCAGAAAGCCTTGAACAAACCCCAAAAAGACTTTTGAGGGAATTTGGCAAAAGATTTGAAAAGCTCACCTGAAAGATGAAATGCTTTGTGTTCTATGAAAGGAAGGAAGCTACTGTAACATGGCATTAGAATACAAAGATTACTGTAATTCAAGGCTTCAGAAAGAGATCCACCCATTTCATGCCATGAGTCTTCCAGCTTCCTCTAAGAATACAAGGTTTCACAATCACCTTCCTTTTTTTTTTGGTCTTCTTGAGACAGGATTTCTCTGTGTAGCTTAGCTGTCCTGGAACCAGCTCTATAGACCAGGCTGGCCTAACTCTCAGAGATCCACCTGCTTCTGCATCTGATTAAAGGCATTCACCACCACCACCTGGCTAGCAATCACCTTCTTATAAAAACCCAAGCTGGGCTGGAGATATGGTTCAGAGGTTAAGAGCACTGACTGCTTTTCCAGAGTTCTGAGTTCAATTCCCAGCAACCACATGGTGACTCACAACTATCTGTAATGAGATATGGTGCCCTCTTCTAGCCTGCAGGCAAACATGCAGACAGAACACTGTATACATAATAAATAAAAATAAAAACCCAAGTTCAGTGGTGGTGCATGCCTTTAATTTTAGCACTCAGGAGGCAGAGACAGGCAGATTGCTGAGTTCAAGTCCAGCCTGGTCTACTGAGTGAGTTCCCCAGACAGCCAGAGCTGTTACACGGAGAAAACCCTGTCTTGAAAACAAAAAAGAAACAAACAAACAAAAAAACTCAAGCTCACCTTCTCTCTGGAATGCTATTTCAGTCGAACTGAGTCTTTGTTTTCCATTTGCAAATTTACTCTGCACCCAAATAAAATGCTATTTACTTTTTTGTCTTAACTTTATGATTTCTTGGCATAAGACTCCAATGCCAGAAATAATGAAAGAACTGATATGTCACATTATATGAATATCAAAACAACTCAAAGTGAAGAACCACCTGTATTTGCAATACATACTAGACCCAAACCTAATGGAATAAAAGAAAAATGCAGGTGATGTAGTTAAATAGGGTAATGGCAAAAATCGGGGGAGGGAGATCCATGGAAGAAACAGTTCAAGGAGTAGATTTAAAGTAGGAAAAGACATTTGACCTCCTTAGTAATTAAATCAATGTATATTAAGAAGGACTGGGGTATAGCTCAGTGGTATATTTCCTAACATGTTTGATCCTGGGATCAAGTCCCACAGAGGCAGAAAAATACATAAAGAATAATTCAAAGCAGATTGGCGAAAGATTTAAAAGAATGACAAAATTCAGGTTTGGATACATTGTTGGAAGTAGGTATTCTTTACACTGTTGTGTACATATATCTGTGAAACCTTTGGAAATGAATGATGTTATTAAAATGAGCATACATTTGGGCCCTAGAATTAAGCTTCTAAGAAAAGAATGGAGCTTGCCTGTCCTGGTGGCGCAAGACAGTGATCTCAACACTTGAGAGGCTGAGACATTTGAATTGCTTAGAGTTCCAGACCAGCCAGACCTACAAAGTGAGACCTTTCTCATGAAAAAAAGAGAAGAACTGAAGAAAAAGAATCAGGTAAAAATAGGATGCACAACATTTGAAGAATCCAAGTAGCTATTAACAAAGAATCGCACACCGGGCAGTGGTGGCACACGCCTTTAATCCCAGCAGAGGCAGGTAGATCTTTGTGAGTTCAAGGCTAGTCTGGGCTACTGAGTGAGTTCCAGGAAAAGCTACACAGAGAAACCCTGTCTCGATAAACAAACAAACAAACAAACAAACAGACAAACAAACAGAAACAAAGAAGAAAACAAAGGACAGTACATACATTACAGTACATACAGACATTTGCATTTATCAAGTTCTTACTCTATACCAGGTACTATATATACTCAGCACATTTTTTTCTTGAGGTCACATGTATCCCAGGCTTCTGTAGCATAGGATGGACTTGAACTTTTGATATTTCTGCTTCTTTCCACCTCCTGAATACTGGAATTTAAATGTGCACCACCACTCTCTGTTTACCAGATGATGAGGATCAAAGCCCATGGCTTTGTGCATGCTAGGCAAACACTGTACCAACTGAGCTACAACTCCAGCCCAATTTAGCTAAAAGATAATTAAACTGGACATGATCTTGCATGCCTGTAACCCCAGCAAATAGGAAGTGGTGGCAAAAGGATTCCCAGTTCAAGGCTATCTTGATCCATACAGGGTGACCATGTCCCCCAAATCCAAGTGCAAGGAATTAAGCTCAGTAATAGAGCACTTTCCTAGCATCTGCAAGGCCTGTGGCCATGTCCTCAAACCTCAAGAAAAACAAAACAAGATAAATGATTTGCCTCAAGGTACAATGAAGTAGAATTTTAGGGCACTGAGGTCTTGATGTTATCCACTCATACATAAAGTAATACTATTTTTGGGGAAGTCAATTAGAAAGCTGTGTGTTCATTTACATAATTATAAGGTTGTATATGGATGCTAACCATGATTATTTCTAGACGATGAAATGGGGGGGGGTCTTAATTTCTATTATATCATTTTTACTATCTACATTGTTTGCAATGACCATGCATTAGTTTTATAACAAACAAAACCAAACCAAAAAACAGCCACAATTAACAAAACAAAAATATAAAAAAACTGTATTGGCAAATCGCCACAAATTTTATTGTCTCAGGGATAGAATAGACTTAGTATGAAACTTAGAAAGCCAGTTTCTTTAATGATGTCTGACCAACACCCTGATTTTATCTTTATAGGCATTCAGAGAAATAACTGGTGAACACAGAGCAGGAGTTGTGGCAGCTGCCTTTAGAGGCAAGTTTTGCACCACTGGGTGATCTTACTATGTTTTCAATAATTTTTATAAGGCAGTCACTCAATATCTAACACTTGGTTCTTAATCATTTCTAGATCAGATTCATTTAAGAATTTGAAGAAAGGAAAACATCTCCTCTCTAGAAAATGCCCATATATTTGTAAACTTACAATTCATTTCCTATACATGCCAGGATAGAGACATCTGTTTTATTTGCCTAATTGAGGGAGTCAGGCATGAATGGTTGGTTTTGTAAATGGGTTTATTTACCTGAAAGTTTATCTGTGTGAGATAACCGTTTTACAGCTCTTTCTTTTTGAGACAGGGTCTCACTATGTAGCACAGCTTGGCCTTGAATTTAAAGAGATCTGCCTGCCTCTACCTTTGCAGTGCTGGGATTAGTCCTGAGCCACTATGCCCAGCAATTTTACAGCTTTTTCTGTGTCAGCTCCTTGAGTTAAAAAAAGATGTTCTTCTAGTTTGTAAACTAGGATTGTGAGGATCAGATAGGTTCTACCCGGTCTCAACTCTCTCACCTTTGATGTGTAACGTTTCTTCAGGTCAACTTTCCAGCCTGATACCACACCCAAGGAAAAGGCGTTGAGGGACAGCTCAGTAATCTCATAGTTTCTTTAACTCTTGCTTCCGTACAGCCAAAGAACCCGTGATTCAAAAAGAAAAACTGACATTGGTCTTAGTCATCCTCCTACCCATTCCAACCATGCTTATGGCTAGCTCAAGGGTAGCATTAAACGAGGGCAGAGTACAAACTCAAAGGGTCTGCATGGAACCAAATGATATATGAAAAACTCCCAGTGCAGGAAGAGATGGAGCGGGAGCAACGCACTGGCTGCTGGCTATCTCCCATCTCAGGACAGCTAACATTGATAACAGTTTAGGGACCGTCCAGATCCCGGATGAATATTTTGCTGGGGATAAAAAAAAAAAGCAATAAGCCGGGCGATGGTGGTTCACACCTTTAATCCCAGCACTCGGGAGGCAGAGGCAGGTGGATCTCTGTGAGTTCGAGGCCAGCCTGGTCTACAGAGCTAGTCCAGGACAGGCTCCAAAGCTACAGAGAAACCCTGTCTCGAAAAACCAAAAAAAAAAAAAAAAAAAAAAAAAAAGCAACAATAGTAGGGGATCTATCCCTCCAGCTCAAATGTTCCCATTTCTTCTACCAAATACACCCACACAAACACACGGAAAGGGAAAGGACCACTCAATATTTCATACCTGATGCAGGCATCGGGCTCTTCTTGGCAGTCGAGGTTGCACATGAACCTTTCCCAGTGCAGCCAGCCCATAGTAGGAGTCCGCGCCAAGCCATTGTCCAGTGCTTTGACCCCAAGAATGCTCCAGAAAACTAAGGCCGGGAGACGAAGCACAAGCTCACAGACCAAACCCAGATCTCCACTCAAAAGCTTCATTCTCACAGGAATTTTTTGGTTCAGTTTTCTGCAGTTAACACGGGCTTTAAGTTTACCCTTGGGGCGGACCAATCATGGATGAGCTATTCAGTAATGACATCATCGTTTCTCAGGCAACTGGACGGTTATCGCCAGAGGTGGACCAATGAACAATCACGTAAGACATACATTAACCAATCATATTGGCGCTCTCTTTACCTTGACCCACCCCATTTCCAAACCGGGAGGAAGTGCAGCACCTCAGTGATCCCGAGTTTAAGCCGAGAGTTGCTCACGTGACCGAGATCTCACATGACGTAGGCACTCACGTGATCAATCGCTTACGTGAGCAGAAGTAGTTCTGGTCGTCGTCTATCGTCTCGCTATAGCCGTTTGAGGGAAGAAGGAGGATAATCCCCCGGTCTCGTTGGAGGTTGGTGTGTGGGTGGGAAATGGGGACCCCGGGTGGTGATAAGGAAGAGAAGAGCGGAGTCCGGGGTCGCCTCCGCCTTTTTCGTGCTCGGCTCCCCCCCCCCCCCCGCGTCCTCCTCCCCCCTCCCCCTCCCCGAGTGCCGGGAAGCGGCCTGCGCTGCGCCTGGTGGGGAAATGGTGGACGGTCGTGACTGCGTGCGTGTTTTTGTAAATCAGTTCGTGTGGCCGGATCTCGGGGGACCTTTCCCCCTCTGCCCGCAAGAGGGACCTGTAAGGTAAAAAGCGTTTCAAAAACACGGCTGGAGTTAGGAGAGAAAAAAAAAAAAAACAACAACAGACTGAGACCCGCGGTCCAAGTACCGCTCCATCCATTCAGGCGCTCAACTGTTCAAACTGCCCGATGGTCGCGAGGGGTCCCGAGTGAATTACACCTTTAGAGTATGAAGCTGGGCCACTACTGCGTGCTCGAGAGGCGCCCAATAAATGCTTTTACTTAATTATTTGAACGCTTGCTTTTCTGCTTATAACGATCTACGAGTTGAATTTTGGTCATTCGAAAAGTAATATAGCATTTAAAAAGGACACAGTTCAGCATTACCCAACTCTATTACAGTTACAAAAAGTGTGCTGTAACACAGGTATAATAAAGTACACAGATTCTTAACTCACAAATCCTGGTTACTACGTTAGGTAACAGAGTCCTGGTGGCCTTCTCAGGAAATGTAAGGAAGCAAAACCTCCCAGCCACTAGGGAGGACCTATTGAGGCAGAGTGCTGTAGAAAACACCATCATCCCTGGGATGTTTTGTCAAATTATTATTCTTTCAGCAGACTGTTAGCCTGCACAGAAAAAAATAATAAATGGAAAAAAACATAAATTCAATAGTCACTGTTAACATTTGAGATCCAATCTCCATCAGCGCACACAAAAAGTTCTTTAAAAAAATTTGTCATGTTTCCAATGCTTATATTTTTTTTCTAAGATTACTTTTGTTCCAATACAGTGAGCTTAAAGGATTAAAACTATAAAAGTGTATGGTATTAAAAAGTGAAAGGCCACCTCCACTTCTTGCCCTCCATTTGTTCTTAAAGTTTATCTTACACGAAGCTACTTTTACATCGTTTCACACACATTTATACACTTGGTTTTATGCTTATATTTTGATAGAAGTAGGATTGTATTATATGTATTCATTCATTCAATGTGTTTTGGAAATCTTTCAGAGTAAGGGCAAATCTCTTTTATAAGGGGTTGCATAGAACTCCATTTAAAAAGTAGAAATATAATTCATCCATCTCTGTTGATGGCTATTTAGTTTTCTGATTTTCTACCATTACAGTGCTGCAGCAAAAATTTTTTAAGTATTTCTGTCGACCAGATTCCTGGAAGAAACTCTAGCAGGGTCAAAGGGTATGTGAATTTTTATTTCTACATAATTGAGATTAAAAAATATATTTGATCTTCAATCATTTAAAATTTTATAACTATATTAAATGTATAATGTTCCAGTTTTCTTTCTAAAATGCCTTTCAAACAATATATAGTTCAATAAGTCCTGCTCTTAATTTCAGATAATTCCTTAAGGCACATACCTGAAGTGAATTTTCTGTCAGAACGTGTGGTAAATATTATCAAAATATTTATTTATTTATTATGTATGTATGTATGTATGTATGTATTTATTTATTTTGGTTTTTTGAGACAGGGTTTCTCTGTAGTTTTGGTGCCTGTCCTGGATCTCACTCTTCACAGAGTTCCACCTGGCTCTGCCTCCCGAGTGCTGGGATTAAAGGCGTGCGCCACCACCGCCTAGCTATTACCAAAATATTTTTCCAGAATAGTCATCAGTTTTCACTCTTCTAATTGTGACTAATGTTGACTTATCACTGTTTAATCGCCACTGTTTTTGATGGGTTAAAAAGTGTTTATTTTACTTCAAATTTCATTTCCAGTGATTGAAGTTTGAATATTTCCCAGACTTTTCCCCTATATACTCCTCTTTTCCCTGTATTTAAATTTTGTTGAAGTTATAATAGGATTACACCATTTTCCCTGTCCATTTTCCTCCCTCCAAACCAGCCCATGTTTAAACACCTCCTCACCTTGTGCTCTTTCAAATCCCCGGCCTCTTTTCATAGTTGTTGCATATGTGTACATATTCCTAAATATATAGATACAGCCTGCTCAGTCTGTAGAATGTTATTAGTGTGTGTGTTTTCAGGGCTGACCATTGGTATCAGAGAACCAGTCAGTGTGCCCTTCTCTGGGGAAGACTTTTTCTCCCACTATTCGTATTTCTAAGTGGCCTGTATCTTCTGTTATTGCTTGTTTTGGGGATAGGGTCTCACTATGCAGCTCTGCATGGCTGGCCTGGAGCTTACTATGTAGATCAGGTTAGCCTTGAACTCACAGACAGCCACCTGCCTCTGCCTCCTAAGTACCATCCCTCGTAGCAACCCTTAATACCCATAATCTTTTTATCAGGTCCTGCAGATTCCACTTTTTTATTTAGGCAGATTACATTTTTTTTCCTTACCTCTTTGCTGCTATTTTAGTGAATCTCTTGACATACCTCTAAGAGGTCATTTTTTTTAATTTGCTCTTTTCAGCTAGTCCCCCTTCCTTCTGTTTGAATGTTCCAGTTGCCTGGGTGATGAGTCTGAAAGGGCTATAATGACATCACTCCTGTTTAAAATCCATAAAAGATGCTATATATTCCCTCTCCACACCCAGCGTCAGAGCGGTAATGTCCCAATGTCTTAAGGTTTGGGGGAGGCAACTGTCACACAGAGGTGTGACTACTGAATCATCGTGCTCGTGAACCAAACAAGAGGCTAGCCTCCTTATATTAAATAGAACCCTCAGGAGCTAATCTCTTTCTTGCCAGCCCTGACTTTTGATTTTTGTACTCTTCCATTTTTTGCTCCATTGAAAATTTTTATAAATTGTTTCTGGATCCCTGATCAGGATCATTTTAGTTTGTTTCAATTAACCATTATGCCTCCAACTGATAACACTTCAACTAATCCTTCCTTTATTCTATTTGCACTTACCTTTGGTGAAGCTTACATTTCTCCTGTAGGCCTGTAAGCCCTTTCTCTACTCATTGATTCTTATATGTCAGAACTGAGTACTGGACCTGGCATCTAAAAGATGCTTGAATATGTAAATTCCCATATTTTTTTCTGTTTATCTCTTAGGCTTTAATAGTTCTGGATGTTATTGATTTGCATGCATTGTTTATATTCTTAGGATATTAATGGACTTATATCTCCTCATGAGTTTTGTCTTTTGATTTAAAGAAATTTTTGATTTTTATATAATGAGATATATTTTATTTGCAGTCTTTAATTTTCTCTCTATGATGTTAATACATTGGGTCAGTGAAGATAATTTAGAATGTTCAAAAATATCTTAATATTTTTCATGTATATATCCATGGAAACAAGCCCTATAGTACTGCTACCTAGAAATAATCACCATTAATTATACCTAGTATATAATAGAAATGGGATAAGTAATTATTAAGTGAATGAATGAAAAATTTTTGTTCATGTGGCTATCTTTTTAAAAAGTTACTGATGTGAACTTCTCTATCAATAGTTTTGTTTCTCTTACTATAATTTGTACAATTTTTCATGACAATGGTTTTCTAATTTTTTTTAAAGCCACGTTGAAATTGTGTTGAGTCAAGCTTGCCACCAAGAGCCCAACAGTCACCATGATGCTGAGCACAGAGGGCAGGGAGGGGTTCGTGGTGAAGGTCAGGGGCCTACCCTGGTCCTGCTCAGCCGAGGAGGTGATGCGCTTTTTCTCTGATTGCAAAATCCAAAATGGCACATCAGGTGTTCGTTTTATCTACACCAGAGAAGGCAGACCAAGTGGCGAAGCGTTTGTCGAACTTGAATCTGAAGATGAAGTGAAATTGGCTTTAAAGAAAGACAGAGAAACCATGGGACACAGATATGTTGAAGTATTCAAGTCCAACAGTGTTGAAATGGATTGGGTGTTAAAGCATACAGGTCCGAATAGTCCTGATACTGCCAATGATGGCTTTGTACGGCTTAGAGGACTCCCATTTGGCTGTAGCAAGGAAGAAATTGTTCAGTTCTTTTCAGGGTTGGAAATTGTGCCAAATGGGATGACACTGCCAGTGGACTTTCAGGGGCGGAGCACAGGGGAGGCATTTGTGCAGTTTGCTTCACAGGAGATAGCTGAAAAGGCCTTAAAGAAACACAAGGAAAGAATAGGGCACAGGTACATTGAAATCTTCAAGAGTAGCAGAGCTGAAGTCCGAACCCACTATGATCCCCCTCGAAAGCTCATGACTATGCAGCGCCCGGGTCCTTATGATAGGCCAGGGGCTGGAAGAGGGTATAATAGCATTGGTAGAGGAGCTGGGTTTGAAAGAATGAGGCGAGGTGCCTATGGTGGAGGGTATGGAGGCTATGATGACTATGGAGGGTATAATGACGGGTATGGTTTTGGGTCTGATAGATTTGGAAGAGACCTAAATTACTGTTTCTCAGGAATGTCTGATCATAGATATGGAGATGGCGGGTCCAGTTTCCAGAGCACCACAGGGCACTGTGTACACATGAGGGGGTTACCATACAGAGCCACTGAGAATGATATTTACAATTTCTTCTCACCTCTTAATCCCATGAGAGTACATATTGAAATAGGACCGGATGGCAGAGTTACAGGTGAGGCAGATGTTGAGTTTGCTACTCATGAAGATGCCGTGGCAGCTATGGCAAAGGATAAAGCTAATATGCAGCACAGGTATGTGGAGCTCTTCCTGAATTCTACTGCAGGGACAAGTGGAGGAGCCTACGATCATAGCTATGTAGAACTTTTTTTGAATTCTACAGCGGGGGCCAGCGGGGGTGCTTATGGTAGCCAGATGATGGGAGGGATGGGTTTATCCAACCAGTCTAGTTATGGAGGTCCTGCTAGCCAGCAGCTGAGTGGTGGTTATGGTGGTGGTTATGGTGGTCAGAGCAGTATGAGTGGATATGACCAAGTTCTTCAGGAAAACTCAAGTGAGTATCAGTCAAACCTTGCTTAGGGAGAGAAGTAACACCAAGCAGCTCCAGGAATAAAGGCAGTGCATTTATAGGAACTGGATAGAATAGGAAGGATGTCCAACATATCCAGTATGATTGGTAAATGGGAAATACAATTGCTTCTGATCACTACTGGTCAGCTTCTTTCTTTCTTTCTCCTTTTTTTTAAGAACAAAATTTAAGTTTAACAGTTTTGCATTACAAGCTTGTGATTCATGCTTACTGTAAAGTGAAAGTTAAGATTGTTTTCAAACTTTAAGCTCAGCAATTTTGAACACTGAAATATTCATCTAGGACATAATAACAAGTTCAGTATTGACCATAACTGTTAAATCCACTTTCAGCTTTCCTCAAGTTAGTTATGTTGTAGGAGTGTACTTAAGCAGTAAGCACATTTAGGTTTAAAGCAGTTTCACTTATGTTAAATGTTGCTCTTATACCACACAATACATCAGAACCTTCAGATGCATGTTGAGAAACATGCTTTTCTGTAAAAATCAATATAGGAGCTGTGTCTATGATTCAAAGTGACAACATTTGGCATGTTTGTTAATTCTAGCTTTTTGGTTTAATATCCTGTAAGGCACGTGAGTGTACACTTTCACTTTTTTTTTTAAAGATCTGGGACAATTTTGAGATGTAAAACCAATACTTTAGGAGTTTGGTCATGTTGTTTGTATGGAATTCTGAGGCTTTGATTTAAATCTTACCTTGTATTGTGAATTCCATTTAGATGTATTGTACTAAGTGAAACTTGTTAAATAAATCTTCCTTTTAAAAACTGGAAAAGTCTTGTATAGTTTGATTGTTTTTAATTATGTTCTATTATATGGGTATACAGTATCTGACTTTTAAAGTTCTCTGCAGTTGAATGTAAATTTTCAGTTTTCTTTTTGAGATAAGGTCTCAAATATTCCAGGCTGTGAATGACCTTTAAATTTTAATCCTCTTGCCTCTACCTCCTAAGTATTAGAATTTCAGTCATGTATGACTTATGTATGACTTTCCAGTTTATGCGTTGCTAGAGACCAAACCCAGGACTTCTTGCATACAAGACAAAAACTATACCAACAGAGCTACATCCAAAGCCTAAATTTGGATTTGTGTGTGTGTGTGTGTGTGTGTGTGTGTGTGTGTGTGTGTGTTTAAGTGCATGCACATACACGTGTATACCATGAGTGTTGGTAGAGACCAGAGAAAACCATGGGGTACTCTGCCATATTGTCTTGATAACAGGGCCTCTCACTGAGCCTGCAGCTAAGCTGGCAGCCAGTAAGTTCCAGTGATGCTCTTGTCTGCTAAAGACAGCACTGGGATTACGTGTGTATGACAATGGCTGCCTTTTTACATGGGTGCTGGAGATGTGAACTCGGGTTTGACGTGCTTGCACAGCAAGTGTTCTTACACATTAAGTTGTCTCTAGCCCTGCGATTTTATTTTTGATTTATTTCTTCCTTTTTTTTTTTGAAACAGGGTTACTCTATGTAGCCTTGACTGTCCTGGAACTCACTCTGTAGACCAGGCTGGCTTTGAACTCGGAGATCCGCCTGCCTCTGCCTCCAGAGTGCTGGGATTAAAGGTGTGCGCCACCACTGCTCAGTAATAAAAACCTTTTATACCCTTTATTTTCCTGGTTTGCAGAACATCTAGTTTGTGACCCACTTGTTCTCTGACACTGCATTGGTGTCATTGGAACACATTTAAAGACTGATTGCTGGACCCCATCCTGGGAAGGTTCTGAGATGGGGCCAAACACTGCCCCGAGATTATTCAAGAGTATGTTTTGAGACAGCTCACCATTCTCCCATTGCTAAAGTCTAACCCTAGAAGGAACTGTGAAGAAATGGCTTCGTTTATGGTCACGTGTTCTCTCCCTCATTCATTGCAAGTAGTTGAACAATTCTTTTGAAGTGCAAGGCACAGTTGATGGAGCTTGCACCTCCCATGAGCATTGTGCATCTGCAGCACTTCTGTCTGGGTGTCTCACATCTGTATCATGGTGGTTCGGTGTTTCACCTCTCACTGACCTTCACTGGACACCCTCAGATCAGTAACGACTGCACATGCACTACATATTTCTGGATATATGACTGCCCAGAAACTGGATCTTTGAGTTGTCTATGCTTTGGCATCTATAGAAATACCCTGTGCTGTAGATACAGATACCAAATTCATATTAATTGATCCTGTGTTTAGGGATACTTTAGTATCATTTTTGGAAATTAAAAAAGATGGCAGTGAGATTTGAGATTAATTGATGGTGGATTAATTGATGTTTTTTTTCTTTATTTCTAATTTCTATTTCAATGGACAAGAAACTAGGAAATCCGTTTTGACTCTTATGCCATTGTGCCATAATAGATTGGAATGATTGCCCTTTTCCCCTAAGCTCATTTGGAACCCTTCCTCAGAGGAGTAAATAAATTTAAAGTGTTTTTGCTTTCCATAGTGCTGAGTAATTTTTCCAGAAGTTTCTCAAAGTATGAGTGAAAAAGCACCAGTTAGCCACTAGATGTCACCAAGTCCCAGAAAAGGAGAGCTGAATCCTGAGGTACTAGAATACCCTATGCTCCGTTGAAATAGGGCTTGCAAGATGGCTCAGCAGGTAAAGATGCTTCCTGCCATCCCTTGTCAGAGTTTGATTCCTGGGGACCCACACCAGAGAGAACAGAGCCCAGAAAATTGTCCTCTGAGCAATTTCTTCTCATGTGGTGTGTCTCCCACCACAATAAATTAGTAGGAAAGCCAGGCTCTGGAGAACAGTCAAGGGAAAGCATGGAGGATGGCAGAGGGACAGCACCCGCCAGGGCATCGACACAGATACCTGTGTACTTCACGTGTCTATAGGTGCACTCCACCACCACTAGTGAGCCAGCATGGAAGTTACCCAGGGGAGGGTTAGAGGAGGTAAAGTGCATGTTCCACTCCACTGGGTCAAGGTACTTAGCAATATCAGCAAAAAGTTGTCAGCTACAATAATCATGGCCTAAAACTGTCCCCACAGTAGCTTCTGTCCAATTCCAGTGTGGTTTGTGGAGCAGCAGCAGCATGATGGAGTGTGTCACCCCAGATGGATTGAAACGATTGAAAAATTCAGGGGGCGAGGCCCAACAAGCTGTCTTTTGACAAGTAGGTAATTATTCTGCTAATGTGCTTATAAATGTAAAACTCACCAATTCGTTCATTCCAGAATTCATTCATCTGACCTTAAGATAGGTAACCAAATAGAGACAACCATATGTAACCATAGAAGACTGTTGGCTCA
The DNA here is from genome assembly GCF_903995425.1 of Onychomys torridus. NCBI lineage: Eukaryota > Metazoa > Chordata > Mammalia > Rodentia > Cricetidae > Onychomys > Onychomys torridus. The sequence continues at coordinate 116,614,966 of NC_050466.1, forward strand.
TCCCCTAGGAAAATAATAAGAAAATGTGATGCCAAAGTCCTTAGTAAATCAAACACCTTTTTCATCAAGATGATTTCTAGCAGTATGAGTAAAAATGAGGTTCCCCCCTCCCCAAGATGGGCCTTGAGAGCTCTTGTCAGACAACTGGTGATGGAGTGAAATTCCATTTGCTTTCCCAGTACTGGGCTGAGTGTCATGAGAACCTTTATACAACCTACTCACACATGGACTGCAGTTCAGTCTTGTGAATGCAAAGCAGACATGCCATGGGGTCACCAGCTTAGTGGGTGCAAGAGTCCACTGAGTAGGTGAGAGGTTAGGTTGTACCTGTCTTGGAACCTTTTTATGGAGCCCACCTTCCCTAGCATTGGCCAGGACAGATGTGTACAGGTGTACGTTCTGCAGCCCTCTGTTGGAAGTTAGGTTTCTGGAAGAAGAAATCGGTCCTGAGAGACAATAGCTGAGATTATAGTATCTTAACTGGTTATCCCTTTACTTTCCCTCTCTCCCTTCTTTTCTGCACATCAAAAAACTATTTTATGGGGTTGGTGATCTAGCTCAGTGGTAGAGCACTTGCCTAGCAAGCACAAGGCCCTGGGTTCGATCCTCAGCTCCAAAAAGAAAAAAGAACTTTTATGTGTATGGGTAGGTGTTTCTCCTGCATGTGTATCTGTGCACCACTTGTGTACGTGGGACCAGTGGAAGCCGGAAGTGGGGGAACTCGAATGAGCCACCCTGTGGGTTCTGAGAACAGAATCTGTGTCCTCTAGGAGAAGCCAATACCCTTAACCTACAGCTTGCGTTTTCACCCCCTACCCCTCAAGCTTGAGGACAGTTTAATCTAAATGATCCCAGGACAGCAAGCTGTAAATCTTGGTAGCTGCCAGGAGGAGGAAGATGGAGGAAACCAAAAAAGCCATGCTATTTGGATTAAAGAGTGAAGCCCAGAGTGCTGGGGAAAGCACGCTTAGAAAAGAGAAGAAAAGGAAAATTGAAAAATTTCTGAAAAGTGAGCAGACTAACTGCTGCTCCGTTAAGTGAGTGTCCCATTTATCTTTTCTTTTCTTTTTTTTTTTCTCATGACATGGTTTCTCTGTGTAGCCCTGGCTGTCCTGGAATTCGCTCTGTAGACCAGGCTGGCCTCTGCTTCCCAAGTGCTGGGATGAAAGGCATGCATCCCCACCATCTGGCTCCATTTTATCTATTTCTAATGCGCTGTTTGACTAACTCTTATCTGTCGTTTATGTATTTGTTTGTTTACAGGTCAAGGGAAGCTGGGGATTGAACACAGGACCTTGCCTATGTCAAACACTACCACTGAGCTATATACCTAACCCTTTTTAAGAAGGTCTAATTGAACAATGCCAGGACGTTTCCCAAAGTCCTTTTTACCCTCTTTCCTTCCTGCTATCCTTTGTACTTGACCTGCTTCTCCTATACAAGATACCATTAGGTTTCATTGCCTTCCCACTTTAGAGATGAGGAAACTGAGTCTCAGTCGACTATCTTGAGGAAAGAAGCTTGTGCTGGAGGGAAGCAGGAAATAATGGGGATCGGGGAGTGAAGGACATGTATGGGATTCACGTGGGATTGTGTAGCCGTTCCTGGGAACCTGTGGGTGAGGGTATCTGTGAGCAGCGCTGGAACCCCTCTCGGTCAGCTCTCTGGTTCTCATTCGGGAGCTCTCAGTAAGGGGAAGGGATGGGGGCTGGGGCTCAGCAGGATGGAGAGAATTTGGCAGGAATCCATCTCCTCCTCTCTTTCCAGATTTCCGGAGGCCCTTCAACAACCCGCTCCCCCCTCCCCTGGAATATTCCACTTTAGGGACAGGAGTTGGGAAGAGGCTGCCAGGAAATGGCGGCGGCTAGAGACTGGGGGGTGGGGTGGGGGTTGGCACCGTGTCGCCGAAGCAAATGGGGGAGTGGTCAAGAGTGATGAATGGCAGATGGCGGCAAGGAAAGAAAGCCGCCTAAGGTGTTTGCAGAGCTAAGAGAAGGATAAATACCCCTTTTGTTAGCCATTTCCAGGCATCTGGAAAGCCCGGGCTATCTCTCCCTCCCTCTCAGACCTCTCTCTCTCCTTTTGGCCCTATGGAAGCGGGAAGCCTGGCCAAAATGTAGCATAGACAAAGATAAGGAAGTCTGGATAGCCACCCCACCCCCTAACTGTCAATGTGTTATCACGTCCAGCCAGGGTTGTCAGAGGCTCGTTTGTCCCCCAATGGGGGACTTTGCACCAAGGGCAGCTCCAGGAGCGGGTAGGAAGGGGCCCTGCAGCTACCTCTTCTAGAAGGTGTCACATTACCCAACACGGTACTCCTGGCTTGGCATTGAGGAAGCGGCAGAATACAAGTTTATTTTCAGATGAGTGTTGATCCAACTTTTATGGCTTGTGATTAATCTTTTTCCTTCTGTTCTTGAATCTCCTATCGATGATGGGATCAAGGGCAAACAGATCACCAACTGTCACAACACCATATTGGAACTTTCAGAAGTTCTGAAAACATGCTGCTTGTTTTCTTTCTCTGCCCATAGTACTTTCCTTTTCTTCTTTCTGACTTTTCTCCTATGTAGTAAAATCTCTAAAAATATTTTACCACTTTGCTGAACCTCTCCCTAGGTCACACTTATTGTTCTCATTTTGCTTTGTTTTGTTTGAACTGTGTAGCCCAACCTGACCTCAAATACATACTCTCCTGCCTTCTACTTCCCAGTGCTGAGATTCAGGCCTGGCCTACCATGCAGAGATAGTCCTCACTGATTCATAGTCTCTTGGTCTTTTTTGAGCAAGTAAACTGAGCAGTCACTGTTTATCACTCTAATTTTTCTATGTGTATGTTTTTTTTTTTTTTGTCTTTTTAATTGTCCTGTTACACTGTACCTCTTACCTCTTTTGTGGTGTTGGGGCTGGCACCTAGGGCTTTGCACAATCTAGTCATGTAGGGTTGTTTTTGTTTGTTTGTTTGTTGTTGTTTTATTATTATTTTGGTTGAGCTACCACAGGCCATTCTTTTTAATCCTTAAATGTGATGACTTTCCCAAACTGCCTGCCAGGTGGAGACTGAAGGATGGCTACAAACAGACATGAAGCTTTTGCGAGATTTTAAGAATGTCTGAGGGGTTGGGGATTTAGCTCAGTGGTAGAGCGCTTGCCTAGCAAGGGCAAGGCCCTGGGTTCGGTCCTCAGCTAAAAAAACAAAACAAAACAAAACAAAACAAAAAAGAAGACTGTGCAAAGCTTTCATTGCAGTGATGGTTGAAAAAGGCTGTTTTAGTAAGACTTCTCCTTCCCTGATGTCTCTCTCAGTAGTCTCCAGCTAGCCGCAGCCTCACTTAGCTCCTTGGCTGTAAATATATGCTATCCTTGTTAAATTTGGGTTGAGGAACTAAGTGGTGGTATGGTGGAAGCGGCGGCGGCGGACACCTTTGATTCCAGCATTTGGGAGGCAGAGGCAGGTCAATCCTTGAGTTTGAGAGCAGCCTGGTCTACAGAGAGAGTTCTAGGAAAGGTGCGAAGCTACACAGAGAAACCCTGTCTCACAAACAAACAAACAAGCAAACAAATACAGCATATGGATCTATATTGAAACCTCTGTTACTTTATTATAGGAGTATTACTAAAAAAGCCCATCTAGGGGCTAGAGAGATGGCTCAATGGTTAAGAGACCAAGTTGCTTTTCCAGAAGACTTGGGTTTAATTCCCAGCACACAGATGGCAGCTCACAAAGTAACTCAAAGGGATATGACTCCCTCTCCTGGCCTTCATGGAAATTGTTCACACATGCTACACAAACATACATGCAGGAAAAACATTCTTTTTTTTTTTTTTTAGAGCTGAGGATCGAACCCAGGGCCTTGTGCTTACTAGGCAAGCACTCTACTACTGAGCTAAATCCCCAACCTGGCAAAACATTCTTTACATGTAAAACAATAAAACAAGTTTAAAACCTATTTAAAAATCTGTCTTTCTTATTTTTCTTTTTGTGTAGTATATACAATGTATGCATGTGTTGTGTGTGGTGGTGGTGGGGAATTGTGTACCCAAGAAGGTGAATGTTATGTCAGTTCTCTGCTCCATTCTCCCCATTCTGCCACTGAACTTGGGGTTCATTATTTCTCTTCAGCTAGGTTGACTTGCCAGCAAGTCATGCTGCCATGCCTGTCTTTTTTTATGTGGGTTCTGGGGATCCAAATTCAAGAGCTCATGCACAGTAAATACTCTTACTCACTGAGCCATTTTCCAGTTTACACCTTTACTGCTTTTAACTAATACATAGCTCTCTTTTTTGGGGGGGAAAAAGACACTCTTAGACACAGCATTTATGGTAATATATAGTAGTCTGGTTTCCTGGAGGACAATTATTTTTTAAAGATTTAGTTTAGCAGAACATGATGGCACACACCCTTAGGCCTAGTACTTGGGGCGCAGAGAAGGTGAATTCTCTGTGAATTTGAGGCTAGCCTGGTCTACATAGTGAGTACCAGGTCAGCCAGAGTTACATAGTGAGACCCTGCCTCAAAACACCCACCTAAAACTTGCTGAAGTATTTATTTTATATATAATTGCCTGTATGTGAGGGAGATGGAAGCCAGAGGCATTGGATTCCTTGGAACTGAAGTTATAAGCTGTTGTGAGCCATCTGACAGGGGCACTAAGTTCATTTGGGTCATTTGCAAAAACAGTATGTGTGGTTTTGTTTGTTTGTTTGTTTTGAAACAGGGTCCTACTGTGTAGTCCTGGCTGGCCTAGAACTCCCTGTGTAGATAAGGGTGGCTTTGAACTCACAGAGATATGCCTGCTTCTGTTTCCCAAGTTGTAGAGTTAAAGGCATATGCTGCCATAGATCTCTCGAGCTCCTGCAATTATTTTTTAAAACCCCATGCTTGTTGCCAGGCACCACATTGGGTGCAGAGGATGAATGAGCAGAACACCTCCAAAGTCTCTGCCCTCAATGAGCCCACAGTCAAATGGGGAGCCAAACAGCAAGAAAAACTATATGTGTGTATAATGGAGATGAGGGTAAGTGTTTGGTAGAAGAAGGTACATAGTGCTACAGAAAAAAAAAAAAAAGGAAGAGATGTGAGAAATGGCTTGGTGATTCAGAGCATTTACTGCTGTTACAGAGGACCTGGGTTCGGTTCCCAGCACCTACATGGTGGTAAATAGACATCCATAACTCCAGTTCCAGAGGATCTGATACCCTCTTCTAGCCTCTGTAGGTACTAGGCATGCATGTGATATACATACACATATGGAGGCAAAACAATTATACACATAAAATATAATCTTTAAAATTGAAAGACGGGCAATTTGACTAGTCAAGGTGGTCAGGAATAGTTCCCTAGGGCAGTGAGTATCGACTTGGCAACTATAGGAAGAGTGGAGGCTAGTTAGCTTGGGAAACAGATCCCAGGCTATATGTTTGGAAACAGATCCCAGGCTATATGTTTGGAAACAGATCCCAGGCTATATGTTTGGAAACAGATCCCAGGCTATATGTTTGGAAACAGATCCCAGGCTATATGTTTGGAAATAGATCCCAGGCTGTATGTTTGGAAATAGATCCCAGGCTGTATGTTTAGAAACAGATCCCAGGCTATATGTTTGGAAACAGATCCCAGGCTATATGTTTGGAAATAGATCCCAGGCTATATATTTGGAAATAGATCCCAGGCTGTATGTTTAGAAACAGATCCCAGGCTATATGTTTGGAAACAGATCCCAGGCTATATGTTTGGAAATAGATCCCAGGCTATATGTTTGGAAATAGAACGGAGAATAATAGAGCTGGAAATAATATGTATGGACTCTAAGAGGCATTTGGGAGAGCATTAGCCTGGAGTTGAGGCTGTGCCAGTGAGGAGGGTCAGGACAGACAAGGCTTTAGAAACAAACTTTAGCTGTTTTTGCGACTATCCTAAGAACTGTTGGAAACCCTGTGGAGTGGGGGCAATGGATCAGATATGATTTTTGAAAGTAATATCTTTGGCTACAATGTGAGCAAAGGATTGGAAAGGGATCAGAATGTATTGGAGAGTCATATCAGGGATTTTTGTTTGTTTGTTTGTTTGAGATATAATCTTACTGTAGCTCTGATTGGCCTGGAACTCACTATGTAGATCAGGCTGAGCTCAAACTCTCAGAAATCCTCTTGCCTCTGACCCTATAATAGTAGAACTAAAGGTATGTGCCATGGTGTCTGGCTCCTATTAGGGGTTTCAGACAGAGTACTACTGCATCAGGCTTTTTTATGGGCTCTGGGGATTTGAACTCAGGTCCTTATGTAAGTGCAGCAAGCTCTTTGACCTACTGACCTATCTTCCCAACTCATGACCTTCTTTTTAAAAATGAATGAACTATTATTATTATTATTATTATTATTATTATTATTATTATTATTTTAATTGTACAAATATATGATTATGGGCTATATTATGACATTTTAATACTTGTATATAATGTGCATATGAAAGTAATTAATATTCCTTATTTCCTTATTTATGTTTGGTGATTTCAAACTCTGTTTCTCCAGGTTTTTACAAACTCTGTAATATGTTATTGCATATACACTCACCACATTGTGCTATGGAACCCCACAACCCATTACTCCCCCCTTTTTATTGAAAATAGATGTTTTCTCATATAATATGTCCTGATTATAGTTTCCTCTCCCTCTACTTCTCCCAGTTCCTCCCCACATCTCCTCCTATCTGGATCCATCCCCTTCCTGTCTCTCATTAGGAAAAAATAAAGGCTTCTAAGGGATAATAATAAAATATGATAGAACAAAACTAACATATTGGAGTAGAACAAAACAAACAGAAGAGCCCAGGAAAAGACACACAAAACAGATATAGACAGGAGATCCTCTTGTTCACAAACTCAGAAATTCCATAAATGCACTTAACTGGAAGCAGTAATATATATTTAAAGGAGCTGTACAGTAAAGAGAGCTAGCTAGCTAGACAGACAGACAGAAGAGAAATAAGGGGCTGACATGACATTATAAGGCAAGGAACCTCCAAAGATGCTGTTGAATTTGTTTTCTGTTGTCCATCTATTACTGGGTGTATAGTCTACTCTAAGAGTAGTTTGTTTCCCCAGAGAGACTCCCTTAAATTTTTATTTGCTAGTAGTTATCAATTGGAGATAACTTCCAGTTTAGGGATGAAAGCATTTGTCCACTTCTTTCAGCTCTAAGACTCCATCTAGGTGCAGACCAATGCCCTCAATCTCTGTGAGTTCATATGATGTATGTAGATCCTGTTGACTTAGAGGGCCTTGTTCTCCTGGTGTCCTCCATCGCCTCTGACTCTTATACTCTTTCCATCTCCTTTTCTGTAGGATTCCCTGAACCCTGAGTGGAGGGATTTTATGGAGACGTCCCATTTAGGGATAAGTGTTCCTTTTTTTTTTTGAGGATTGAACCCAGGGCCTTGTGCTTGCTAGGCAAGCGCTCTACCACTGAGCTAATCCCCAACCCATGGGATAAGTGTTCCAAGTACCAGAAATAGGTTACATCTAATTGAGTTATTTGACAAAGGGGTCACATGGGAACCCCCAAACAACCCAGGTTGTTGTCAAGACTATAGGTTGGTCTCCACTAACTGACAGCAACACCCTATTGATGAAGATAATACCTACGTAACTCACTGTACATGGAGAAGCTGAGCTGGTGCCTACATAGAGCTTCACCCCTACATGCTAGCCTCTGTGGTATGGGAAGATACTCTGCACAATTACCAAAAGAGAAATGTAAACATCAACCCAGCCATGAACTCTTTGGTCTGCAGTGATGTTCTGCCTGCAAGATATGCTAGTGCAATGGTGGTACAAAGCTTGTAGGAGTAACCAACCAAGATCTGATTTGACCTAAGGCCTACTCCATGAGATGAACTCCATACTCGATACTGCATAGGAGACCAAGAATCTGAGACTAGATGGCCCAGAGACCTAGGGTAAAACCAAATTGTACTGTTCTACTAAAAAAAACCATAACAGTAGTGAGGCAGTGGTGGCATATGCCTTTAATCCCAGCACTTGGGAGGCAGAGGCAGGCAGATCTCTGAGTCTGAGGCCAGCCTGGTGTACAGAGTTCCAGGACAGCCAAGGCTACAAAGAGAAACCCTGTCTCCTTACAAACAAAAAACAACAACAATAAAATTACTCCTGAGGTTGGGGATTTAGCTCAGTGGTAGAGCGCTTGCCTAGCAAGAGCAAGGCCTGGGGTTCAATCCTCAACTCAAAAAAAAAAAAAAAAAAAAAAGCCGGGTGATGGCGCACGCCTTTAATCCCAGCACTGGGAGGCAGAGGCAGGCAGATCTTTGTGAGTTCGAGGCCATCCTGGTCTACAGAGCGAGATCCAGGAAAGGCGCAAAGCTACACAGAGAAACCTTGTCTCAAAAAACCAAAAAAAAAAAAAAAATGACTCCTAATAACATTCTGCTGTACTCATAGATCAGTGCCTTGCTCAGCCGTCATCAGAGAAACTTCCTCCTGCAGCAGATGGGAACAAATATAAAGACTCACTGGCAGACATTATGCAGAGAGTGGGAGACTTCAGAACACCCATTACTTTCATCTATCTGTGTGTTGATACCCACCTAATGTTTTTCTTAAATACTCTACCTTTTTGTTGTTGTTGAGGCATGATTTATGTAGCCCAGTCTGGCCTCGGACTCTCTATAGGTAGCTGAGACTATCTTTGAACCTCGGACCTCTCTGCTACTTCTTTTTTACTTTCTTTTTTTTTTTTTTTTTTTTTTTTTTTTTTGAGGCAGGGTTTTTCTATATACCTCTGGCTGTCCTGGAACTCATTTTATGTAGACCAAGGTATCCTTGAACTCAGAGATCTACCTGCCTCTGTCTCTCAAGTGCTGGGATTAAGGGCGTGTAGCACAACACCCTGCTCTTCTGCTGCTTACTACTGTTAGAATGGCAGTAAAATTTCAACGGAAGTTTTGGATAAGACAAATGACAGTATTCATTCTTGTTTCCCGACACGACTCCTAAAACCCTCAGAAGTTTTTAGAAGGAATGTATCCTACTCCTATGAGGATGATTGGTATCTGGGGCTCCATAGTAGCTTCACAATGGAACGCCTGCAAACCTGGTGACCTCAGTTTGAGCCCCAGAACCCACATAAAAGTTGGAAACAGAGAATTGACTCCACAGAGCTGTCCTGTGACAACTGTCTACCTATAGTAATAAGTATAATAAAAATTAAGACTAAGGCACAATAAGATGGTTGGAAGTTTCAGTCCCACCCTCAACCTCTGAGATGGGAAGGAGTTGAAGGTTAAGGTGATCTGGAGGGCCAAAGATGGTTGGTCATGCTTATATAATGAAATATCTACAAAGTTATGGCTTCTGAGGTGTGTGTGTGTGGGGGGCATTCTGAAACTGAACCCTCACCCTGTGAGATCTGATCCTATTTTCAAAGTAGGAATTGTCAGAATTGTAGAGAAGTCCCAGCTTATTCCTGCTGCAGTACTTGTTATGCATGCGGGAGGCTTTGGCAGGTAGAGCCAAGATGTCTCACGGCGGTGAGAGACAGAGATGCCATACAGATAGTGCTCAGTGAACAGTTTTATTTGGTGGAGGGGAGAGAGAGGGGAGAGAGAAAGATAGATGGAGATAGAGATGGAGAGAGAGAGAGAGAGAGAGAGAGAGAGAGAGAGAGAGAGAGAGGAGAGAGAGAGAGAGAGAGAGAGAGAGAGAGAGAGAGAGTGCACCTTGTGGGAATAGAGAGAAAGAAGGGGGAGGGGAGTTTTCTTTTTTTATTTAAATTTCATTTCATTTCTTTTTTAAAAAGATTTATTTATTTATTATGTATACAGAAGAGGGCGCCAGATCTCATTACAGATGGTTGTGAGCCACCACGTGGTTGCTGGGAATTGAACTCAGGACCTCTGGAAGAGCAGTCGGTGCTCTTAACCTCTGATTCATCTCTCCAGCCCCTGGGAGTTTTCTTTTTTTTCTTTTTTGTGGAGCTGAGGATCGAACCCAGGGCCTTGCGCTTGCTAGGCAAGCACTCTACCCCTGAGCTAAATCCCCAACTCCGGGAGTTTTCTTTTTTAAAGGGAACTTTATGTCAGGATGCTGGACCAGTATCCAAGGGGCAGGTTGGAATATTAACATTACTGATGGCTTTGTTTGTTTGTTTATGTGTTTGTATTTTGAGACAAGGTTTCTCTGTTTAGTCCTTGCTGTCCTGGAACTAGCACTGTAGATCAGGCTGGCCTCAAACTCAGAGATCTGCCTGCCATTGCCTCCCAAGTGCTGGGATTAAAGGCATGCACCACCACCAGGCTACTGATGGCTTTTTATGAAGAAATTGCTCATACTTGTGGAAATACAAAAAGATTCTGCCAACTAGAGAAGAAGAAAAAGATCACTTTGATTTCTTCTCTCTATAACTTATTAGGGAAAGTGAAAGGGTTAATAGGTTTTTCTGTTCCCCGATAATAGGTTTCTCTGCCGAATACAGTAAGTTGGATTAAGCCAAATTGAAAAAAAATATAACAGCATGTTTATTTGAGCAAAGCAACTCCCCAGTGGATTCTCCAGTCCCAGAGATAGAGGCCAGAGAAGCTGTACCTACAAATGAAAGCAGGGGGATTATATAGGTTGTAGGCAAGGGGTGATGATGACATGTCCACCACAAGTTGGGTTTGTGCCCAAGTATGGTCAAAAGCTGAATGCTTTAGGTGGGGACTTGGGCGGCTGGCAACTTCAGAGGAGGAAGCTGCCTAAGCCAAGAATGTGGAACTGGGCTTTTTGGGGCCTCCCATTTGTTTGGAGATTCTCTGAGTGGGTGGGGTTTGGAGAGACAGGAATAGAGTTTCTCAGTGCAGGAGGGAGCTGGAGGTTCCTACTGAACGTTGGTAAGGAGTCAAGGACAGTTTCTCAACTGGGCATGGAGATGCATGTCTTTAATTCTGCACTTGGTAGGGTGAGGCAGGAGGCTCAGGAACTCAAGGCTGTCCTTGCAAATATAGTGAGTGTAGGAGGCCAGCTACCACCTTTTCCAGGGTTCCTATGAGGAGGAGAGAGGGATAAGAAAATATTAGATAGAAAGAGAGATCTAGCTGGCGAGAAAAAGAAAAAAAAACACAGGATATCTTCAGGAGGACCTGGATCAATACCCAATGGCCTTTTCTGTTTATTCAAAGGGGCTTTTTATAACAATGCCAAGGGGTGGGCAAAAGACCTCCCCCTTGCTAGATCAAAGCACACCACACAGCCAAGTGTAGAGGCTTCCAAACAACTGGTAACCACGCCTTTGGTCAAATCATCCCCTTATGCAGCCCTGCTGGGTAAAGCTCAGATTCTCAGACCCTGATTAATCTGGGCCTCCACAAGTGAGTCTAAGGGAGCCTAGACTACATGAGACCCTGTCTGGAAAAAAAGAAGAAAAAGGAAAGAAAACTCAAAAAGGAAGACAATTTCTTAGTTTCTTGTTTATACACCTGGATATTTGGTTTGAGGTACTGGTCAGAAAAATTGATACCAAATTCAGGGATGAAGAGTATGAGATTGGCCTTAGATATGTTGTATTGCAGATGCCTTTGAATGTACCTAAGAGAAGCCATATGGATAGTTGCATGGACAGGTCTAGAGCTTAGGAGGAGTCTGTAGACTGGAGGTATAAAGTGGAGTTATTTGTATTCAGGTGGTGTTAACTGAAACCACAGGTTAAGTCAGATAGTGTCAGTGAGACTGTAGAAGACAAATAGCCTTAAGAACTAGCAGCAAACATTTTATGTGGAATAAAGGAGGACCTCCATGCAAGGGAGACAGGGAAAGAGCACCTAGAAACTTCTTTAAAAAAATATTAGGAGAGGCTTCAATCAGTGAAGCCAATGATAGAAAAAATAGGGGCTGGTGAATATGGAGGCCAAGAGGTGGACTGGCTTGTTCCTTCCTTCCTTCCTTCCTTCCTTCCTTCCTTCCTTCCTTCCTTCTTTCTTTCTTTCTTCCTTCCTTCTTCCTTCCTTCTTTCCTAGCTTCCTTCTTTCTTTTCTCCTTCCTTCCTTCTTTTCTTTCTTTCATCCTTCCTTCTTTCCTTCCTTCTTTTCTTTTTTCTTCCTTCCTTCCTGCCTTTTCTTCCTTCCTTCCTTCCTTCTTCCTTCCTTCCTTCTTTCTTTCCTCCTTCCTTCCTTCCTTCTTTTCTTTCTTTCTTTCATCCTTCCTTCCTTCTTTCTTTTCTCCTTCCTTCCTTCTTTTCTTTTTTCTTCCTTCCTTCCTGCCTTCTTTTCATTCTTTCCTCCTTCCTTCCTTCCTTCTTTCTTTCCTCCTTCCTTCCTTCTTTTCTTTTTTTCTTCCTTCCTTCCTTCCTTCCTTCCTTCCTTTCTTTCTTTCTTTCTTTCTTTCTTCCCCCTTTTCTTTCTTTGAGAAAAGATCTCTCTCCACAGTCAAAGCTGGCTTAGAGCTCATTATGTAGCTCAGGTTTGTCTGTATTTATGGCAATCCTCCTGTTCCAGCTTCTTGAGTCCTGGGATTATAGGCATGAGGTACCATGCACAGTGCCAGATCTATTTTTGTGGAATGATGGGTAGAAATCTAGGTTGGAGTGAATTGAGGTATGGCTAACTGTTAGGAGTATCCAACAAACTAGAAAAAAATGATTATAGGCAACTGTTTGAGGCCGTTTGTTCATAAAGGGAATGCAATAGTGTAGCAGGAATTCGATGAGAGGTCAAAAGATAGCATCATCATCTTCATCATTGTTATTACAGTGATGATGATGATGATGATGATGATGACGGCAACAGACTTTCATATAGTTCAGGCTGACCTCAAACATATTAAGTAGCCAGAGATGACCTGGAGCTCCAGATTGTCTTCCCTCACCTCCCAAGTGCTAGAGAGAAGCCCTTTTTAATAGGGAGAAATGTATGGCTGCGTAAAGATTACAATTAAGCATCTGTTGGGAGTGAGTAGTCTAACAGAGAAAATGATTACACTTTAGTGTACATTTAAAAGGAGGAGGATCTGGGACCTAAAATGTAGGCAGAGCATAGGAGGCAAGGACATCGATGTTGTAACCGAGAGACTCTTTATAAGGATGCTTGAGCATCTGTACCATTGATGCTTGCTTTAGGGAAGATGAGAGGGGGCTCTTTTCTGACACTGCACAGCCATTCTTTTTATGCAAATGAGTGTGGTCACATGCACAGAGAGGGAATGGGAAGGCGAGCCATTGGAAGTTTGAAGGGAATGGAGGTTCAGTGAGTGGAAGCGTGAGAGCAGGTTGTGGGATGACTGGGTAATTCTGATTGTCAGGTTGTCAATGGTAAATTTACTGTGAACCACATTTTACTTTTCCTAAGGGTTTTCTAAGTGACATAGTGTTTTGTTTAATCTTCAAAGTTGCCTAATAAGTGGGAAATTATTTTTATCTCCTTTTCAAGATGACAAAATGGAGGTACAGCAAAGCTGTCTTTGTTTAAGGTTAGAAAGCTAGGTTTGCAGCCAAACATCACATCCAGATTATCTTGTTCCAGCACCAACTATCTTGACCATTATAGGAACCTATGTTCTAAAATTAGCTCCTGATTATACTTCACTATTGTTAACCATAGGACGACATAATCATATTTAATGACTGCATTGTATTCCTTTGTGTGAACACAGTACATGTTATAATGTGATCTATGCATTTTTTTTTATCCCACTAGGTAGACACTGAGTTGCCAGAGAAGAATAAATGTAGCACACATTATGATGTGAGCTAAGCATTTTTCTCTTAATAGGCACAAGCTGAGTTGTCAGAGCAGAATAAACTGTTGTGTTCCTTTGTCTCCTGTGCTGTGGAGGAAGAAAGCTCAGAAAGGCTGGCAGTCGTTTGCCTTTCTGGGCCTGATTAGAGGCTCTGATTCTTCCATACAGAGCTCCATGGATTTGTACATTGATTTTATGCTTGACAGTCTGTTCAGTTAATTTTCCAGAAAATCTCTAGCTGGGATTCTGCAGTCTCAAGACAGCCAGTAATCAACACTGAATCCCAAAAAGAAAAGATAATTTCTTGAGCCCTGTTATAGGAGTATTAATATTCTCCTTTTTTGTATTTTCTTATGGATTTTCTTTTCTTTCTTTTTTTGAAACAGGGTCTCATATAGTCTCAGCTAGCTTCAAACTCCTTATGCACTTGGTAGTGATCCTCCTGCCTCTAATTCCCAAGAGCTGGGATTGATAGGCGTGTACCATCATGTCTGAGTATTTATTTAGAGACAGTGTCTCACAATGTAACTCTGGCTGTCTTGGAGCTCACTATGTAAAGCAGATCGGCCTCAAATTCACAGAAATCTGCCTGCCTCTGCTTCCTGAGTTCTGAGATCAAAGGCATGTGCTACCATCCAACTGTCATTTTGTTTTTTAAACTTCTTTTTTTTTTAAAGATTTATTTATTTACCATGTATATAGTATGCCTGTACACCAGAAGAAGCACCAGATCTCATTATAGATGGCTGTGAGCCATCATGTGGGTGCTGGGAATTGAACTCAGGACCTCTGGAAGAACAGCCAGTGCTCTTAACCCCTGAGCCATCATCTCTCCAGCCCTTGTTTATTCAACTTCTTATTTCCTTATTTAATGGGGGGGGGCTGTGCACGTGCATGCCATGTCACACACGTGGGGGGCAGATGACAACTTGCAGCAGTCTGTTCTCTCCTTCCACCCTGTGGGTTTCAAACACAGTACCACGGTTATCAGGCTTGGTGGCAAGTTCCTTTACAAGCTGGACCATCTCAAGTCCTTCCCTTGTGCCTTGTTTTTTGAGACAGGGTTTCATATGTAGCTCCTGGAACTCTGCAGCCGAGGTTGTACTCAAACTCATGACTTTTCTGCTTCAGCCACCTGTGTGCTAGAAATACAGGTTTGCACCACCATATCTGCATTGTATTTTCCAATCTCCTATAGCCCTATAGAGTATGTATAGTTTCCATTTTTTGGAGAAATTTAATTTACCTAAAATCCAGGCAAGGCAGAAGACTGAAGGGTAAGACTCCATTTTTTTTTTTTTCCAAAACATGGTTTCTCCGTCTAGTTTTGGTGTGTCCTGAATCTCGATCTGTAGACCAGGTTGGCCTCGAACTCACAGAGATCTGCCTGGCTCTGCCTCTCAAGTGCTGGGATTAAAGGCCTGTGCCACCACTGCCTGGCTAAGGTTCCATTTTTAAAAAAAAAAAACAAAAAAACAAAAAAACAAGGCCCCTCTATGGACTATGCTGGCCTGGAACTCATAGAGATCCACCTACCTCTCCCTCCCAAGTGCTGGGATGAAAGATGTGAGCCACTACACACACCCTAGCTGAAGACTCAATTCTTTAAAATCAGCTCTAGATAAACATATGTTTGTTCTATGACCCAACAAGTCTATCTTTTGGGAAGGTAGATGAAAGCTTATGATACACACACACACACACACACACACACACAGAGAGAGAGAGAGAGAGAGAGAGAGAGAGAGAGAGAGAGAGAGAGAGAGCCTTTTATACTTATTGCCATTTGTAATTATCCCAAACTAAAAACAACTGAAATGTATATGTATAAGTGAGGGCATAAACAAACAGGCACATCCATACAATGCAATTGAACTTATTAAGAACGTATTGAGTTTTACATAAAGGTTTGGCCTCCTAGGATTCTGTGACTTCAGAAAGCTTTGGGAAAGGGTCGGCTTGATGAGCAGTAAAGTTAGCATTCGGACTCCTCCTTCACAGTAGGGTTGTTTAAGTTGAATGGGAAACCCTGGGTGAATAAAGCACTTGACACAATGTCAAACACCAGTTTCCCTCGAATTTCCTGCCTTTCTACTTGGACTCAAATGTTTTTAAAGAATAATCTCAAGTTGTTTGCCTAGCATGCAGGTCTGATCACCAGTCAAGCAATAAGTGAATGAATGAATAAATGATTGAATGAATGAATGAAAAATGTGAGGTTTGGTGTAGCTTAATGGTAGAGTGTATGTTAGTGGTAGTGCATGCTCAGCAGGTATGAGGCCTTGGATTCGAGCCTCAGCACCAAATTTTAAAAAATACTGAGCTGGGCGGTGGTGGCGCACTCCTGTAATCCCAGCACTCGGAAGGCAGAGCCAGGAGGATCTCTGTGAGTTCGAGGCCAGCCTGGTCTACAGAGCGAGAACCAGGAGAGGCGCAAAGCAACATAGAAAAACCCTGTCTCAAAAAACCAATATATGTATATATACTGTAATGTGAAATATTTTCTAAGTTGGATTCAAGTTTCACTTGGTGTCTGCCCCTGTAGTCCAAAGTACATAGAACAAGTGGGTTCCAAATAACCATTCCTTTGATGTCATGATGAATTAGCATTTCTCTGCTTTGTCCTGGTTTACCCATTCAAATCATATTCTTCACTGAAGTCAATTGTGAGACTTGTAGAGCACATTGCATATGTCAGCCACCAGCATGGGTTTATTGGAATTTTCTCATTTAATCACAACAGTCCAAAAAAGTGGTACTTTATAGATCCATAAGGAAACTAGGCTCTCAAGAAATTAAATGTCTTTACTAAAAATGGTTTTAAAAGCCTTCTTATTATATAGGAAGCCATTATAAAGTAATAGCTAAGGAGCCACTAGTAGGTTCAGTCCATTCTAGAGGCAGGGAATAGAGGGCAGGAGTGGTTAGGGGGGTTTCCTGGCTAAGGTGCTGAACCTGCTTGTGGCAATAAGTGGGAAAATATGCAATTTAAAAACGAATGTTCATGAAACATTTGATTGAAACTGGGAAACTGTCTTAGTTAGGGTTACCATTGCTGTGGTGAAACATCATGACCAGCAAGTAGGGGAGGACAGGGATTATTTGGCTTACACTTCCACATCATAGACCATCATTGCAGGAAGCCAGCACAGGAACTCAAACAGGGCAGGAACCTGGAGAGACGAGCTGATGCAGGGGCCATGGAGGGGTGCCGCTTACTAGCTTGCTCCCTACTGCTTACTTGGCCTGCTTTCTTATAGAACCCAAGACCAGCAGCCCAGGGATGGCACTACCAACAATGGGCTGAGTCTTCCCCCATCAATCACTGATTAAGAAAACACTCCACAGCTTTGCCTGTAGCCTGATCTTTTTTTAAAAATGTTGTTTATTTATTTACTTGCTTACTTATTTTAGTGATGGTATTACAAATGTGTACCCCTAATCCAGTCCATTAAATCTTGGTGGTTTTTTTTTTTTTTTTTTGAGCTGAAGATGGAACTCAGGGCCTTGTGCTTGCTAGGCAAGCACTCTACCACTGAGCTAAATCCCCAACCCTGCCTGTAGCCTGATCTTATGGAGACATTTTTGTTGTTGTTCATTCAAGACAGGGTCTTACTTTGTAGTTCTGGATGTACTGGAACTCACTTCTTAGACCAGGCTGGCCTCAAACTCACATAGATCCTCCTGGGATTAAAGTCTTGTGTTACTATGCCCACAAGAGGCATTTCCTTATTTGAGGTCCCCTCCTCTCTGATGACTTTAGCTTGTCTCAAGTTGACATTAAAACTAGTCAGTACAAAAACACACATGTTATAATGCCAGTTTTTGAAAGAGAGATTTAAGATCACAATTTGTGTGTGTGTGTGTGTGTGTGTGTGTGTGTGTGTGTGTGTGTGTTTACAAACTAGAGAAAATATGGCGAGACATCAACAGCAATTTCCCCTAGTTCATTTTTATCTCTCTGTAGTCCTGTGTTTCCATAAACTGCTATAGAGCACAGTGATTTTAAAAGACCAGAACAATACAACCTCTCAACAAAGCCAGGAAAAATGGCTATCTCTCTATCTGCCTTAAAGGAATTTGCTATGTAAACTTTTCTAAGACCAGATATGGGCAATTCCTCAACTGTTTATCAGTGGTTTGGGGAAGCCTTTGAACTTCTAGGAAGTATGGCGTGTAAAGCAGAGAAAAGACTAAATGCAGAGAACACATTTTGAGAGATAATTGTGTGCAAAGCACATGTTTAATCTAGGTCATAATGGTTTATTCATACTTGCTTCACTGTGCCTCATGCTAGGAAGGGAGACCCAACCCTGAGGGCACTTCTGAAGTGGCAAGAAACTCAAGTCTGACCATCGTAAATGAACAAGATATCCCTACAGCATGGGAGACGATAAACAGACACCCCAAAGCACCTTTATCTAGATACCGTCATCACCATCTGGGGCATAAAGAGGATGAGAAGAAGGGGACAAAACCAGGCCTTAGTCCCTCAGAGTCCCACCTCTGGGGAAGTCCCTACGATGCTGCTGCCTGCAGTTGAGAGTCAGCAATCTCCTCGGCAGTTGATGAGTTTCCGAGGATCTCATGAATAGGATCCAATCCATGTTCAATATATGCTTTTCTTCCTTCTGAAACTCTCCTCACTTTCTACCCCAACTATCAGACTTATAAGAGGTCCCAAGAGGGGACTTGCTTCATTTGTACAAGATAAATCCTGTTCAACTCTGGGGTCCCTGTACTTCACCCCACATGATGCCTAGTACCTGGTCCAAGTGTCCACAAATCTCTATGAAATGAATAAACAAATGGATGTGTAGGTAGGTGGCTATTGGGTCATAGGGTGGTTTAGAGAGTATGAGCCTTTGGCGACTGATTCCTTCTGTGGTTCAGCTGAATGGTTTTCAGTTTCAGGAAAACACCTCCACTGTTGACTCCAGTGGAACCAAGACAGAAAAGCTAGACCATTGATACATCTGCATTAATACACAGGAAAGGCAAACAAAACGATGGCTTCAGCTAGAGAACACTGCTTTTGTCACACACCCAAGTGTCTGTCTGCCTAGAAATCAGTTCTCTCCTTTAAAAGCAACTTTCCTTGACTCCAAACGTATTGACGAGTGATGACTTTTGCTTTACAGGATGCTTTCCAGTCTCGGGATGAAAACAAACCCTAGTTCCAGGTCTGACACAGAGCAGCCTGTTCTATTTCCACTGAACCTCCTCCTCTGGAGGAGATAATTCTGATGTCAACTAAATTGTACAGCATAAAATACTCTCAAAAATGGGTCAGCAAAGAGGAAACAAATAGGCCTTGTGTTCTGATTGACCCTGCCCACCATTTCTATGTGGTAGAAATGGGTCATCTGGGAAAGTCTGGAGGGGAGAGAAAAAACATAAGACATTTTCTTTACCAACGTTTCAGCAATGTCTTATTATACCTGTACACAGCTGAGAGCTTCAGGAAGCCACAATGTCTTCCTGTCTTCAATTTTGTAACAAATAATGGTTTCAATTTGACCACCCAGGACTGCTTATTTAGGAGGAAATTGGCTTGCACCAGGCGTGGTAATGCCTGTCTGCAATGCCTGTACTCAAGGGGTAAAAGTGGGATGATCAGGAGTTTGAGGTCATCTTTGGTTATGTGGGAAGTTCCAGGCCAGCCTGAGCTATATGAAACCCATCTCAAAAAAAGCAAAACAAAGAAAGGATGGAGGGAGAGAGAGGCAAAGAAGGAGGGAAGGTAGGAAGGAAAGAAGGGGCTATGTGGTATGTTCTGCCAAGAATGGCTATATAGGCCTGCAATCCCAGTACTTGAAGAGCAGAGGCAGTAAAGGGACACTAGCCACTTGAACTTGTGGCTCCGACAGGCCTTGCCCTTCTCCCCAGCTCCCTCTGTCTGGCTGTAACCATTAGATTCCATTCCTAAAGCTAACCATCAAGGTCTATTCCCTTATTTGGCCACTTCCTCCTTCTGAGACTGACTACCAAGGTCCAGCTATCAAAGTACTGAAGTCCAGCAATCAGAAGCCCTCTTTGGCTCACTTAAATAACATGCCCAGTTAAAATTAAACACCTCATCCTAACACCTTTATAAACCATCATTTGCCTATGGACCAAGCCTGTCTCCTCTCTATCCAAAGCTAGTCCTTTGTCCCTCCGGGACAAATATCCATGCCCCTCTCCCTTACCCCTTTTCTTTCTTCTCCCTTTTCTCTTCCCCTTCTCCCTCTTTCTCTATTTCCCGTCTTTGTTCCTTATCCCTGCCCTCTGTCCCTCTGCGGCAAATAAATCTCCTTTGTGCTGAGAACTTGGTCTTGGGGTCCTGATCTGTAGCACGAATCTTAAAGAGTCTTATTAATAAGAACAAACCTGAGGCCAGTTATTTGGGTGAATGCTGGAAGATCAGAGAGACAGGACAAGCCACAGCTAACCTCACCTCGCCAGTTCCTCAGCTGGTCTTGTTTCCTCAGACTGCAAGCTTCTGTGTCCTCATCCCAATGGCTCTCAGCTGAACTGCTACTCGAAAGCCTGAATGCTTAACCAGCCAAATGCTAAACCAACCAAAAGCTGCTAGTTTTTGGTCTTCACGCCTTATATATCTTTCTGTTTCTGCCGTCACTCCCTGGGATTAAAGGCTCACTTCTTGGGATTAAAGGCACGTGTTCTCAAGCCTGGCTGTTTCCAATGTGGCCTTGAACGCACAGAGATCCAGAGGTATTTCTGTCTCTAGAATGCTAGGATTAAAGGTGTGAGTGCCACCATTTTCTGGCCTCTATGTCTGTCTAGTGGCTGTTCCGTTCTCTGACCCCTGATAAAATTTATTAGAGTGCACAATATTTTGGGGAACACAATACCACCACACTGATCCTCCTTTGAGTTTCCCTATTGGCAGGAGAATAAGAAGTTCAAGGACATCTTTAGCTACATAGTGAGTTTGGGGATCACATGGAATACATTAAAAACCCTGTCTCAAAAACAAATAAAAAAGCTTTGTGATCTCAATGATAGATTTAAACATCACATTGCAAGTATAATGCTTCTCCTTACCTGCAGCAGTCAGTATAATAGCATTTTGATGTCCAGTGGAGGAGAGCCAGATGTCACCAAAGATTATAGGTTCCCAGGCACCTAGGAAAATAAAAGAACCAATCAGAATAAAGTGGCTTCTCGGTAAGCAAAGCTTTTTACTTATATTATCTTGCTTAATTCCTAAAACAACCAAGGAGGTAGCAATTGTAGTACTGGTGCTCTAAATAAGAAGTCTCAGGAGACTTGTAGTGGCGCATGTCTTTGGTCCCAGCACTCAGGAAGTAGAGGCAGGCAGATCTCTGTGACTTCCAGGCCAGCCTGGGCTACAGAGAGAGATCTGGTCTTAAACACTAAGCAACAACAATGAAAACTAAGACAGAAGTTAAGTGAGTTCTTCAGTGTCAAGTGGTTAGTAAATGGCACAGCAGGAACTCAGATGAAAATCTTTCTGACCCCCAAGACCAGGTTGTAAAGAATTGCCGCAAGAAAAGTGAGGGCCCAGCATCAAAGTGGAAGGAACAGAAATAAATATTCTCTCCGGGAGTCCTCATCTTACTTCCTGCAATAACTGTCCTCTGCATTTTCATCATGAGGGCTATGCGAACACTGGGTTTTCCAGGATTCCAGATAAACTCAGTATCAGTGCCTGGTACACCATCCCCCCAACACCAAATACATAAGAAATAGAGAGAGGGATGGAGAAAGGAGCCTGCTGACCAGTCAGCTGGGTATCTGGGTAGAGGTGTGCACATTGTAGAGACAATGAAGAAGACAGGAAAGAGTCGAGAGGACTGCTAGTCAATGCCAGACAGTTGATTTCCCAGCCAGCTTATATACAGTTTTGAAGGACAGGGATAGAACAATGCACAGCACAGGCATTCAGCCGCTATCTATCCTGCCTTGCGTCAAGGAGCAGGCAGTTTCATTTTCTATCTCAGTGTGCCTCCAGCTGGTGTTAACAGCCTGGGTCTAGCTAGATAGTGTGTTCCTTCCCATGGGCTAATCAGGACTTTCTCACAGCCCTTCAAGGAGGCTCTGCAGGCTAATCAGGACATTCTCACGGCTCTGGAGCAAGCAAGCCTGAACTCTATTGACTCAAAATAGGCTTCAGATTCAAACTGGGAAACTGAGTCAATTGTGGGCTCCCACAGAAAGGAAAGATGGAAGTGGTCAAGAGGAAGATGAAAGGAACCAACAAAGGCAGTCAAGTGAGTTTAAAGCCTGCCTTTGCTACAGAGTAAGCTTCAGGATGCCACCGGCAATTTAGAGAAATTCTGTCTCAAGATGAAGAAACAAAAGCCAGACATGATGGTACACAAATATAACCCAAGCACTTGGAAGGTATAGACAGAATGGCATAGGATCAGGAATGCAAACTCTAAAGGAAAAAAAAATAAAGGAATGCAAGGTCATCCTTAGCTATGTAGTTCAAGGCTAGCATGGGCTACACGAGAGCCTGTCTCAAATTTTTTTTTAAACAAAAATGTGAAAAAAGAAAAAAAAAGGACTGGGGACTCAGCTCAGTGGTAGAGCACTAGGTAAAATCCCCAGTACTGCAAAAAAAGGAATAACATTAAAATCCACACAATAATGTGCACTAATTTTAAATGTAAAGACTGATGAACTTTCTGTGTTCATATGTACCAATGTACGCAATCAAGATATAAAACATTTCCACCCCAGAAGAAACTGTTAATCTAATTATTCAAACCATATATTAATTTACAATTTATAGAACAGTGTACAGATGGAATAAAAGTTTGGATTTTTATTTGTTTCGAGAGAGAGAGTAGCTTAGGCTGGCTTCAAATTCATGATCCTCATGCTTGTTTCCTGCACATTTTTGGGCATGGTTTTGATTGAAAAGGGGTTCCACTCTGTAATCCAGGCAGGCCTGGAGCTCACTACATAGCCCAGGCTGGCCTATTAAACTCCTCCTGGGTTGCTTCTATTAGGCCTGTACAAGACTGAGCCGGTCATCAGTCAATCACGGACTGGGGAGGGGCTTACAGGGCTCTCCCTCTCCCTGCTGAAAAATTAGCTACTGGTTGATTGCTGGAGATAGGCAGTCATTGTCTCCAGTCCAGTCCCCATAGGTGAACCTGCCAGACTGCAGTGGATAGTTCCAAACTCAAGGTTGCACAAATGGCCTAGTTAGACTCAGAGGGTTGTAAAATGAAGCCAAATGTCGTGCAGTTTGGCAGGATCAGGTAGAGTGTTGGAAGGCACAATAATCACAATCATGTCCTGAGCTAGTTGTGGTATCTGCCTGTAATTGCATCACTCTGCTGACTCTCAGGTTCCCTATCAGCCTACATAGAAGACTTGATTTCAAAAGGCCCAACACAATAAAAACTAAAGCCTGGGGCTGTCTCCAGCAATGGCTTGCATCACTGGGTCTAAGTGTGGTTTATGAATCACTGTCATCAACAGTAGCAGCAGCAGCTACAACTTGTGACCTAGGGCTTCCTTAGGAATGTGAATTTTCACTTCACATGGACTGATTTAGAAACCCTGAGAGATGGGCCCAACAAGTTGTGTTTTGACAAGTGTCTAGGGTAGTTCTGCTCCAAGTTTATTCACGGTCTCTGCAATTTGATCCTTCTTTTATTTTGGAATTCATTCATCCTATCCTAAAGTAATTAAAACAAAGAGCATCATGTGTGAAAGCATAGCATGCCTATGACTCATATCCCCCGGCAAATTGTTATGAAAATGCACAGCAAATTTGACTATAAATTGTTAAACCCAAAACTCATGAGACCAAGGGATTTCTAGAATAAAGGGGGTGTTTTAGTAGTTTCTATTGCTTCAATGACCAAACACTGTGACCAAAACACAAGCTGGGGAGGAAAGGGTTTATTTGGATTACACTTCCATATTGTCATTCATCACTGAAGGAAGACAGGATGGGAACTCAAACAGGACAGGAATCTGGTGCAGAGGACATGGAGGGGTACTGCTTACTGGCTTGCTTCCCATTACTTGCTCAGCCCGCTTTTTTGTAGAATCCAGAACCACCAGCCCAGGAGTGGCACCACCACCCACCATGAGCTGGGCTCTTCCCCATAGATCACTAGTTGAGAAAACTTTATAGCTGGATCTCATGGGAGCATTTCCTCAACTGAGGCTCCTTCCTCGATGATGACTCTAGCTTGTGTCAAGTTGACCCACAAAATCAGCCAGTACAAGGGGCCACTATAGAATCTACAAACAACCAGAAGCAAAATTAGTAGCCATTGGGAAACTCTTTCAGATCCAGAGCTAGGAATATTTGTGGCAAACCTTGGAGAGTGTGCTGGTTGATTTTTGTTGACTCAACACACATCTAAACATTTCTGAGAAGAGGGAACCACAATTGAGAAGATATTTCCATTGGCCTGTAGGCCACCCTGTGGGGCATTTTCTTAATTGTGACTGATGTTAGAGGGCCTAGCCCATTGTATATAAGAAAGCAGGCTGAGCAAGCCAGTAAGCAGCATTCCTCGATGGCCTCTACATCAGTTCTTGCCTTGATGGACTGTAAGAGTGAACAGAAATAAACTATCCTCATCTAGTTGCTTTTGGTCATGGTGTTTATCGCAGCAATAGAAACCCTCACTAGAACAGGGAGAGGAGCCATCCTTTCCATCAGATATGTATTTACCATAGCTAAAGCAGGGAGCAGTGGAGGAGAAAGGCATTCCATCCAGACAACTATTACTGCTTTTCGAATGCTTTTGGAAGAGCAGCCTCAAAAGGTTCTGGATTCAATGGCCTTGATGGCCAGCTGTGATGGGATGTAGCGCAAATATTCCACATGAGCAGTCTTTATGTTGATTTCACCTGTATCTTTTAGATTATTAACTTCTCTCATCTCTCCTCCATCAATCTTCAGGCGCTTGTGTTCAAATTTAAGACATCTCTGGAATGTTGGTTTTTTTTTTTTTTTTGGTCAAAACTGAGTTCTTTTATCTTTCAACATAGATGATTTCTACCTAAAGGACAATAATCTCCAAGGTGATCTGAAAGGGATATTGTAAAACAGTTGCTGATGGGGTGAAATTCTGTCTGGCATCAGGTTGAGAGTATCACGAGAATGTTTCATAACCTGCTTCAACTTTTATTCATGGATTCAGTCTTGTGAATGCAAAGGTGGCATATCCCTGGGCTCACTAGGTTAATGGGTGTGTCAGCATTGTCACCATCAACCTGAGGAGTCCCCCACTTAGGGATTTCCGCTCACATAAAGCTTGTTTCTCCACTATGCCTCCTGAAAGAATGAGTCAGAGTGAAGGAATGTTGCCATGCTTAGGAAGGAGAGATGAGAGATAGTACACACCTCATCAAATTCATTCATTCATTCATTCATTCATTCATTTACTTGGTTTTTCGAGACAGGGTTTCTCTGTGTAGTTTTGGTGCCTTTCCTGGAACTCACTTTGGAGACCAGGCTGGCCTCGAACTCTCAGAGATCCGCCAGTCTCTACCTCCTGAGTGCTGGAATTAAAGGCGTGTGCTATCACCACCTGGCTCACACTTCATCTTTAAATGTGGTTGTTCAGAGATAGGGATGCCTTTAGGAGTCTTTAGAATGGTTCTTATGAGATTCTGTGGCTTTCCTAGTTACGTTTCTCAAAGGTTCTAATTTACAAGGTATAAAGATCAAGCAAAATTTAAAAATCAAGTAAATTTAAAAACGAAAAAGTCAGTTGTGGTGATGCATACCTTTAATCCCCACACTCAGGAAGCAGAAACACTCAGGAGGCAGAGGCAGGCAGATATCTTAAAAAGGAGGTGGTGTTAATGAAAAATAAACTACAGGATCATTGATGTTGTCTACAATGCATCCAATAAAGAGCTGGTCCACGCCAAGACCCTGGTGAAGAACTGCATTGTGCTTATTGACAGCACACCATACAGACAGTGGTCTGAGTTTCACTATGCATTGCCCCTGGGCCGCAAGAAGGGGGACAAGCTGACTCCTGAAGAGGAAGAAATATTAAACAAAAAACGATAAAAGAAAATCCAAAAGAAATATGATAAAAGGAAAAAGAACAACAAAATCAGCAGTTTTCTGGAGGATCAGTTCCAGCAGGGCAAGCTTCTTGCCTGTATTGCCTCAAGACCAGGCCAGTGTGGCAGAGCAGATGGCTATGTGCTAGAAGGCAAGGAGCTGGAGTTCTATCTGAGGAAGATCAAAGCCCGGAAAGGCAAATAAAGCATCACTCATTCATAATAAAGGTGTTTATTGTTCTATAAATAAATAAACAAACAAACAAACAAATAAATAAATCGATCGATAAATAGACAGATAAATAAATAAATAAACTACAAAATGAATCTGTTTACTTTCTTTTTATAAGGAATTTTCCTTTGTAAATGGTGAGGTTGTCTTGAGATGCCCTGTTTAGATTTGGGGATGAGAAGGGATCTAATGTAGTTAAGACCATTAGCATTCTGGTCCTTAGTAAGTACAGAGCTTGTTTTTTGTTTGTTTACTTTTTTTTTTTTTTTTTTGAGACAGGGTTTCTCTATGTAGCCCTGGCTGTCCTGGAACTCTGGAGACCAGCCTGGCCTCAAACTCATAGAGATCCACTTGCCTCTGCCTCCCTCCTAAATGCTGGGATTAAAGGTACTGGCCGCCACTGCCCAGCTTAGCTTGTTATTTTTTCCTTTTTTTTTTTTTGAGCTGAGGATCAAACCCAGGGCATTGCACTTGCTAGGCAAGCGCTCTACCACTGAGCTAAATCCCCAACCCTTAGCTTGCTATTTTTAACATCTTTATTTGGAAAGTATTTAGGAAAACAAGCACACCTTTATAAGCAATTTTGATCTATCAGTTGTGTTGAAGCTTCTAATTCCTAGCCAGATTCTGTAGTGAGGGGCTTCCTCCCCACCTTATGAGCTACTAGAGCAAGACTCCACTGAGGAGGTGATAGGCTCTGCCTATTCTAGAACTTGTGTCTGGACCCTTTTGGGTCCAGGGTCACGCAATAATGGGGGGCAGACCATCAAAGTCTATTCAACCAGAAGCAAACTTTTTTCCAGAAAGAAAAAGAAGGAAGGAAGGAAGGAAAATGTCACCGTGGGGGCACAAAAGCTTATCAACTAGCTGAGACCACAGCCAGAGTTGGATTTTGAGGCTGTGGCAATGGAGGTGGGTTCTGACTCTCTTTTTACAGTGAGGGGGAGAGCATCAGGCATGGGTGCCTGCTAGGAGTCATGTAGAAACACCAGGCATGGGATGCATGCTAGAAGTCACGTAGAAACATCTATTAAAAGTTAACTTTGGTCCAGGCAGTTGTTGGCTATGAGAGGTAAGTGGCTTAAAGGCTGTTGACAGAGGAGCTGGCTGTAAGCAGAGACCCATTGTTAGAAGTTAACTTTTAGAGCTGATGACTGTCAACTTTTTTTTTTAGGTTTACAATTTTATATTTCTATATTCCTGGATCCTTCAGACCCCAGTTTTCCATCAGTGGTAAAATAACCAGCTGAGTTCTTATATTATATTCCTGCTATCTATCTATCTATCTATCTATCTATCTATCTATCTATCTATCTATTATATTATATTATAAGAACTCAGCTGGTTATGGCAAAGCGATCACCTGAAGGGATCAAGGAATTCCTTCAGAGGAAGTCAAATTCCAAGGAGCTTTTGGTGTTATTTGGCTTGTTATATGTCAGCTGTCTTATGTTATGAAAATTGTGTGTGCCTTCATAGTTTTCCCAATTGGTTTTTCCCTAAGAATTGCTAACAGTGTGCACTGATCACTCTTTGGACATGCACGTTCAAGGTATTTGGAGAACAGCCCCAGGAAAGACTTCCTTCCCCCAGCCTATCTGTTTCTCTCCTTTCAGCACTAAGATCAGATATCTCCCTTAGTCACTTTCAAGGACTGGCAGTAATAACAGTCCGCATTCTAAGTCTCCTGATTTAAGATAAATTCCACAAGGAGACATCGCAGAGGTCAGGTGGATCTTAAGTAATAGCTCTATACAGTTTAGCTCAGACCCTCCTTTCTTACAGCCTTACTAACTTTATAGACCCCTAACTACTTACCTAACCACTTCTAGGAATGTAGAATGAGCACATAGATCCCCCTTTTGATATACTAACCGGTCATTAGCACTCAGTTGACCTCCTCTTTACCACTTCATTTTGGATTGTAAAAGAAAGCCTAGTGGTCACTGCCTGAGGAAAATTCTTACCTGCCTTAATGACCGTGTAGGAATTCAAGTCTGTTGACCTTGCTCTGCAAGAGAATTGCTATTGCTTGGGTTTATAACTGGATTCCTGAGAGACTTAGAGGAACATAGAGAACTTAGAGGTGGAGAATGGAAAAGAATAAGGAGGATTTTGACCAGAGAGTACATGTGGACGAGATGGAAGATGAGGAAGAGCCAGATGGGAAAGTTGACCTAGACATTTCCACCTAGTTATTTCCGGTTCAAAATAGCCATTTTGGGGTCAAAACATCTCGTGTGACTAGGACCCCGTAGTTTTGTGTGGTTGCGTAGAGCGCAAGCACAGCCATGTGATCTACGCACATGCGTGAAGTAGCCACATGAGTTCCTGTACGCATGCGCGGCCCACCCTTTATAAGCCGGCGCCAGTTTGCACCAGCCTCCCTTTCCCTCTTGACCACGGTGTGTTTCCCACAGACCTGTTCACATCTGTCTCTTTCTCTCCTATCTTAATAAAAACGCTTCTGTGGATTTGTCGTGTTTTGGACGTTTCCTCGCAGGGTAAGAGTGCCAAATAACTAACAGAAATACTAGCTGGGCAAGAACAAGATGAAAAGAACCTAGATGAGGCAGAATTAAGATGAGAGAATTAAGATAGAAACTTACAGGGAGCCATAGATAAATATAGAGAGAAATCAGGCAAGAAAGGAGCTAGGCATGAGAACAGAACTGAAGCTGTGTAAATAGGATGTTATCCCAGAGGAATTAAAGCAAGTGGACTAAAGAGCTCGATGTGCTGAGATTCTATTTCCCAAATATAGTCCTCACCGTTCATAGTTTTCTCTTCTGAGCCCCTGGGAAGTATTAATATTAAGGCTGGTCCCTCTAACATTATACAAGAATCAACTAAGATATATGCAAATCTTTTCTGTCTTTTTTTTTTTTTTTGAGACAGTGTGTCACAAAGCCCAGTCTTGCCTTGAACTCCCTGTGTAACCTGAACTTCTGATCCTCCTTTCTCCACTTCCTGAGTACTGGTATTACAGATGTGCAGCGCCATATCTGGTTTGTGCAATGCTAGCTTTATATGTGCTAAGCAAGCAGTCTACTAACCTTATTACATCCCCAGGGAGGTATAGGCTTAAATAGAGGATAAGAAGTATGCATAACTAAGCAATTCTGGTCAAGATATGGTTGTACCTATCAAGGACATATCACTGTCAACTGTTAGTCCGTCTCTGGAGATGGTCTTATAAGTTGTAAAATCCATGTGAACTCCCTTTTCTGAAAAGTATCACACCTTGTCATCCCTCCCCACCCACTGGTACCAGGGCCCCAGCATTTTCCTCCTTGGGTAATTCCAACTTCTTGAGGTCCGTTGCCTCAGTTGTCTGATAGTTGAGGAGAGAGTCACAAGTGTAGGAAGTGAAGTTTGAATTCCATTGGCTTCATCTTCCAAGGGTGGCAAATGAAATTGGGGTAGTATGATTATAAGCTTGCACAGTTTTAAGTTATTAAATGTACTTTAGCAGCTTATTGCTGTTATTTTTCTTAAAGATACTGAGATTGGCAGGTATAACCCATTTCAAGTTTCTCAGGGCTTTTTTTTTCCCTTCTGTTCTGAGATGAGGGTCTCACGATGTTGTTGTGATGTTTTGAATAACAATGTCCACCAGAAGCTCAGATATTTGAATATAAAGTCAGTTGATGATGCTGTCCAGGGAGTTTTGTCAGTTGACAGTGCTGTTCTGGTGGGTTTCAGAGGTGTGACCTTGCTGTATGTCACTGGTGGTGGGCTTTGAGGTTTCAGATTGTCTATAGTCCTAGTTCTTTCTTTTGCCCCAACAAAGCTCTTATATCTACTGAAAACAGTTTTTAAATGACATGGACTTTTTCCCTTCCTATCCATATGTTCCGTACTGGAGATATGACTCCGTGGTAGAGTATTTCTTCATAATTTGTAAGGCCATTGGTTTGATCCCCATAACTTCCAGAAAAAATAAACAAATAAACTCTCTATTCAGAATGAATTTATAGTCAAGGTAGGAGGACTGCCCCAAATTTAAGGCCAGCCTGACTATAATGAGTTCCAGGTCAGTCTGTGAGACTCTGTCTCAAAGACAACAACCCTGACAAAAGCATCACAAAGTGGCTTCATTTCCAGTTGGCATTGTGACACCCACTTATAATTCCATCACACAGGAGGCGGTGGCTAAAGGATCAGGAATTCAAGACAAGTATACAGTGAGTTTGAGGCTAGCCTGGGCTACATGAAGTCACGCCTCAGAAAATGTGTTCCTGGAGCTACTAAATACTAAAACGCTCCCATTTTTTAGAGCATTGGTAGCAGCCATTACACTGTGCTCTAGGAGGGAAGTACTAGAGTCAGCAATGAGACTTGCTATAAAGACCTCAGTTGGTCTTGACTTCTTTCTGTCCAGTTCCATTAGGGGTGGGACTGCCTTCCTTGTTTTCACGTCCTGCAGTCTTTGCTAGCCACTGCTGTGGGTTTTCATTTTGCCTCTCCTTCCCGAATGCTTGAACTTTCCCCTCAAGGCTTATCTTTCCTCTTGACATTTGCTTTGGGCTTTGTTTCAACTTCTGCAGCAGTAGGTTTAACCTGCAGGCTACAGATCTCCCGACCTCTTTATTTACTGCCTCTTTAGCTGAATTAACTTTCTTTGTAGAAATCTTTTTGTCCATAGTGGGTTCCTAGGTGCCTGTGGGTTTTCACAAAGTTCATCTGCCGAGCTACTTCCAATTCACACAATCCACAGCCTGAGCTACTGGGCTCCT
This sequence comes from Onychomys torridus, assembly GCF_903995425.1. Taxonomy (NCBI): domain Eukaryota; kingdom Metazoa; phylum Chordata; class Mammalia; order Rodentia; family Cricetidae; genus Onychomys; species Onychomys torridus. Next base: position 116,645,689 of record NC_050466.1, read on the forward strand.
GAATTAAGAAAAATTGTCCTTTCTTTCTTTCTTTCTTTCTTTCTTTCTTTCTTTCTTTCTTTCTTTCTTTTCTTTTCTTTCTTTCTTTCTTTCTTTCTTTCTTTCTTTCTTTCTTTCTTTCTTTCTTTTCTTCCTTCCTTCCTTCCTTCTTTCCTTCCTATCTATCTATCTATCATCTACCCACCAATCTTATGTCTTATATATACATAACACCCTTCTTTTTTCTTAGATAAATAGTAGCATACTTATGTTTTTCTCCATCTTGCTTTTTTTCACCTAGCAGTATATCAAAAGATCACCACCAGGTATATGGAATGCATGATCTTCCTTTTTTATTGCTTCATAATACTTCATCTAAGGAATCGACTGAACTTGGTCCAAACAGTCCTACTGATGGACATTTTAGTCTAGTTTTTTTAAAACCATCCTGGTATTGCATATAGAGCTGCAAATAATGACCTTACATATGTCATAGTGAGGTTTTATCAGTGTTTCTTTGGGATGGATTTCAAGAAGTGGGATTGATAGGTGAAAGGATATTGACATTTCCCACCCAATGGGGTGGTGCTGTTTTATATTCCTACCACCAAAATGACAAGAGTGCTTGCTCATAGCTTCACCAGAATACCTTTCAGACAAAACTTGGATTTTTGTCAATCTGATAAGTGAGAAATCATATCATAGTGTACTTTTAATATATATTCAGATGATAAATGCTTTTCATGATTGAATAATTTTTTCTGAGCACTGACTTTTTTTAATTACAAAAAATTTATGTGTGTGAGTATCTTGTCAGTATCTGTGTCTGCACCACATGTGTGCCTGGTGCCTATAGAAGCCAGAAATGAATAAGTCGGATGCCTTGGAATTAGAGTTACAGATGGTTGTTTGCCACTAAATAGGTGCTGGGAATGGAATCTGGATCTTCTGTACGAATAACTAGTGTTGTTAACTTCTGAGATATCCCTCCAGCCCACCCCCCCCATGATACTGTCTTGACAGTATATGTGTGTGTGTGTGTGTGTGTATTTAAAACTATTATAGTTTTTATTGTTCAATTATTATCTTTTGGAAATGGGCATATTGCTTTATTGGTAGGACACTTGCCTAGCATGCATGGAACCCTGGGTTTAGTTGTTTTACATCTGTGATGCCAGCATTCTGTAGGTGGAGGCCGGAGGATCAGAGGTTCAAAGTCAAATTCAAAGCCAACCTGGGATACAGGAAACCCTGTATTAAAAAAGAAAAGCATTATATGGTCCCTCCCTTAGATGAAGAGCTATAGGTGGTCGATGGCTGCTAAAAGACAGAGAATCAGTTTTCTTCAGGGAATAGATTGCCCAGTCTCAAGTGAGCATCTCTAGACACATATACCAACAAGCAATGCTAAGGGAACTCAGTAGATTGCACATGCATGTGTGCTTCTATATACACATATATAATACACATATTTGTAACCATAATAACTAAGGAACGGATTATAAATTTGCGAGGAAAGGGTGGGACACAGGAGGAGTTGGAGGGGAAGAGGTGTTAGTATTTAGTATTTAAGTGGCGCTAGGAACACGTCCCGAACAGGACAAGACCACAGAAGAGTTTTATTAAAGAGGATAGAGGTGACAGGCCTGCGTGAAACACACGTGGGTGAGGAGATAAGGAGAGGGCTCATGCAAGATGGTGCCGGCCTTTTAAAGGTTGGGCCACGCATGCGTACAGGGACTCCTGTGGGTACTCCACGCATGCGAGTAGATTACATGGCTGCGCGCGCGCTTTACGCAATCACGTAAGGCCACAGAGTCCCGGTCCCGCGAGATGTCTGACCCAGAGATGGCTATTCTACACCAGAAATAGTTAGGCGGTCCGCCGGGGAAGCCCAACCGTGTGAACATGTAATTCTCTATCAGGAAGGAGCAGTAGAAGAGATGTAGACAGATTCAGTGCTCATATGTGAAGTTCACACACGCACAAGAAAAGGACTGTCTTTGGTCAGTAGAAGTATTTTTAAGTTTCAGTCATGTTCCTTTGCCATGACTTCAATATCCTTTAATTTTTTTCCTTTGAAGTATTTTTGACAGCTTCTTTAGTAAATTGTGTAACAAGATATTTTAAATTTGTTTTGTACATTAAATACCCCAGAACTGGCATCAACCATTTCCCGAAAGTGTTGGTAGAGCAATAACCCCGTATTTGCAAAACCTCATCTCCACACTCATATTCATAACACTTATCACTATCTGACATTGTATTCATATGGCATTTCATTGTTCATGTTTCTTCCTTTCATAGTCTAAGATAGTAGGACCTTGATGTATGAAGGGCAAGAACTTTCTTTTCTTCATTCGCATTTCCTAAACCCAGAACAAGACTTGGCACACTGGCAGGGTCAGAACCTGCTTTTTCCCACTTGTCAGAAATTGTGATTATCCGCCCCAGCATTAGGGGAGTAGTGGTCTTCTAGAGGCTGAGTCCTAGTCATTCAGTTATTCATTCCATGTACTGGGTGACAGGTCAGTTGCAGGCATCATTCTGGTCATATAATCATGTTTCATTAGACTGGGGTTCACATTGGCTAGGACTGCCCTGATCAGCAATCTGGGAATTGTATAAGTGGGAATGATTCCTCTCCAATGTCAAGCTATAACTAACCTGACAAGGCCAGGTGAGCCCTTGGAATAGAGGGAAATTGGAGCATTGTCCCCCTTCAGGGAGAAAACATTATGTAACTGTGTGTACATTTCATTTCTTTCCTAATCCAGAAGCTACGGTAGCGATTACATGCAGTTTCCATCAAAGTCACGTGTTTAACATTTTAAAGTGTATTTTTAGTGTTCACATGTGTTTAGGTGCTCACTCATCAAGCATGTGGAGGTCAGAGGATATCATCATGGAGCTGGAGCTCTCTTTCTAGTTGTTTTGTTTTTGTTTTTGTTTTTTGTTTTTTGTTTTTTGTTTTTTTTTTTTGTTGTTTTTTCGAGACAGGGTTGCTCTGTGTAGCTTTGCGCTTTTTCCTAGAACTCACTTGGTAGCCCAGGCTGGCCTCGAACTCACAGAGATCCACCTGGTCCCACCTCCCATGCTGGGATTAAAGGCGTGCACTGCCACCACCGCCCGGCTTCTTTCTAGTTTTACATGGGTTCCAGGGATGAATTTGGGGTGCCGGGCTGCAGCAGTAGCCCTATGTGCTGAGCCATGTCTCTGGCTCCTAGAAGTCACATTTTAATGTGTGGGAGGAAGCAGGCTGGGTGAGGCGACCTGTTTGTTGTTCAAGTCCTGCTGATGCCAGACATTCTCTGCAGATCTGCTCTTTACGTTTTTCCCTTACCACTCTCCAGAAGATAAAGGAGGGCAAGAAAGCGTGTGTTAGAAACAGGACATCAAAGAAAGAGTTTCTGTTCTTTTCTGAAGCCCGGAAGTAATTAATCTCATAGCACTGCATTATCTTCAGATACCATCTGCACAGGATTTCCTGTTTACTCCTTACACTGTTATTACAACAGGCCTGTTTGGCAGCCTCACATTGGATCAACCACTCACATGCTCCCCCCACCAAAAAAAAAACCAAACAAACAAAACCAAAACAGAGTTCACAGGACATTCATGGGTGGAAGAGCAGACCTACTCTTCTCAAATCTGCCTCTCCAAGGATACAGTCTGGGGACATTAACGGGGAAAGGGATTGAGCTGATTCAAGGTGTGAGGGCAAAGGAGTCAGAAGTGAAGTCATCTGTGGTCTGAACACAGTCTTGGTGACACTTCACAGGGTGCACGCATGTTCAGAAAATGACTGTGTTAGTATGATCTGAGGGTGGAGTTTTGAGGCTCTTGACACCAAAGGTCACCAGTCCAATGCTAGTGCAGGTCTAAGTGAAGTGTCAGTAGTTTCTACCAAAGTAATCTAGGGAACTGTTTCTACCACAGCCAATACTTCAGACCTTCAGAATTAGTGATAGCTTAACATTTAATTATTTATTTATTTATTCTTTCTTTCTTTCTTTCTTTCTTTCTTTCTTTCTTTCTTTCTTTCTTTCTTTCTTTCTTTCTCTCTCTCTCCCTCCCTCCCTCCCTCCCTCCCTCCCTCCCTCCCTCTCTCTCTCTCTCTCTCTCTCTCTCTCTCTCTCTCTCTCCACACGTGCGCGCACATGCCATGGTATGCATGTGGAGGTCAGTTATTTCATTCTACCATGTGGTTCTCAGGAATCAAACTCAGGCTTGGCAGCAAGCTCCTTTACCTGATGAACCATCTCCCCTGCCACCCAGAACTAGTGATATATTTATTTTTAAAATATTTATTTATTTATTTATTATGTATACAGTGTTCTGCCTGCATGTATCCCTGCAGGGCAGAAAAGAACACCAGATCTCATTATAGGTGGTTGTGAGCCACCATATGATTGCTGGGAATTGAACTCGGGACCTCTGGAAGAGCAGTGAGTGCTCTTAACCTCTGAGCCGTCTCGCCAGCCCCATATTTTTTTATAAGACAGTTTTTGTTTTTGTTTTTTGTTTTTGGTTGTGAGCCTAGCCTTTAACAGCTGAGCCATCTCTCCAGCCTGAGGCAGTTTTTATTTTTTATTTTTTTAATTGGTTTTCGAGACAGGGTTTCCCTGTGTAGCTTTGTGCCTTTCCTGGAACTCACTTGGTAGCCCAGGCTGGCCTTGAACTCACAGAGATCCGCCTGGCTCTGCCTCCAGAGTGCTGGGATTAAAGACATGCGCCACCACCGCCCGATTTTTAAATGTTTTATTTTACTTAAAAAAACATGTTGGGTGTTTTGCCTGTATATTTATCTGTGTACCACATGCTTGAAGTGCCTAAGGAGGCCAGATGAGGGTATGTTAGATTTCCTGGAACTGCAGTTACAGGTGCTGTGTGGGTGCTGGGAATTGAATTCAGGTCCTCTAGAAGAACAGCCAGTGCTCTTAACTGCTGAGCCATCTCTCTTGCCCCAGAATTAGTGATTCCTAAAATCGACAAAAAGCAAGTAACTAAAAGAAAACAATTTATTTTTTCTTTTTAGAGAATTTATTTAGATTTTTCTCTTTAAGTCTCTTTGGTGAGGAGGGGAGTTTGACAGTTCAACCAAAGAGACTCAAGCTCAGGAGAGTATAACATATAAAACCCTAGTAGTCATTAATCAACTCAACAGAGGGGCTCAAACTTCAGCACAAGTCATTGGTGGAACATGGAAATACCAATTGCTGGGCCTTACCCTGAGAACTTCTGACTCAGACAATCTTGGTTAGACCCAAGGATATGCATATGAGCACAGGACCACAGTTTAAAAATCACTGGTGTGGGGGTGGAGGAGATGTCTCAGTGGTTAAGATCACCAGCTGCTCTTCTGGAGGACCTGAGTTTGACTCCTAGTACCCACATAGTGGCTTACAAGAAACTATAACTCTAGTCCCAGGGGACCTGACACCCTTTTGGGGCAATGCATGGGCATGGTGCATAGGCATATATGCAGGCAAAACATCCATATACAAATATTGGTGAAATTATTAAGGCCACTCCACGTAGTTAAAAGGGAGGTTTATTTTGTGGGGTAACTTACAAATGAAGGGATAGGTTGCAGGGTCTGGGAAAGGTATGGTGCAGTCCAGAGGTGTTCTTTGGAGAACTCTGCTCAGTCTACCTCCAGCGTCCAGGGTCCTGGAACCAAGAGAGCCCTCTCCTCTTGATCCTGGGTCTTCAGTGTCCTCTTTCAGCTCTGCCTTGTAGGCGTGACCATTACCGAAGCCTCAATGGGGGTTGGAACTTCCAGGCCAAGACTGGAATGGCTACCCACTACATACAAACAATAAAAATAAATAAGTGACCAGGCATGCTGATGCATGCTTTTAATTCCAGCACTCAGGAAGGAGGCAGAGGCAGGCAGATCTCTGTGAGTTCAAGGCCAGCCTGATCTACAGAGTGAGTTCCAGGGCTGGCTCCATAGCTACTGAGAAATTATCTTGAAAAAACGAAAACTAACTAAATAAATAAATACAATTTAAAAATCACTGACATGAAGGGTGCTGGTGGCGCACACCTTTAATCCCAGCACTCGGGAGGCAGAGGCAGGCGGATCTCTGTGAGTTTGAGGCCAGCCTGGGCTACCAAGTGAGTTCCAGGAAAGGCGCAAAGCTACACAGAGAAACCCTGTCTCAAAAAACAAAAACAAAAAACAACAACAAAAAAATCACTGACACAAATAATAAACAAACCATAGAACCAGCTGTGGTGGTTTGAATAAGAAAGCCCCTCCCCCACCAACAGGCTCATAGATTTGAGTGCTCATAGATTTGAGTGCCACCAGGGAGTGGCACTATTGGGAGGTGTGGCCTTGTTGGAGGAAGTGTGTCACTATGGAGTTGGACTTTGAGGTTTCAGATGCTCAAGCTAGGCCCAGTGTCTCTCTCTTTCTGCTGCCTTCAGATCCAGATGTAGAACTCTCAGCTCCTTCTCTAGCACCATGTCTGCCTGCATGCTGTGATGTCCTGACATGAAGATAGCAGACTAAACTTTGGAAATTGTAAGTCAGTTCCAATTAAATGTTTTCATTTATTTATCCCTAATTAAATGTTGTTGTGGTCATGATGTCTCATCACAGTAATAGAAACCCTAACTATGACACCAAAAAAGTAGAAAGTGACCAATCAGGAGAAGAACAAAAAGAGTTCTAAAGAAGAGGTTAGTAGAACACAAATGCTATAATAGGAAAAAGGGAAAAATCAGGGAGACTTAAGTGTGGAGGAGGATGAGAGGGTAAAACATAGAGAAAGTGGGTGGGAGAAATAAATAACACTAAAGATGGTTTAATTTGAATTAGCCACATGGAGAGATAATGCTCTCCAAATTGTATTATGTTTTAAATATGCTGACAGTGAATTGCCTGACATTAGACTCCCCAAAGTCAATCTGTCCCAGGTTTTTAATCTCTTTGTGGATCACTGCCTGCATTGACACCTTGTCTTAGTTAGGGTTTCAATTGCTGTGAAGAGATACCATGATCACTCCAACTCTCACACAGAAAAACATTTAATTGGGGTGGCTTACAGTTTCAGAGGTTCAGTCTATTATCATCATGGCAGGGAGCATGTTGATGTGCAGGCAGACATGGTGCTGGCTACACACTGATATGCAGGATAAAAGAAGTAGACTGAATAAAGACTGAGTAAAAGAGACCTCAAATCCTGGGGGGAGACCCCCAACAATAACACACGTCCTCCAGCAAGGCCCCACCTCCTAATGGTGCCACTCCCTTTGGGGGCCATTTTCTTTCAAACCACCACACCAACAAATTTGTCTTGTAGATTGCACTTCATATATCTGAACAAGCCTCTCTACTGCAGTTAAAGTAGAGTTAATTGCTATCCTTTTAGTAACCCTAGTAGGGCCATGATTCCAAGGCATTAAAGCCAGATAAGATCAGGGTTTAGGGCTGGAGAGATGGCTTAGAGATTAAGAGCACTGACTTCCGGAGGTCCTAAGTCCATATTCCCAGCAACCACATGATGGCTCACAATCATCTGTAATGAGATCTGGCACCCTCTTCTGTATACATAATAAATAAATAAGTCTTTAAAAGCAAAATAAAGATCAGGGCTTAAACTCAGGCCTTGCTAGTTGCTGGCTGTATTACCTTTTAAGCCTGTTGGGAATAAAATGGAAATCATCATGCTAACTATTCAGGGTTATTGCTCAGAGAGTGACATTTGTTAGCTATGATACAAAGCATTAGCATGTAGCTTGACTTATATACAGCATTCGTAAAAGGTGGTGGTTGTTACTAGTATGGCCACATTAAGAAATAGGACTTCATTCAATTAACAACAGGATTTTTGTTGTTGGTGAATGCCAGTAATTGTTTTATATTTTTTTGAACTTCCTGTGTTTATATGCCTCAGCCCAAAGAAAGATCTGATTTCTTGAAGCCAGAAAAAAAGATCACTGATATACTGCTGTGGATAATAAACAAACACAATAGCACTTAGTCTTTATGGAATACCTGGAAGATCACACTGAGCTAACAGGGCTGGTAGAAGTACGTGACCTGAGGCCAAGCAAAGGGTATGTAGTATTCCTACTCGAGAGTACATGGAGAAGAAATAGGAGGTGCCTCCCAAGTGCTGGGATTAAAGGTGTGTGCCACCACCTGGCTAAATTCTTAAACATATTTTATTTATTATTTTTATTTCATATGAAATGTGTTTTATTTGCATATATATCTATCTGTACACTACATGTGTATAGCATGTGTGGAGGCCAGAAGAGGGCATCAGTTTCCCTGTGATTGAAGTGTAGACAGATATTTCTTTGGGCTGCCAGCTCACAAAAAATGACATGGAGACTTATTAATTATAAAAGCTTGAGCTATAGCTTAGGCTTGTCCCACTAACTCTTAAAACTTAAATCAACCAATTTATATTAATCTATGATTTTTACCTCTCTTCCATATTGCACCTCATGTTTCCTATCCATGTCTCCTGGTGTCTCCTGTGTGCCTAGACTCTTCTTCCTTTTCTCCCCTGGAATTCCACCTATACCTCCTGCCTGGCCATTGGCCATTCAGCTTTTTATTACACCAATCATAGCAATACACCTTCACACAGTGTACAAATATCCCACAATAATGAAACTAAAATTAGACAGTTGTTAACAGTCACATGGATGATGGGAATAGAACTTGGGCTCTTTGGAAAAGCAGCCAGTGCTCTTTTTTTTCCTTTTCCTTTTCCTTTTTTGTTTGTTTGTTTGTTTTAGCTGAGGATCGAACCCAGGGCCTTGTGCTTACTAGGCAAGCACTCTACCACTGAGCTAAATCCCCAACCCTTGCTTTTTGTTTGTTTGTTTGCTTGTTTTTTTATTAAAACTTTTTGGCCATTAGCTCAGGTTAACTATTGATGAGCTCTTACACATAAATTAACCCATAATTCTTATCTTTGTTTAGCCACATGGCTTGGTACCTTCTTTCAGGTCTGCCTTCACATCTTGCTTCCTCTGTGTCTGGCTGGTGACTCCTGACTCAGCCTTCCTGTTTCCAGAATTCTTCTCTCTGCTTATCCCACCTATACTATACTTCCTGCCTGGCTCCTGGCCAATCAGCATTTTATTTATTAACCAATCAGAGCAACACATAGCATATAAAGTGATATCCACAGCACTTGCCCTTTTCTTTTTTTTTTAAAGGAAGGTTTTAACTTTAACATAGTAAAATTACATATGACAAAACAATTATCAAGCAAGAATTACAGTTACAATATCTAGTCTATTTACAATATCTAGTCTATTTGTATTTGGCAAAATTAAAGAAGATATCCTATCTATCCTATATTTGTGAGTCTAAGGTTTCATATCTAACTTACCTTTTATCATAACTAAGGAAATTATAACTATCTAGTCTTCAACTACATCAAAGACCTCAGAAGGATATAATATTACCTAAGTAAACAGGAAGTGCATTATAAGCAACTTTCAAAAATCTAGAATGACAGAGACAGCTGGCAGCCTGGACAGTCATCCAAAGTTCCTCTGTAAAGTTGGGGCATCTGTCTTCAGCCCACAGGACTAGAGCCTCTCAGTCACTTCTCTCTGTGTCCAGTAGAATGTCTGGCAGTTTTCTCTGCAAAGCAGGAACCTGAAGGACCATTTTACCAAGCAAAGTTTAGTGGTCACCTTCCTGGGTCCTGCATGCTTGATCATTTTCTTTTTTTTTATTATTTTATTTTATTTTTTCTATCATCTGCTTGATACAGTACAAATTCTTATCCTAATAGTGAAATGTTTCACTGATGCTTGCCCAGTGATTGAGTAAAACCAAGACTTATTATAAGTGACACTCATTCTAGGGTCCCCCCTGCAACGTAGCCTCCCTGGATCTGTGGGTTGCAGTCTGATTGTTCTTTGCTTTATATCTAGCATATCTATTTTTTATATCTATTTTAAAATGGCTTTTTGAGACAGGTTTTCTCTGTGTAGATTTGAAGTCTGTTCTGAAACTTGCTCTGTAGACCAGGCTGGCCTTGAACTCAGAGATCCACCTGCCTCTGCCTCCTGAGTGCTGGGTATCACTACCACCACCCAGCACAGCCAATACTCTAAACTGAGGAGCCATCTACAGGCTAGAGAGATGGCTCAGTAGTTGGGAGCTGGGGCTGCTCTTCTGGTAGACCAGGGTTCAATTCCCAGCACCCACATGGCAGCTCACAACTGTCCCATTTCCAAGGGAAATAAGACTACTGAGGTACTTCTCTCTAGTTCACTTTTAACTAAATTCACAATGAAGGTTGGGGTATAGGAAGGTTAAGTAAATCAAGGAAATGACTTTTCAGGGAGGCTGCTTAGTAGGAAAATCTGGAATTAATCAAGAGCTTTCTCTTTTATGTCAGGAAGTTTCCAAGGTTCTAACTGCCTAATCTTAGTGAATAATTGATGCTGGCCAGGACATTGCTTAATTAAAAAACAAACAAACTGCATGTGGGGTTGTGGTGGCACGTGCCTTTAATCCCAGCACTCGGGAGGCAGAGCCAGGTGGATCTCTGGGAGTTCAAGGCCAGCCTCGTCTACAGAGTGAGTTCCAGGACAGGCTCCAAAGCTACAGAGAAATCCTGCCTTGAAAAACCAAAAACCTGCATTATTATTTTCTTTCTTTCTTTCTTTCTTTCTTTCTTTCTTTCTTTCTTTCTTTCTTTCCTTCCTTCCTTCCTTCCTTCCTTCCTTCCTTCCTTTCTTTCTTTCTCTTTCTTTCTTTCTTTTCTTCTTCTTCTTCTTTTTTTTTTTGAGACAGGGTTTCTCTGTAGCTTTGGAGCCTGTCCTAGACTAGCTCTGTAGACCAGGCTGGCCTTGAACTCAAAGAGATCCACCTGCCTCTGCCTCCCGAGTGCTGGGATTACAGGCGTGCACCACCACCACCTGGCACATTATTATTTTCAATATTAATATTATTGAAAAAAATAAAAGTGGACATGGTGATGCACACCTGTATTCTCAGCACTTGGTGAGTTCAAGGCCAGTTTGGTCTACATGAGACACTATGGAAAAGATACAATAAAATTTAGACATAATACATAGAAAAAATTCAGTAAAGACTGTCTAAGACAGTGGTTCTCAACTTTTCTAATGCTGTGACCCTTTAATACAGTCCCTCGTGTTGTGGTGACCCACAACCATAAAATTATTTTTGTTGCTACTTCACAACTATAATTTTGCTACTGTTATGGATCATAATGTAGATATCTGATATGCAGGATATCTGATCTGCAACCTCTGTGAAAAGGTCCTTTGACCCTAGAGGGATCACGACCCACAGGTTGAGAACCACTGGTCTAAGATGTTTATAGTAAACACTTGCAATCACCTGTGGTTAATTCTCATGATCAATGATGCATTCCCACTAATCAATGCAGAGAGGTGGGTGAATAGGATAGACAAATAGGTATCTGGAAGTCTGTCTCTGACTGTCTGTCCATGCCTTTGTGATGTCTCCATCCTTGAGTGTGAGCTGGGAGCTAGGGGAGGCTATGTACAGCCACTGAAGTTGGAATCATTCAAGGTTTCCCTTTGTTTCCTGACTGGGATGCTCCCAGGGGAAAGCTCAAGTTATGATACTATGATCAATTTTATTCATTTCTCATTTATGAAGAAGTAGAAATACCTTAGAAATTGCCATTTCACTCATTTCCAGGAGTACTCTTCAGTGGCATTAAATACATCCACATTGTCCTGGAGATGGACGTCAGTGGGAAGGACAAAGCCCTGGATTTAATCCTCAACAGCTATACACAAATAAATACAATCACATTGTTGTGAAATTGTCACCAACATTCTTCCCCAGTACTTACATTGCATCACTGGAATTCTATACTCATTAAAATAATTTCCTGGGTTGGGGATTTAGCTTAGCAAGCACAAGGCCCTGGGTTCAGTCCTCAGACCTGATTAATAATAATAATAATAATAATAATAATAATAATAATAATTTCCTATTTTCCCTCCCACAGACCCTGAAATCCACCATTCTACTCTCCATTTCATATGAATTTGGCTACTGAGTACATAATAGAAATGGAATCATAGTGTGTTTGCCCTTTGCTGTCTTGCTTCTTTTGCTTAGCATGTTTTCAAGGGGTTTACCTGTATAGTGTAGCATTTAACAGACATTATTTAATTTTGAAGGCCAAATGACAGTCCATACTGTGGATATGCCATACTTTGCTTGTCTGTCTATAAACATAGGTGTTTCCATCATTTGACCATTATGGATAATGCTACTATGATTATGGATGGGAAGCTACCTCATTTGAATCATATCTTTTCACTATATGCCTAGAAGGTGAATTACTGGATCATGTGTTAGTTCTATGTCTAATTTTTGAAGGGCTGCTATACTGTTTTCTAAAGAGGTTGCATCGTTTGTGTTTACATGAACAATACAAAGTGTCCCACTTTCTTCATATCTCCATCAACATTTTTCTTTTTGGTTTTCCGAGACAGGGTTTCTCTGTGTAGTTTTGCACCTTTCCTGTAACTCGCTTTGGAGACCAGGCTGGCCTCGAACTCAGAGATCTGTCTGGCTCTGCCTCCTGAGTGCTGCTGCTGCCGCCACCTCCACCGCTGCCACCACCACCGCCACCACCACCACCACCACCACCTGGCTCACATTTTGTTTTTTTTTATAATAGCTATCTTAATAGATGCTAAACTATGCATCTTAAAGTAAACTGTTAGTTATTTTATATATAAAGGTTTCATATTAATATTATTGAAAAAATCAAAATGACATGGTGTTGCACTTGTTAGAGAGAGGCAGCAGGACTGGGAGTTCAAGATCAGTTTGGTCTACGTGACACCCTGTGAGAAAGTAACAATTTCAATTCAGATATAGAAAACAGTAAGTGCTGTGGATGGCAGGAAAACAGTCAAAAGTTAGGTGAAAACATAGAATATTTGTAAACTATATGGAGTTTATATCTGCAGAATGTTTGGCAAACTCACTCACTAAGAGATGGGTGAGTTAAAGCAATATTTGGAGCTGGGCACAGAGATGCATATTTGTTATCTCAGTACTCAAGTGTGGAGGCAGGAGGATTCTGATTTCAAGGTCATCTTCAACCAGATAGCCAGTTCATGGCCACCCTGGGTTACAAGAGATCCTGTATTTAAAAGAGAAAGCAATAGTTGGTGCCTTTTAGGCCCTAGTCATTTAATGTCGGTGCAAATCAGAGCTATAATAGTCAGTGAAATAGGCAGAATGTGAACGAGTAAGTATGTAGTGATTAGGATTCTGGATAATATGTATTTTAGCTAAGTGCTTTCCTTTGTATTTAAACTGCACTCAGAAAACCATGTCTGAACTGCACACATCTGTTTTCAGAGACTGAGGGTCAGGCAGAGGAGACACACAGGGTTCAGTTTACACATACACCTCTTTCTGTCTTTCTGCAAAACTTGTAATTAGGAAAATATATTAAGATAGAAACAGGGAGCTAGGGAGATGGCTAAGCAGCATGACATGAGCTTTGTCTCCGGAACCTTGAGGTGGGGGTTTGGGGATATGGGTTTGGGAGGGTGTCTCTGAGACCACCACTGCCAGCAGAGTAATGGTCTGAGGGAGGCAAGAAGTCAGTTGAGTTCAGCATGACTAAGGAGCCACTGTTGATTCAAAACACAGGTTCTATAAAGTGACTGAGAAAAACAAGTTTACAATAAGAGTCTGCGGGAGGGTTTCATGTGTTCTTGGACATACAGACAGTATAAAGGTCACCAGGCTATTAGCCAAGTCCATTCCCAGCCTTCTGGGCAGATAACAGGCTGTGCATTCCTTTGAAGGAACAACCCCATGTGTTTAACATTTCAGATTCCCCTAGTGCTTATCTGGGAGCACAAAGATTGGCCTCCTACAGAACCCATAGGGTGAAAGGAAGAAAGGGACTCATGCAGCTTGTTCTCTGACCTCTACACTCATACACTGAAGCACAGTCACATCAATATCTACACACACACACACACACACACACACACACACACACACACACACACAAATACATGTAAAATGACTTTAAAATGTAAAAATAAAAATGTAACCCAACTGACAAAAATCCTGTACATCTATTAAATTTTGAAGTGCATACATAATACATTGACTTGTTGAGCAAAGTGTATTTAGATGAAAACAGTTATTTTGGCAGTATATCTTCAGGTGTATTTTCTGTCTCAAACTTCTTCCAAAATAATTGTGCAGTTTTCTCTTCAGTTCAGGCAGGAAGTGAATATCTAGTTTGGGGCTTAGAGACAGTAGAAAATCGTGTGTTTAGGGAATCGCTGCCAGTGGGTTGTAAATTCTAGAAAGATCTGGCTTATGTCAGGATTCTAAGCCCCTCCTTTCCCCTTTCCTGTTTGAAAAGCTTCAGGATCTGAGCCTTTCAGAACTGCAATTTTGATTCTGACCACCAGGTGGCAGATGTCTTCATTGTCCTTAATTAAAGGATATAGGATTTTGTGAGTGTGTGTGTGTGTGTGTGTGTGTGTGTGTGTGTGTGTGTGTGTGTAATTCAAAGCAAATGTTTGTTTTTTTAATAAAATCACATCAGAAAGCATAGGGTTAAAACAAACAAAAACTTCAACACTCCTCCCCAACTCAAAACAAAAAAATCCCTCAAAAAATTATGTATATATATTTGGTAATAGAAGATGATGCAACAATGAATCCAAGTGGAACAGAGGAGCAGTGTTAGTTTCTAATTTCTAAACAAGCACACCTCACACTTATTTATCTCAAAATATTTTGACAGTTAGCTGTATTACAGTATATATATATATATATATATATATTACATATATATGTATTACAGTAAATGCTTTGCTGTAAATAAAAAGTACAAGATTCCAATGAGTTTTAAAGCTAATTAACAGTGCTCTCAAATACGGACAGCCAGCTATAGCTCTCTGAAACAGGTATGTATGCTGCCTAAAAGATTGAGTGTACTTAAATGGGTCTGAATGAAGTGGGACTTTCATGCTATGAAAAATATTTCAGGATGTAGTATGATAGGGCTACAACAGCAATAGCACCATTATCAGAAATCACAGAAGAGCTTATTGCTGTACCTTGCATGAATAAAAACAACTGCATCACAGGAAACACAACCACGTGATCCACTGAACTTCACAACGTTTTTACTCAAAAGAGAATAAGTCATACATCTTTTCTGTAAAAATTTCAAGTATTGGATGTGCAGCTTCACATTACATCACCATGTTTTGCCTTATTTTCCAAGTACACAAAACAACGTGGTGAAATAAGATGTCCACATGAAAAATAAAGCCTACAAAACAGTTCCAGAGCTCGGAAAGATTATTCATATGGCACATTGTCATCTCCAAGGTCCAAACTCTCTAAACAAAGTCCATGTATACATCTTGTTTATTTTTCTTTGCCACACTAACTTTATTGAGGTAAAATCACAATTGTAGTTCTTCAGTCAGTAAGTAGACACAAATATTTTCCTACACAGTTAATAAAAACAGGAGGTCAAGCTGAATATGCCAAAATAATGTTGTTGGTATTTTACTCTTTTGGCTCTTTAGGGGCCCACCACCCAGCTCCCAAATAAATTACACATAGAGGCTTATTCTTAATTATAAATGCCTGGCTTTAGCTTGGCTTAGTTTCTAGCCAGGTTTTCTTTTTTCTTTTTTTTTTTTTTTTCTTTTTGGTTTTTCGAGACAGGGTTTCTCTCTGTAGCTTTGGAGCCTGTCCTGGACTAGCTCTGTAGACCAGGCTGGCCTCGAACTCATAGAGATCCACCTGCCTCTGCCTCCCGAGTGTGGGATTAAAGGGGTGTGCCACCACTGGCCGGCCAGGTTTTCTTAACTTTAAATTATCCCATCTATCTTTTGCCTCTGGGTCTTCCCTGATCTCTTGCTTCTGTAAATCTTACTCTTACTCTATGTCTTGGTTGTAGCTGAGTGGCTAGCCCCTGATGTCCTCCTCCTGTTCTGGCTCCTCTTTTTCAACTCCCTCTTCCCTGATTTCTTCTCCTATTTATTCTCTCTGCTTGCCAGCCCCACCTATCCTTTCTCCTGCCTCACCATTGGCTGTTCAGTTCTGTATTAGACCATCAGGCGTGTTAGGCACAGTAGCACAGCTTCACTGAGTTAAACAAAGGCAACATAAACAAAAGTAACACACCTTAAAATAATATTCTACAGCATGATATTTTCAGCCAGACATTTTAGCATCTTGAAGAATATTAGAGAAGAGATTTTTTTTTGGGTTGGTTTCCATAGCTTGATAGGCTCAAAATGAAAACACCCCCCACCCACCCACACACACACTTCTTCAACAACAAAGAACATCACTGTTATCCACATAGGAATGGAGCATCCCTTCTCTGTTTTCTCTGACCTGACATCGGAAAGTCAAGGGCCACAGCAGAACCCAATGTTATTTTTTAGAGCTTTATTAGGAGGGAAAATGGGTGTGGGGAAGGGGACCGGGCTTGTTAAGAGAGAAAGATGTTGGAGGGAGTGGAGCAGAGAGGAAACAGAATGAGAGGGTGGGTGTCCTAGTTTGGCTTTTTTAAAGTGGGGATTTCGTCAGCACCTGCTGATGATGTAAGACATTAGACACATGCTGCGCATGTACAGCATCCTAACATTCGAGACTCTTTGCTTATTATAAAAAAGAGAGTGAATAGGAATAGGGGCGTCATTTCTTTTGGAAAAACTACTTCTAGCTAACTTGGTGGGCATTGGTTGGTTCTTAGGTGGAGTAGGGAAAGGGGTCTTCCAAGGTAGACAGTCAGCTTGGGATGGTTGTTTGTCCTGCTGTCCTGGAGCCGTCTATCCCTTTTGGATTGGCACTCTGGCTGCTTTGGTGTCTTAGGATGCTGTTGAGACAGGAAAAGCCTGAAGTAGATCCAACCTGTCCAGATGGATTTAAGCTGGTTTCTGGAGCTTGGGAAAAAATTTGAACATGTTAAGAAGCAGCCATGAGAAGATTAGTGACCATTTGTGGTGTTTAGTACTCTGCTTATATCAGTTAGTGTTAATGAGAGAGATAGAGAGATTGGAACATGTTAAGCTTTATCAGAGACAGGTTATTTTAAGGCACCTATTTCCTTTACTAGTTTAGCATCCAGGAGACAGGTGATCAATTGTTGAGAGCATTTAACAGTAATAGATGATTATATTAAAATCTGATTTTTTAAGGCACAGATTAAAGTCTGTTTTTGCAGAACCCAGACACTTTTGGGTCTGAGGGTGTAAATACCTGTTAGCTGTTACAGTTTCTTACTTGATGATCTCTGGACTCCAGTTCTGTGGTGGTCCTGTTCCATTAGCTGAGCAGTGAGTTAGAACAGGGAACTGGGAAGAGAAAAGCTTGTGGTGCTTGAGAACTTATTTGAGATTAGGGACAAGGCAGAGATCAGGACCCTGTCTGTGTGCATGAGGAGGAGAAGCACTTCTGACAGGTCTGGAGTGAGGCACATGGAGGGAGCAATGAAATGAAAGCTCCACTGGAAATCTTTTCCCATTAAGTAATCCTGAAAGTACAATTAAGTCTGGTGAGGTGGGTAAGGCTGTCCTCCCTACCCCGACAATAGGGAAACAAGGAGAGGTGACACCCCAAAACTCCCAGGACTGGATTAGTGGCTCTGGTGTCCAGAAGGAAAGAAATGGATCGCTTCCCTGCTGAGTTCTGGGTTCCCTGTAAGCCTGTAGCCAAGCCTAGGTCTACTGGAGGTCTTAGCTTGATGTACCCATGTCATCTTGGTGCCTGGGGGCAGTCAGCTGACTGGTTGTCTTTCTAGGCAGCACTTTCAACAAGGCTCAACTGATGGCCTGGTAGGGCACTCACTAGCCCCCATGGCCCTTTTCCTCACTTAAAACAGGGACCCAGTCAATGGCTTTCAGGAGCCAGTGTGTGCCAGTACTTGGCAATTTTGTTCTCAGGCTTTCTTGGGCTTTTTAATCTCTCTCCCCTGGTATACCTTAAACACCACAGATGACACTTTTGCCTTGCTCTCCAGATGCCTATGTCAGGGGGGTAGACCAGCCAGGAGGCAGGCTATAAACTGATCTCTGCTTAAGAGCCATCCTGATTATTGTAAACTTATTTGCATGGATCTTAGCCTGCTTCCAGACCTGTCCAGCAGAACCCAATGCTAGTTTTTAGAGCTTTATTAGGAGGGAAAAATGGGTGTGGAGAAGGAGACTAGGCCTAGTGAGAGAGAAAGATATTGTAGGGAGCAGAGCAGAGTAGAGAGGAAACAGGAAGAGAGGTGGGGGTCCACATTCTGCTTTTTAAAGGTGGGGATTGCATCAGCGTCTGCTGATGATGTAAGACGTTAGACCCAAGCTGTGCATGTACAGAATCCTAACACCAAGAATACCTGCAACAGAAAAGCAGAAGGGGGTCACTGGGAACAGGAGCTGTAGGAGGAGAGCAAGGTCGGGGGGGGGGGGTGTGTGGGGGGGACAAAACTCAACAAAAACAAAAGTATTCATGGAAATGCCATAAGGAAACTTGTTACTGTGGTGGTTTTGTGTTCCCTGAAATATTGTGCACCCTAATAAACTTATCTGGGGTCAGAGACAGAACAGCCACAATATTAAACATAGAGGATAGGCAGTGGTAGCACATGCCTTTAATCCTAGCATTACAGAGGCAGAGATCCATCTGTTCAAGGATACAGCCAAGCATGGTGACTCACGCCTTTAATCCCAAGAAGTGAGAATTTAATCCCGGGGAGTGATGGTAGAAAATAGAAAGGTATATAAGGCGTAAGGACCAGAAACTAGAAGCTTTGGGCTCGTTAAGCTTTTAGGCTTTGGAGCAGCACAGTTCAGCTGAGATTCATTCTGGATGAGGACACAGAAGTTTCCAGTCTGAGGAAACAGGATCAGCTGAGGAACTGGCGAGGTGAGAAAGCTGTGGCTTGTTCTGCTTCTCTGATCTTCCCCCAATAACTGGCTCCGGGTTTGATCTTATTAATAAGACCATTTAAGATTCATGCTACATGTTACTTTATCAGGTTTTTTTTTTTTTTTCCGAGACAGGGTTTCTCTATGTAGTTTTGGTGCCTGTCCTGGAACTCACTTGGTAGGCCAGGCTGGCCTCGAACTCACAAGAGATCCTCCTGGCTCTGCCTCCCTAGTGCTGGGATTAAAGGCGTGTGCCACCACCACCCGGTATCAGTTTTTGTTTTTGTTTTTAGGATGAACAAAAAAGACCAACAAGAAATGATGATGCAGTTGGAGGCTATCACTTGCCCAGAATGCATGAATCTATCCATAGAAGCAAATGAAAAACAGAAGATTGTACAAAGAGTACTTATTCATTTGAGTTGCTGGTATTCCTCTCAGGTGTTAGATCAGCACCATGGAGCCACATTCTCAACCACAAAGATTTGTTTGTTTTTTTCTAGACAGGGTTTCTCTGTACAGCCCTGGCTGTCCTGGAACTCACTCTGTAGACTAGGCTGGCCTCAAACTCACAGAATGATATAACACGAATTTCTTTTCTCTTCTCTTCTCTCTCTCAATCCCCCCCCTTTTTTTCCGAGACAGGGTTTCTCTGTGTAGTTTTGTGCCTGTTCTGGAACTTGATCTGTAGACCAGGCTGGCCTTGAACTCACAGAGATTCACCTGCCTCTGCCTCCTGAGTGCTGGTATTAAAGGCATGTGCTACCATGTAACATGAATTTCTAAACAGTCTTTTAATAAAAAACCTAGTACCACATATTGGTGTAAATGCTGAAAGATCAGAGAGACAAAGCAACAAACCTCCTCTTACCTCTAGGACGCCTCAGCCTAAAAAGCTTTTTAGCCAAATGGCCTCTAGCTGAAAGGGGTTCCTCAGCTGAAAAGCCTTTAGTTCCTGTCTCCTCATGCCTTATATACTTTTCCACGTCCAGCTATCACTTCTGGGGATTAAAGGCATGTATGCTTCCCAGTACTGGGATTTAAGGTGTGTGCCAACTCTGCCTGGCTCTGTTTTCTCTTAGACTGAGACTTTGTACTCACAGAGATCCAGATGGATCTCTGCCTCCTGAGTGCTAGGATTAAAGGTGTGTGCCACTACTGTCTGGCCTCTATGTTTAATCTAGTGGCTTGTTCTGTCCTCTGATCTTCAGGCAAATTTTATTAGGGTACACAATATATTACCACAGAATTTCACCTGCCTCTGCCTTCTGAGTGCTGGGATTAAAGGCCTGTACCACCATGCTTGGGTGATTGGCTTTTGAGACAGATCCCCATTATGTGCTCTGGGTTTACCTGGAACTCCTATCTGCCTCTGTCTCCTGAATGCTTGTACCTCCTTCCTGTTCTTCTCAGACAAGGTTGGATCTGTCCATAGTGTAGGGAAGGCTCTCAGGGAGGAAAACACAGTTTGAGCTGCCCATAACTCTTCTTGAGCCTTAGTTTACCTCTTTTTTTTTTTTTTAAGATTTATTCATTTATTTATATACAGTATTCTGCCTGCATGTGTCCCTGAAGGCCAGAAGAGGGCACCAGATCTCATTACAAGTGGTTGTGAGCCACCATGTGGTTGCTGGGAATTGAACTCAGGACCTCTGGAAGGGCAGTCGGTGCTCTTAACCACTGAGCAATCTCTTCAGCCCCTAGTTTACCTCTTAATAAGAGAAGACTGCTGTAGCATCCTACCTAAATTAAGTGTGCTGCATGATCAAGTAATCTATGCTTATGCATGCATAGCTATGTAGGCCCATATTCACATACTTGCTGGGGGGGGCATAAAAGGTGAACCCCATGTACCCTCCCCCTTCTTCCACACGTCTTCCAAATAGCCCTAAGCACATCCTTTCCGATCCCTCCCTTCTCCTAATAAACTCTTATAGTGGGTTGTGTTGTGCCTTGTGACTTTTTCTCACAGGGTAAATAGCGCTGCATAAAACTAACAGAAACTTCAAGCTGGGTGATCGAAGTAAAGAAAAAGAACATTAGCTGATCTACATTCCTTTATGGATTGAGGCCACATCAAGTTCTGGTTTTAGAAAAAAAAAAAAACACAACCAAGAAGTAGCAGAAACCTCTTTATGAACCAACCTCCTATTCTAGGCCACTGCCAGCTTCTCTGTGGCCTGATCCTCTCTGTATGCAGCCAAGGCAGATTCACTGTAAACAGTTTGTGTTCACCTCTCCCAAACTTTATTATAGAACCTTCCAGCCCCTTAGGTCCAGAAGACACCATTTTCAATTGCTAACTGGCCATGCTGCTACTAGCTTAAGGAATTTATTCCAAGAGCAGGCCTTCACTTTTTGCCTGCAATCTGTATAGCTCAATAATCCTTCTATTTGCAGAGACCTCTTTGTATCATTGGTTTGATTTAAGTCTGCCTCTCTCTCCTCCTTCCCCTTGTCCACCTTTTCTGCCTCCCCATTCTCTTCCTTTTTTTTTTTTTTTTTTTGGTTTTTTGAGACAGGGTTTCTCTGTGTAGCTTTGCGCCTTTCCTGGATCTCGATCTGTAGACCAGGCTGGCTTCTAACTCACAAAGATCCGCCTGCATCTGCCTCCTGAGTGCTGGGATGAAAGGCGTGCGCCACCGCCGCTACCACCACCACCCCGCTTCCTTGTTGTTTTAGTCACACCAGAGTGTAGATTTTTCCTGGAGAGAATGTGTGATTCCAACTGTTATCTCTCAAGTACCATTATCTCTGTAAGGCTTTCTAACCCATAATATCCCAGGGCAGTTTCTCGGAAGCTAGCTCTGCCATCATTGTATAAACACTCCCAGAAGAAATCTAACCTAACAAGGGACTCAAAAATTTTTCCCAGTGAGCATTCAAGACACTTGAACACGTGGAACTCCAGGTTATGTTTGGAGTCCCACCTCCCAAGTGCTCTGTGCTTTTGAAAAATTGCATATTACCCTTGCTTCCTTAAGGGGCCCTGTCTTCCTTGTGTGCCTCTTTAGCAGGCTGGGGATTAAATGGACAGATTTTAGTTCTTTGTACATATGTGATGACAGTATGCATTTGATGAACTCTTTAAAGGAGTATCATCACCATCATTTTAAAGATATAGAAACTGAGATTCAGGAAGGATATGGATCAGTTTTTGTCTTTGGGAACAACACTAGGCTTACAAAGTAAAGAGACCTGATGATAACTTGGTAGTGACCATGTGTGGTATTGTTTTGGTCTATGATAACGAGAAATGGATAAGGAGCTTTCTTACTCTGTGTAGGATTATTTTATTTTTTCCCTTGACACAGGTTCTTTGCAGAATTCTTGGAAAATACTTGAAAACAAAAAGATGCAGGAATAAACATCCAGAAACCACCAATTAGAGCAGCCTACCCCTTTCTGGGATTTGCTGACACCTAGTGGTGGGTGGATTAAAATAGGTAGAGATAGGGGGGAAATTCCGGTTCCATCTTACTCTGGCTTCAATGGGCACCTCCAGCCTCAGGCCCCAGTGCTAGGATTACAGGTATGTGTGGCCATGTCTGGATTGACTTTTAAAATGCCATTAAAAGTATATAAGTTATAAATATACACCTTGATAACTCTTCCCAAAACAAACACATTCGTCTGGCTAGAAATCAAATTAGGAAAGAAAACATTACTAGCATCCTCTACACCACATTGATGTCCTCTTCTTCAGCCAGGTGCAGTCATTGTTGGGACTTATGAAAACTTAGATCAATTTTGTCTGTTTTTAAATATTATTTAAATGTAATCATCCAGATAGTACTCCTGCATATCTGCCTTTTTCCCATTCAACATTATCAGTTCATTAATCATCCATCTGGTTGCATGAGAATGTAATTTATTCACTGTTATTGCTGTATAGTGATTTATTGCCTAAATATAATTGGGAATAAAAAATTCACCATTGGCAAAATAGTAAGACAAAATTATTGAGAATATAAAGTTCTTGACTAGCATAATTCATCATGTTAATGTCACTAATGAATACACAAGTCTACACAATAAAAGTAGATAGTATACTTTCTCTTTAGAAATGAAAAAATTCTACAAAGTTGACTGAACACAGGATGTAAAGCAAGTCTCAACAAACTGCCAAGATTGAAATAGCACAGAGTATATTCTTTGACCATTATGAAATAAAGTTAGAAATTAAGCATAAAAGTAGAAGTCACTGTATGTTTTGAAATTAAGAAGTATATTTCTATTTTATTTTATTTTTTATGTGTATGAGTGTTTTGCTTCTGTTGTATGTTTATGCCTGATAACTAGGGTGGGCAGAATCATGCATCAGATCCCTTGGGACTGGAGTATAGACAGTTGTGAGCCACCATGTGGGTGTTGGGAACCAAACCTGGGTCTTCTGGAAGAGCACTATGTGCTCTTGACTTTTAAGCCCCAGGAAATATATGTCTAAATAACTTACTGTCCAAATAAGAAATAAAATAGATATTTGAAAACATTTTGATAAATGAAATTATGACATAAGAAAATTTTTGTGATATGAAATCTAAGCAGGCCTTTTTGTGGGGTAGAAACTGGCAGGTTCATTCTAAAATAGCCGTGAATAGCCAAAAGCATTTAGGGAAAGAACAAAATTGAAGAACTCACAGTATCTGATTTTGAGACTTACTGTAAAGCACAGATATCAAGAATGTGGTTTGGAGGACTAGATAGGCATACAGATCAATGAGCCAGAATAAAGAGGAAAGAATTAGATCCACTCATTTGGTCAACTGATTTTAAATAAAGGCATCAAAATAACTCAGCAGAGGAAGAAAAGAATATTTTCAACAAACAATTGGACAGAGATATGGAGATGAATGAACCTTGACTCATAGCTTATACGAAAATTAACTCAAAATGCACCACCAACCTAAATATAGAAGCTTAAATGACAAAGTGTCTAGAAATAATAAAAATATTTTTTTGATCTTTTGTTAGGACACAGAGAGCCCAAACCATGAATATCCATTGAACTGGATTTATCAAAATTAAAATCTCCTCAAGATACTGTTAAGAAAATGAAAAGCAAAACCGTATGCTTGGGTAAGGAACTTGGAAAGCGACAAATCTGATGGAGGACCTCTATTCACAATATCTAAATGAATTGGGACTGGGGATGGAGTGGAGCTGCCATAGCACTTGCCTAGCAAAAGCAAAGCCCTGCTTCAGTCCCCAGCACTGCTTAAACTAGGTCTAAACCCAGGACAATAGGGTGGAGGCAGGAAGATCAGACATTTAAGGTTATCCTCATGTACATGAGGAGATTGAGGCCAGCTTGGGCTGCTTGAGACCCATTTTCGACAAAAATAGCAAAACCAAGTGCAAAATAATTCTGATTGGAATGTAAAATGGTAGAGACACATTAAAAGCAGCTTTTAAAACATGATTAAATACATCTTTTTCATTGCCCAACAAGACAAATCTTAAGTAATTTACACAATAGAAATGAAAACATAGGACATGTATGCAAATATTTATAACAGCTTTGTTGGTGGTAATTGGCTAAACCTGGAAAAGATCCAAGTGTCTATAAACTGATGAACGAATTAGCAAATTTTACTATCTATACATATGTAATAAAGATGAACTAATCT
This sequence comes from Onychomys torridus, assembly GCF_903995425.1. NCBI lineage: Eukaryota > Metazoa > Chordata > Mammalia > Rodentia > Cricetidae > Onychomys > Onychomys torridus. The sequence goes on from NC_050466.1 coordinate 116,670,228, forward strand.
ATCAATCAGTCCATAAGGTGAATGAAACTCAAAAGCATTATATTTAGTGAAACTTGGGTTATAAAAGACTGGCATCATTTATATGACATTTTGAAAACAGTAAAATTCGTTTCAATAGTTTCCAGGTTGAGGAGAGGGATTGATCACATTCAGCCTGAGGGAACTTTATGGAGGTGATTAAATTATTGTGTATCATGGTTGTGGTAGGAGTTACATGATTGTATGCAGTTTTCAGTATTCGTAGAACTTAGGTGTAGAGGTGAATGCCTGTAATCCCAGCACTCCGGAGGCTGTGGTTAGAATATCACCAGCTGTGTCCATGGGCTACATGGTGAAACTATGTCTCAAAAACAAAAACCAAAGACCTCAAACTACAAATCATATATACAAAACAAAAGCTCATAAACTTTACCATTAAAAATGAATTTTAAGGCTTGGGAAAGCTATACCTCAACAAACCTAACCTGAAGACAAGAATAGCTGGGAATAAGCATTCAAGAAGCTGGAAAGAGGCTGGAGAGATGGCTCAGTGGTTAAGAGAGCTTGTTGCTCTTGCAAAGGACCTGGGTTCTGTTCCAGGCTCCTACATGGTGGCTCACAACCACTAGTAGCTCAATTTCCAGGGGATTCAACACTCTCTTGTGACCTCTATGAGCACCATGTAGTGCACATACATACTTTTCAGGCAAAACATTACTAAACACAAAATAATACATCTAAAATTTTAAAGAAACTAGAAGATAACCTGCGAAATTACAGTGTGTTAAGCTGTTGGTGATTGTGATGGGAATTCTTGGTTGCCAACTTGACTACATCTGGAATTAACTAAGACCCAAAAGACGTGGTGGTGTGCACTGGAAGTCTCAGGATGCAGAGGAGCTGAGGAGATGGGGAGCAGGGTCTCTGGCAGCAGGACACTGTTGCAGAGGACAGTTTGTTTACTGAAATGGCAGGGCTGGCTTGTGGGGGCAGGGAGGTCAAGGGAGGAGGTGCTGCAGCTTAGTCAGGAGCTCTCCAAGCATACCAGTCAGATTAGCAGACAGCTGGTCACATGATTTCTAAGAAGCCAGTTCCCTGGGGAGGGGGGACAGAAAGAAGCTTGACTAACTTTATCATGACATGGTCTTTGTCTCTATGGAGTTGAGTAGGCCCAAGCCTGATGTGGGTAGGGAGGAGCTCCACTCCTGTTCTCTGAGAGATGTGCAGTGTGGGGGCAATGCTCTACTGTTCCTCATCTGGCTTGGGAACCTACAGCTTGGCACACCAGTGATGGATTTTTTTTTTCTTAATAAAATCATTTGAAGTAGAAAGACCCACTTCTAATCTAGATCTTTGAGGTGGGAAGACTCACCTTTAATCTGGACCACACCTTCTGCTGGAAGCTATATAAAGCACATGGAAGAAAGAAGCTTTCTCTCTCCTCTCTCCTCTCTTTTCTCTCCTCTCCTCTCCTCCTCTCCTCTCTTCCTCTCCTCTCTCTTCTCTCCTTGCTCTCACCTTGCTAGCAAGTCCATTCCTTCACTGGCATTACAGCCCACTTCTTTGGAATTCTGATATATACTGTGTATATTGAAAACCAGCTAAGACATCCAGCCTTATGGAATGAACAACTACTGGATGCTGTTCCTCTAAAGAACTTGGCTAATACAGTGGTATAATTCCTCTTTTGTGAAGTTATGGTCTCCCTTCTTGAGTAGCGCCTGATGTTTTAAACATCAGATATCCTTATTTGAATCAATCATTTCATTGAGGAGTATCTGTTGGTTTTTACTGTGCACACAGGCCTATGTGGCTATTCCACGCATGCCTATAGATCACATGGTTGCACTGCACACTTTACACAACCACACAGCCACAGGATCATGGGTCACACAGGACATTTGACCCAGAAATGACTAGGCAGAAGTAACTAAGTGTCCTGCCGGGCATGTGCAACCATGCCCAACTGTGGGGGCATGTTGGGAATTTCTATCATCCCGGACTCTTTGGTTTTATAAAAAAGGCAGATGAGTGGGTATGGGATGTCATTTCTCTCGAAAACTGCTTCCAGTTTCTTAGGGGAAAGGGGAGGAGAGCTTCTGAAGTCCTGGGATGATGGGCTCTCTGTCATCCATTGCTCTGGAGTTGTCCATTCTTCATGGCTGTGGCCAGGAACCTTTTGTCTGACAAGATACTGGTAACACAGAAAAAGCTTAGAGAGAAAAGAATCATTATTTTATTTTATTTGGAGTGTTCCCAAACTAGGGGAGTTGGCACTTATCTGAGGTAGTTCTGGCCTGTCCAGATGGATTTAAGCTGATTTCTGGAGCTTGGGAAACATTTTGAACATATTAAGAAGCAGCCATAAGAAAATTAGTGATTATTGTGGTGTTTTGTACTCTGCTTAATTTTTACCTGAGACAAGCTTTATTAGAGGTAGTTTATTCAATGCACCTGTTTTCTTTATTAGTTTAGTATTCAGAAACACAGGTGATCAATTACTGAGCATTTAACAATGATATACTGTTACATTATAGTCTATTTTTGTAGAGCCCAGACATTTTTGGGTCGGGGAGTGTAAATACCTTTTGATTATTACTGTTTTTTGTTTTTTCCTTACCACCTGGATATTTTTTGATGGTCCTTTTGCCTCTGGTTCTGTGTGGCTCTAGTTGGGAATGGAACGGGTGATACCTTATTCCTCTGGAATTGGTGACAAGGCAGTGGGTCCTGATGTCCTCTGAAGCTTGCGAGAACAAGGCCTTGTCCGTGTCACTGGATATGAAGTGAGATTTTTCTGGGATGGAGGTGAGATAAAAGGTTTTAAATGAGACAGGTGGACCCAGTGAGGAAAGCCTTGAGTTTAGTGGCTGTTGGAGTCACAAGAATTACCTTGAAGGGTCCCTGCCACCTAGGGGAAAGGGGTGAAGGATGCTGTCCTGGAGGGGAAAGAAGAACCTGATCCCTGATGTGGATTGGAGGTGGGCAAGGATTGTCACACAGCTGAGGTAAGGAATGATCTGTGAAACTTCATTGGATAGACCTTAGGTGACATAGCAGGGGAATTAACAGGCTATCTGGAATAGTTGGAGGGTTGGATAAAAGACCTGGTGTTAGACCTGGCCTTCTATACATTAGTTCAAACAGAGAAATTGAAATAGGCTTTTTAGGAAGAGCCCTGAGCCTGAGAAGAGGTAGAGGCAACAATCTTACCCAGTTGAGGTAAAGTTCCTGTGACATCTTAGTAAAAATAGTTTTTTAAAGACCAGTTGGTACACTCCACCTTTCCTGAGGACTGAGGATGGTATGGGATGTGAAAATGCCAAGGGATGTTAAGAGCCTTAGCTAGTGTCTGAGAAATCAGAGAGGTAAACTCCAGGCCACTGTCAGATTAAAGAGAAGCAGGAACCCCAAACCGAGGAATAATTTCTCTGAGAAGGAGACCTGCAACTGTCTGAGCCAGCTTATTAGAAACTGGGTATGCCTCCACCCAATTTGAAAATGAGTTCACCATCACGAGGAGATATTTAACTTTCCTGACAGTAGGTATATGGGTAAAATCGAGCTGCCAGTCAGTCCCCGGAAGGGAACCTCCAGCCTGGTGGGTGGGAAAGGCTGACTCCTGTACTTGGTATTGGGATTTGTTTTTTTGGCAGATCTCACAAGAGGCAGTAATAGTTCTTAAGAACTGTAAGTCCTCAGAGGTGGGCTACAGGTGGGTTTTTACAAATTGAGACAGAGCAAGATTATTTGGAGGAAAGACTGGTGTAGATAGGAAAGAATTTGCCTAGTGTCAGGAGTTCCCTGTGAGGGTGTAAGCTGTACTGTATGGATTCCCTGTGGTGGGTGAGGTGAGACTTGGCTCTGGAGGGCCGCTGTCCTGGCTGCCTGGTCAGCTGCTTGTTTCCCCTAGAGATGATAGAGCTATTGGTCTGATGAGACTGGCAGTGGACAATTCCTAAGCCTTGGGGAGGTGGGAAGACTCCAGCATGGCCAGGATTTGGACTGAGTTAGATATGGATCCCCCTTTTGCTGTGAGAAGGCCATGCTCCCTCCAAATAGCAGTGTGGGACAGAAGGATGTGAAAAGCATATTTGGAGTCTGTGTAAACATTTAGAGATTGTCTCTATGCCAATTGGAAGGCACAGGTGAGAGCTATCAGCTCAGCTTGTTGGTTAGTGGTGTGTGGGGGTAATGCCTGTGCCTCTGTTATCTCAGTATCTGACACTATGGCATAACCCACTTTACGGGTCCCTTCATATAAAAAGGAGCTGCCATCTGTGTACCAGGTATAAATAGCCTGAGGCAATGTGCCCTACTGTATGTGTGAAGGGCAAGGTAACAACAGTTCCTTATTGGTGAAATTATTAAGGCCACTCCATGTAGTTAAAAGGGAGGTTTATTTTGTGGCGTAACTTACAAATGAAGGGATAGGTTGCAGAGTCTGGGAAAGGTATGGCACAGTCCGGCGGTGTTCTCTGGAGAACTCTGCTTGGTCTACCTCCAGCGTCCAGGGTCCCGGAACCAAGAGAAGCCCTCTCCCCTCGATCCTGGGTCTTCAGCCTCCTCCCTCAGCCCTGCCTTGTGGGCTTGACCATTACCGAAGCCTCAGTGGAGGTTGGAACTTCCAGGCCAAGGCTAGGATGGCTACCCACTACAGTTCCTCTAAGGTTTCAGTGCAGGAATGAGAAGGAGAATAGTCAGCATTAGGTTGAGGGACGAGGCTTGAAGTATTAAGAGGTGGACAAGTCCGGAAAGTAAGTATGGCATCCTCTAGTAATGTCACCAGGAGAGGAAGAACCTGGGAAGGAGTTAAAGTTTGTAAGCCTTTATAAGTTAAGAGATGGGACAGGTTATGGTGAGATAAGACAGTAATGGGTGACCCTAAGCTTAGCTTCTTTGATTCCCGAATAAGGAGCTCTGTAGCTGCTAAGATACGGGAACAAGGTGCCCAACCCTGACTGGTAAGGTCTAACTTCTTTGACAGATAGGCTACAGGTGCAAAGGAAGGTCCCATCTGATGCTCTAGAGTTCTCAGGGCAAATCCTTCCTTTTCTGTTACATAGAGGGAGAAGGGACAGGCTAAGTCTGGGATGTGAAGTGCTGGGGCCTGGAGAAGAGCCTGTTGGAAGTTCTGGAAAGGTTTAGTAACAGGATGGAGAAGGGGCTTGTGTGGCGAGCCCTGAGCTGCCTCGTATAAGGGGCGAGCAAGGAGAGAAAAAGATGGAACCCACGACCGTTGGAAGGCAGCTATTCCTAGGAAAGACAGAATCTCCTGTTTAGTAGAAGGGACTGTAAGACTGTAAGACTGGATTAGACCTTTTCTGCCTACAGTAATAACCTTGTGGGTTGGAGTAATAGTTAGACCCAAATAGGTGACCTGGGGAGTTGACAGATGAACTTTAGAAGGAGATACCCTGTAACCTCGGCTGGATAAGAAATTTAGGAGAGCAGAGGTGTTAGTTTGACTAACCTGTAAGGACGGGCTACAGAGTAAAATATCATCTACATACTGTATTAGCTTAGAGCCAGGGAGAGACAGAGGAAGCAGGTCAGAGGCCAGAGCCTGACCAAATAGGTGTGGACTGTCTCTGAATCCCTGTGGCAGAACAGTGCAGGTCAGCTGTGTGGACAGGTGAGTGTCAGGGTCACTCCAGGTGAAAGCAAAGATGTTCTGAGACTGAACACCCAGAGGGATAGAAAAGAAAGCGTCTTTGAGATCTAGAACTGAGAAGTGAGAGGTTCCTAAAGGGATGGTGGACAGGAGAGTATAAGGGTTAGGCACTACAGGGCGGAGGGGGACCACTGCAGAATTAATGAGCCAGAGGTCTTGAACCAGGCGGTAGGTTCCATTAGACTTTTTAACTGCAAGTATAGGGGTGTTAAAGGGTGAAGAGGTTGGGTGGAGCAGTTTTTTCCTGAGAAGGTCAGAAATGATAGGCTTAAGTCCTCTTAGGCTCTGGAGTGAGAGAGGGTTCTGAGCTTGGGTGATATATCTGGTAAGGTCCTGTAACTGGATAGCAATAGGCTGATGGTGCCTAGTGATAGAAGGGTTTTGGGTAAGCCAGACTTTTGGGTCTACCTGAGATGCTAGCAAGGGAAAAGAACTATTACAGTCAGTAGAGTGAGTGGCTAGGAGAAGAAGAAGAAGAGGAGCTGCTGGTGAGTCTGGGATGAGGCGAATGTGTGGAGCGGAAGAAATGGACACTCCAACCTTAGGTAGAAGATCCCTTCCCATTAGAGGTACAGGGCAGCTTGGCACCAGTAAGAATGTGTGTGTGAGAGGGATGCCTCTGAAAATGCAGTTAGGTGGTGGTGTCTGGTGAGGTAGGTAAGGCTGTCCCCCAACCCCGACAATAGGGAGATGAGGAGAAGTAGGCCCCCAAAACTCTCTCAGGACAGAATAGGTAACTCTGGTAGGTATCTCTACCCTTGGTTCCCTGTGTGAGATGGGAGTGGCTGGGGCGGAAACCAGGCAGCCTCAGTCGTCGCTGTAGGCCAAGCCTAGAAAGTCAGCCTGAGGGTGGTCTTTATCAGGCGTTCCTATGCCGCTAGGTGCATTAGGACAGTCAGCAGAGCAGTGACCCTTTTGGCAACATTTTGGGCAAGGCCCTTTGTGTGACGGTGGTGCAAGCCCAGGCCCAGTGGCTGTCTTTCCCATACTTGAAACAGGAACAGACAGCTTTGGAGGAGCTAGTCGGATAGCATGTGCCAGCATCTGGCTTTTATTTTGGGGGACTTTTTCATCTCTCCATGGCACACCTTGAATGCTACTGCTAGCACATTTGCCTGTGGGGTCAAAGGGCCGTTCTCTAAGTGGTTAAATTGTGCCCTTAAGCCGGGAAGCTCTGTGAGACAAAGTGGGTCATTAGGAGCTGCCTGCCCTCAGGGCTTTCAGGATCTAAGCTAGTGAACTGAAGGAGAGTCTTGGTGAGCCGCTCTAAGAAGTGAGACAGATTTTCATTCTTATCTTGAGTTATTTTTAGTTTTTCATGGTTTATTGGTTTTAGGGCAGCCTTACAGAGGCCTGTCAGGAGACAGGTAATAAACCTATCTCTGGCTAGAGACCCGCCCTGGGTGTTACAGTCCCAGTGTGCTTCTTGGTTAGGAACTGCCTTAGCCCCTGGAGGGTGTGAGGGATTAGTCTGGCGAGCCTCATCTGCAGGCATCCTAGCCTGCTCCCACACTCACCTGTGCTCCTCAGGGAGCATATTATTAGCAAGTATCATGTATAGGTCATGAAAGGTGAGACTATAGGATTGAGTTATATATTGAAACTGTTTAATAAAGGAAGCAGAATTAGAGGTATAAGAACCCAGCTTACTTTCTATCTGAGAGAGTTCTACAAGAGAGAATGGAACAGGGACCTTAATCAGTTCATCCACACTGGCCACCTCTTACAAAGGGAAACTGGTTGGCAGGTTTGAATGGCTGGGGTCAGGTCCTTCAGCAGTCTGAGAGTGAGTAGCAGGAGGAGTGAAGGTTGGAGCCAGGGCAGGGCCTTTGGAAATGGCTGCTGCCAAAGAAGAAGCTGCTGAAGAAGAAGAGACCAGAGGAGGATCTGAAGGAACAGATGCCCTGGGAACAGGGATGGGAGCCGAGAGTCAGATAGGTGGAGGTTGATTTGCAGGATCTAGGGCCAGAGATTCTAGAGTCAGAGAATTGTCTGGTTCAGGCATAGCTAGGAGCACATGAGCAGGAGAGAAGGAATCCAGAAGAGGCGGTTTAGCTCTGAGAGAGAAGAAAGCTATGACATAGGGCAACTCTTTCCATTTGCCTGTTCGCTGGCAGAAATTAGATGATTCCCGTAAAACATTGGGATCTAAGGAGCAGCTTGGCATCTATTTTTTTGTTATTTTCTAAGGTATATTTGGGCCATCTCTTACTACAGAGACAGATATGCTTAGGAATCGTTAAGCAAGGAATTAAGCTGAGAGGTTTCAAAGCTTCAAGAAGACAGCCTAGGGGAGAGGTAGGTCTGATGGGGTTGGAAGCCTTATTTCCCATGTCTGCAGCAGAGATGCAGAAAATTAAAAAACAACAACAACAACAAAAACAAAATTTGATCCCAAGCCAAAGCCCTAGGCATTCCTAAGGCCAAGGACGGATCTATACCAGGCACAGGCTGCCAGACAACTCTTGTCAGCTGAAAGGCAGGGACCTAAGGTATGTGAGACAAGGATTCCCTGGGAATCCAGGACAGCATTTACTGCTTCGTCAAGCTAGAAAAATGTGTCAGCCTTACACAGCCTGAGGACGCACCCGAAGGCGGGGGTCAGACTTTGAGGAATATCTCAAACTGCAGATGGGAGATGGCTAGAAATTAAGCCTGTGGTAGGGACTGACCATAGCTAGTAAAGACTGGTCAGTGGTTCCCCTGGTTTCAAGAATGCTAGAGGTATGCTGGACACTCAATGGTCATTCCCAAAGATTCAGGAAACCATTTACAATGGCTGAAAAGTGGGGAACTCACCAACTCAAGCAGTGGTACTGCATGCAGGGTCCTGTGGCCAGGCAAATGGACAGTGGGTTGTTGTGGATGGAGCAGACTCCCTGGTTTACAGGTTCCCAGGTGTAGAGCGCCCAGAATCACCTGTTGGGTTACAGCACCAGATGTTGGTTTTTAGTGGCACTCTTACCCTGCGAGGAAAATTCATGAAACATGACAGAATCTACTAACAAGAGTTTTATTAAGAAGAGGAAAGAAGGATAGATGTGATCAGGCCTATGGAAAGACAAGTGTATGAAGGGGGCCAGGGGAACATGACGCTGTCTTATGAAGGCTACTCCACACCTGCACACACAGGCCTTCGTGGCTATTCCACATATGTGCACAGATCACAGATCACATGATTGCGCTGGGTGCTTTATGCAACCATGCAGCCACAGGGTCATGGGTCACACAGAATGTTTGACCCAGAAATGACTAAGTGTCCTGCTAGGCATGCACGACTATGCCCGACTGTGAGGGCATGTTGGGAATTTCTAGCAGTATCACAAAATGGTAACTTTTGAATCTGATCATTCTCATATTTTTATTAAACAATACCCTTTTAAATGAGAAAGAAGTTAACCCCCTCACTACCTGGGCTTTTGGGTTACCTGAAATATGATTCCATCTGGGAAAACACACAACTGCCTGATGGCTTTCCTTTAATGAAACTAATTTCCCTTGAGAATGTACTTGCTTTGGCATGGTTCAGTCTCAGTTTTGCTCAGTTTGACAGTTTTAGAAAATATAAAAACAATCCACTCTCAGGTCAAACTGTGCCTTTGGGTGTCATTTTTTTTGAGACAGTATCTCTCTACACAACCTTGGCTATCCTGGAACTCACTGTGTAGATCAGGGTGGCCTTGAACTCAGCGATCCATCAGCCTCTGCCTCTCAAGTGCTGGGTATTGCTATCATGGCTGACACTGGATGTCATTTTAAAAATTGCCTTGGGTATGGTACTGGCACAAGCACAGACATACAAACCAATGAAACAAAATAGAAGACCCAAACATGATTTGTATATGAATATAGCCATCTGACATTTGACATGATGTCAAAATATATGCTAGAGAAAAGATAGATGAAATTAAAATTTCTAGGAAATGCCTCAGAAATGTTCATCATTCCTAGCAATCAGGAAAATGCAAACTAAAACAACTTTGAGATTTCATCTTACCTCAGTCAGAATATCTAAGGGTATCAAAACAACCAACAAATGCTGGTAGGGTTGTGGGGAAAAGAGAACCCTCATTCACTGCTGGTGGGATTACAAACTGGTCCAGTCATTCTGGAAATCCTCACAAAGCTAAAAATTAATCTATCATATGACCCAGCTGTACCACTCCTTGGCATATTCCTAAAGGATTCAGCATCCTACTCCACAGATACTTGCTAGCCATGTTCCTTGATGTTCTAGTCACAATAGCTAGGGAAGGAAAGTAACCTAAATGTCCTCCAACCTATATGCCATGGAATATCATTCAGCTACAAAGAGAAATGAAAATTTCAGATAAATGGATGGAACTAGAAAAGACAATGTTGAATGAGGTAACCCAGATCCAGAAGGAAAAAACATTGCATGTTCTCTCTTATATGAGGCTCCTAGCTCCAGATTTTCAGATTAAGTATATAACCTGGAGTAAGCGTGGAAACCAAGAATGTTAAAAAAAAAAAAAAAAAAGATTTATGCAGGGGTGGGGTGAGGAGGAGTGGGATGAGAGAGTAATAGCAGGATATAAGAGATATGAAGGGAGAAAAGGGAAAAATGGAGAGGAGTGTTTTAATTGATAAGAGGAATGGGAGAAGGGATAAATAACATTAAGGCTGTTTGAAAACATCTTAAGGAAATGCATTATATATTTACCTAAAATTAGATATGGCGTATGTAAATGTATGTGTGTACATAACTTAAGTGAAGTTATGCCACTTGAACTGACAGTGCTCCCTCCAAGAGCTAGAGGCCATCTAACAAAACTTCAGCACCAAACATGAGAAATCTCTTTTTAAGCTTTTGGTCAGGGAAGTCAAAGAGACTCTCAAATTAATATAAGCTGTTGCTGTTGCTATTGGTGTTGCTTTTTGCTGTTGCCCTTGCTTGCCTGCCAGAGATGGAAGGTAAGCCTCTAACTGCTGAAGACATCATGTACTTCAGACACAGGACTCATAAGATTCAAGCTGGATCTGACCTGAAAACCTCCTCCTCAGAACTAGCTTCCAATATACCAGAAGGTGCTATGCAAGCTGCCAAAGAGGGGAGTAATCAATAGTCCTGCCCAGTTGTGATGCCTATGAACCACAACATGAACTGGTTAAATTCACTTAAAAAGATATAGACCCAAATTGTATTGAAAATAAAACCCAAATTCTATCTATATGTTGTACCAGATAAGAAAATGGAAGAAAATGAACCAGGAAAAACTAATGAAAAGAAAACAGATGCCACCTTATCAATGGTGGCATATATGATGGACTAGAATTTCAGATAGAAAGGTCTAAAATGGGAAAAGATAATATATAATGTTAGTAAATATGGTTATATCACTTAGAAAACATAACACATGTCTGTAATATAATTAAAGTTTCAAAATATAGAGTGGAAAATATTATATATAGTCAATCTTTAGTATCCATGAAGGATAGGTTCATGATCCCTCTGAAGTACCAAAATCTTCAGATTCTCAATTTCCATCATATAAAATATTTATATACATTGTATGTGAGTTATCTTGTCTACTTTAAAATTTAGATTACTTATAATACCTGATAATACTGTAAATGCTATGTAGATAGTTATGTTGTATTGTTAAGGGAACAGTGACTAGAAAACATCTATATATGTTCATCATAGTCACAATTTTTTCCTTCTGTCTATGAATGAGGAACTCATGGGTAAGAAAGAGTACAAAAAAATGTTATCTGTACAATCTTTGTTGAAAATCTTAATTCAGTTCATCATCCAGTAATCCATAAATTAGAAGGGATTTGGCTAGTCTCTCCAATAGTAACAACTTTGTATGTAACAGAAGACATTCTGTACAAGTGTATTTGGTTTATAAACTTTGCCTGTTATGTGAGAACACCATCATTCAACAATAAAATCTCTCCAATTTCTAAGAAAAAAATAATCTGAAGAGTCACATTCATTGTTCATAATTTACTTATTCAAGAATATTATATTCCAGGTTCTGATTTAGGTACTGAAAATGTGATAGTGGATAAGAGATGATGCCCCTGTTTCCAAGAAGCTAATATCCTAGAGAAATGAATTAAGTGAAACATAGGTAAACAGGTGATAAATCTTATAATGATAATGAAATTGAATGATGTCAAAAACACTGGAATACTCTTTTTTTTTTTTTGGTAAGGTCATACTATGTTTGTTCAGGCTGGCCTTGAGCTTAAGACCTTTATATAACCCATTTGACCTACAACTTGAAATACTTTTTTCTACCTCTGAGTGAGGGAATCACAGGCATGCACCACCATATCTGTTCATTGCATAATTAAAGCTTTGAAGGGATGGTGACATAATGCAATGAAATAAATTTAGACATTAACACACATACAAAAAACCTACTCAATAAGAAATTCAGCTATTAATACCTGTGAGATGAAGTTAGAGTCATCAAGAGTCATTTCCACACTCACATACATATTGAAAACAAAGCACTTAACTCATGAATATAGCAGAAAAACAGTAAAGGAATTTCAAGAAAACAGAAAGAAAAGCAGAAAAACAGTAAAGGAATTTCAAGAAAACAGAAAGAAGGATGTAATAGAGACAAAATGAAAATAAAAGAGAAGCAAAATAAAATCATAATAATATTGACTAACAGACTGAGGTTATTTGAGAAATTTTGGCAATTGGGACTAAGAAAAAAGGAGACAATAGGCAACATTGGAGACTATACTTACATATGTGGAAGACAATTGAAAAAATATAAGGAAGTGCAAATCACAATTTGAATTTTGACAGTATCTCTGTGGTGGTTTGAAAGAAAATGGCCCCCAAAGGGACTGGCACTATTAGGAGGTGTGGTCTTGTTATAGGAAGTATGCCACTGTGTGGGCTGGCTTTGAGGGCTCTTTTTCTCAAGCTTCCCTCAATGTGACAGTCAGTCAACTTCCTGCTGCCTTCTGGTCAAGATATAGCCAGCACCACCTCTGCCTGCACACTGCCATGCTTTCCATCATGATGATAATGGACTGAACCTCTGAAACTGTAAGCCATCACCTCAGTTAAATATTTTCCTTGTAAGAATTGCCATGGTCATGGTGTCTCTTTACAGCTATAAAAAAACCCCAACTAAGACACAGTCTTCCAATGTAACCCTGGCTGTCTAGAAAACTCCTTTTGTAGACCAAGTTGGTATCAAATTCAGAGAGATTTGCCTCTGCTTCAAGAGTGGTAGGATTTAAAGGTGTGCCCCACCATACCTGGCTAAAAGCTCACAAGTTTTTACCAACTTGAAAATGAACCATATATTATGAAAACATTATAATAAAATAAATAGCAAAAAACATGGGGCTGGAGAAATGGCTCAGTGGTTAAGAGCACCAGTTGCTGTTCTTGTGAAGGACTGGATTTCAGATCCTATCACCCACATTGGTTACTCACTATCATGTATAACGTCAGCTCTAAGAGATTCAAGCCCGCTTTTGGCCTACACACACACACACACACACACACACACACACACACACACACACGTGCACAAGCATAAACAATAACATAAATCTAAAATAAAAGAATTTAAAAAACCAGAAAAGAAAAATAAACAATAAAGAATGTCCTATGAAAAGTGAAGATTCAAAGTGTAAAAGGAAGATTACCTAAAGGATGAGCTGTTAGCCCCACCAGCCTAATGAGCACATGCCTCCACGGCTCCATGGCTCCATGGAGGTTTACCAGATGGTGCTGCTGGTTCTGCTTCCCAGCCTTGAATGGGCAGCTACACATAGCACAGCACAGAGGACAGGAATTTGCAGTTGGAATGCAAGAAGTGACTGTAGACAAAATTCTAAACAGTCTTATTAAATAAGAAACACAGAGCCAAATACAGAGTTAAAAGCCCAAGAGATCAGAGTACTAGCAAACAGCCTTTAGCTTACCACTCGCTGCAGTCGCTTAGAGAGATAGATAGAGAGAGAGAGAGAGAGAGAGAGAGAGAGAGAGAGAGCTTCTTCCTGTGTGACTATCTTTTTATTGCCTTTCTGTTCTGCCTTCTCATTGGCTCTAAACCCAACCACTTGAATTCCTCGTGACTGCCTGTCTATACAGACCTCCAGGTCTCTATGGCTGGTACTGGGATTAAAGATTTGGGTCACCACACGTGGCTGTCCTTGACCACACAGAGACTCTGCCTGCCATGTGATCGGATTAAGGGTGTGTGCCACCACCGCCAGACTTCTGCTAAATGGCTTGCTTTTAGCTATGATCCCCAGGCAACTTTATTTATTGGCATACAAAAAAAAAAAATCACACTTCAGCATAAAAAATATCACCATAAATGATAGTAGGGCATCTCAACGAGAATTTCCTTCTCCTTGAATTCCAAAAGACCCAGGGGGCACTTGAGCTCATCCTGGAAGCTGTGGATGACTCCAAACTTCTCTTTAGGAAAGCTTTTCCAACTTGCAAGGACTAAAAATTTTTTATTGTTATAGAAACTATTTATAGACCATAGAGCAAAATTCCAACTAGTTTATTGTAGATGATACCCACATTGGAAACATATAGTACACCAAAAAGAAAAGTATAAATTGTTTTTGTCAGTAAATAACTGACAAAATATGAAGTCAGGTATTAGCAAATTGAAATCTAATAGAGTGTTGAAAATTTTCATTATCATGTGAGGTTTATACAGGTAATTCAAGTGTGGTAAAATTATAATGCACAATATTAAAGTCATTTAAAATATAACCACCACAGTATGTACCACAAAATTATTTGCTAAAATCAGGCATCCATTCTTTAAAAATATTACATTTATTTATTTTTGTATGTGTGTGTGTGTGTGTGTGTGTGTGTGTGTGTGTGTGTGTGTGTGCATTTGGATGTCAGATAGCAAATGGGCCAAGTCATTTCTCTTTTTTCACCTTATAGATCCCAGGCCATCATCAGGTTTGGCAACAAGCCTTTATTATCTTGCCAGTCCTAAACATCCACTATTGAGAACACCCTTAGCATTCCTGGAACAGAGAAAATTTCCTTAACTTGGCAAATGATTTGCATAAAACATGTACAGAAACATACTTGAGGATGAACCATTCAAAGTACTCCCATTATAATCAGGATTTAGATTGATTATAAGGATGTCTATAATCACTTTACTATTCAACATTTTTCTAGAGGCTTTGTTACATGCAATAAGACAAAAGTAATGAACAGTATGAAGCATGTAAAAGGCTATGTCTGTCCCTAGGACTATGAGTAAAACAAAAGACCAAAAAGGAAAAGAACTAGAATGTCACTGATACACAGTATAATGTCTTTTAATTTTGATGTTTTGAGACAGGGTCTCTTGTATTCAAGACTGCAACTCACTATGTAGCTGAGGAAGACTTTGAACACTTGATCCTTCTGCCTCCACCCTCAAGAACTGGGAGTAAACGTATGCACCATCATGCCTGAAAAACTCTTAGAACTAATAGTAAAGATTTGTTTGTATGGCTGATACACCCTCACAATTTAGAAAGCATAGCACTCACCAGTGATAAACAATTAGAAAACACACTAAAAGAAGCTTTTGTGTTAGAATAGAGGAGAAAGGCCACCTCACAGAACCTCTCTTGTTATTTAAAAAAAAATAAGGGAAACAACAACAACAATAAAGCCCTAAGAAAAAAAATGAAACTACTCCAGGAGCCGAGTGGAGGTCAATAGCAACAAGGAAACAAAGAAAGCAGGACATTCCACAGGCATCTTGAAAAGGGCCAGCCTAGAAACAGAAGAATTCAGAATGGAAGGCCTGAACTTTGCTCTCACTTCTCAGAAGCTCTGGATTCAATCCAACAGGTAAAAGACAAAAGTCTAAGAAAGAAAATACCCTAAAGAGCAGATGGAAATGGCCAGCCAGTACTATGAGCTATAGAGCAATTTGAGATGAATATGGATGAGAAATCACAGAATGAAGTGAACAGAAAGATGACAGGCTAAAAAACTAAACTGAAAAACACCTTTATAGACTCAACAAATGTCCCAGCCCTGCCAAAACATAGAAAAAACTTCAGAAATAATAAATCAGAAACAGCATACAATACAAATATGTGACTAGAAATTGAATTATGGGCAGATAAAAGCTGGAGGTAATCATATTGACTGGACATGAAAATGTGAAAGAAATGAAAAGAAACAATTATATGTATGTTATAATCACATTCATGAATGCATATGCATGCATATATAGTCCATAGGGACATCAAAGCTCCAGGATGCTCCTGTTGATATTCAAATCTGTGAGTCAGTATGAACCTTATATAAGATGGTGTATTTTTAAGATGATGTGTTATTTGCATAAAACCTATCCACATCAGGTGGGTTTCTTTGATTTTGAAGCCAGCCTGGTCTACTTAGTGAGTTTTAGTCCAACCAGGGCTATATACTGAGGCTCTGTCTCAAACAAAACAAAACA